>NC_060953.1:46129350-46130576 GCF_022045245.1 Lucilia cuprina | reverse complement strand
AGAACTGAACTAGAACTGAACTAGAACTGAACTAGAACTGAACTAGAACTGAACTAGAACTGAACTAGAACTGAACTAAAACTGAACTAGAACTGAACTAGAACTCAAGAAGTACGGAACTGGAACTTAATTATAAATTTTCGACAGCTGTATGTTTTTAATCAGCTGTCGAGCTCTTAAAAATTGAAAATTATATTTCTGGTATTTTCTTTCTTTAGTTGATCACAACGATCTTTAAACTTTATGTTTAATTTGACTTTATTTCTTTACGCAATAGAAAAAATATGCAAAATTTTTGTTTATATCAACAAGTAAACAAAGCCAAAAAAATCATAAAGATAAATTTAGCGTAACATTTTATTAAGGAAGGAGCAATGTTTATCAGAATGAACACAGTAAAAACTTAATAAAATGAACTTACGTATACAATATACAACATACTGATATCATAATAAAATCCATTTAAAATTCACATTTTTGTTAAGATTTGTAATTCTTCAAAATATTTAAATTCACTTAGCAATGTCTATTTTAACAATTTATATAAATTGTTTATGATTTATTACATTTTATATATACATTCAAATTTTTGAAATAAAATAATTATTTTTTGAGTTTTCTATCTATTTAAATTTTATATATAATAATCAAAAAGTCAAAATACTTTTCAAACACCAAAATAAACAAAATGCAAGTGTGTCAAATAATTCATTAGTCAAACCAAAATGTTAGAGAATGGAAGACAAATCAACTGGCAAGACGGATGAGAACTCTTTGGCCAGTGACTAAAAGACGAAAAGCACGTACACTCAACAATTTGTGAAAAATATATAAATAAATGCACTGACAGGCTAATTTATTTATAATATATAGTTATTTGTTAAGTGCATAATTTAGAAAAAATATTAGCTAAAATTTATTAAATACATTATAAGAAAAAAAATAAATAAATTTATTTAACAAGCACATGAATAACTTATATATGGTTAATAGAACAAGGGCTACTGGCGTTTTAAAATGCTAGAAATATTCTTTATGATTCATTTAAGGGTATTGGGATTTGCGTCAATATAAAAGTGGACAAAGTTTATTTGTATGAAACTAGAACTGAACTAGACCTGAACTAGAACTAAACTAGAACTAAACTAGAACTGAACTAGAACTGAACTAGAACTGAACTAGAACTGAACTAGAACTGAACTAGAACTGAACTAGAACTGAACTAG
>NC_060953.1:46099194-46129250 GCF_022045245.1 Lucilia cuprina | reverse complement strand
GTTCTAGTTCAGTTCTTGTTCAGTTCTAGTTCAGTTCTAGTTCAGTTCTAGTTCAGTTCTAGTTCAGTTCTAGTTCAGTTCTCGTTCAGTTCTAGTTCAGTTCTAGTTTAGTTCAAGTTCAGTTCTAGTTCAGTTCTAGTTCAATTCTAGTTCAGTTCTAGTTCAGTTCTAGTTCAGTTCTAGTTTTGTTCCAGTTCATTTTTAGGTCAATTCTATTTCTGTTTGGTTTCCTTTTGCATCAATAAGTAAATTATCCAAAATTGGCATTATAGATATTAGCAAAATAACAATTAATTCATAGGCCTAAATATTTCAATTATTTTCAACAACCAAATAAGCACCCACTCAAAAATATGGGTCATATTTTGATGTCATTAAAATTGTTATTATTTTCATTTATTTGTTTTTTCTTTCTTTTTAACTAAAAATCTCTTAAAAATTTGTTAATACATTTGTTTCAATTACGTATATCTACAAAATATTCATGCATAATTAGAAAAACTGAAATAAAAATAAAAAACTACAACTAAGAATATTTCTATTTTTTACACAAGAGGAAAAAGAAGACATTTTTAAAATGACTTCAGGCATACGAGAAAAATAAAACGACATACTACTCGTTTTTAGATCAAACAACAGCAATAAAATGTTGTTGATCGTTATGAATCAACAACAACTGAAAAACATTTGAACATAAATAAATAAAATGAAATTGTGTTGTGTTGTGGGTTTTCATTTACACTAAAAAGAAACCACGCATGTGACACTTTCATTTGAGCAAAACATTTTTCAATATTTGTTCTTCTTTGTTCGCCATTTTACATTTAAAAGAACTTTTTTCTAATTTTAACATAAACATTTTCTTATAATAAAAATAAAATTTGAAAATATTTCTTTAACTTTTTAGTTAGTAAGCAAGCGGGTGGTTCGAAAAAAAGCTCATTTTGATTTTATTAAATGTGTCATGATGCATCCATTTGCAATAAATTTGCACTCACACACTTGTACTGTCATACAAAATGGCAAAAAAACAATAACAACATTTCAAAATATGCCCCAGAAAATAAAGTGTAAACAACTCAACTAGCCACAGAGATGAGAGCACAAAAAATAGATGTGTACGTACATACATACGTTTTGTAACATTTTGCTATGAAAATAATAATAACAACAACTACATATAGCAGCAACAACAATGTCAAATTGGTAGAAAATCAATCAATTATGTATGGATGTGTTTTTGTAAGTTGTTAAAAAAACAAGAACAAGCAATCGCTAAATGATGACGTTGTTTTGATGACTTTTCTTGCAGTTGACAGATAATTAAAAATTTACGACAGTCGTCTAGTAAACAATCAAGTCACTACTTTGTTCAATAGTCTAGTCAATTGCGTATCAATAGTTTGGTTAATAGTCTTGTCAAAATTCAATAGCTTACCCAGTCTATAGTCTAGTCTATAGTCTAGTCTATAGTCTAGTCTATAATCTAGTCTATAGTCTAGTCTATAATCTAGTCTATAGTCTAGTCTATAATCTAGTCTATAGTCTAGTCTATAGTCTAGTCTATAGTCTAGTCTATAGTCTAGTCTATAGTCTAGTCTATAGTCTAGTCTATAGTCTAGTCTATAGTCTAGTCTATAGTCTAGTCTATAGTCTAGTCTAAAGTCTAGTCTATAGTTTAGTCTAGGATGAAAATTTTAAATTTCTTTAAAAAAAAATGTAAATCTAAATTATACTCTTATGGTTTAAAAGTATTCCATCATAATAATTAAACATTGTATAAGTACACATGCAAACATATGCAGGAACGTCATTGTATTAAGAATTTAGAAGGAACTCATACATCTTAGAAAAAAATCTGAATTCTAAATTATACTCTTATATTAAAAAAGTTTTACATGATAATAATTAAACATTGTAAAAGTGCACAAGCAAACACATGCACGGACTTCACTGGATTAAGAATTTAAAAGGAGCTCATAAATACTTGACAACGTCTCTGCTTTTGAATTCATATGTATTTATTTATTTATGTTGTTGTTGTTGTTTTTCCCCACATATTCATTTACAAATGCAAATGTTTATGATTCTTGTGTATTTACTAACTATAAGTAATGCATGAATGATGCAACATGTTTTGGCCATTTTCAATATGACTATTCATCATCGTCAGTATGAGCAACAACAATGGTTTGATAACCATCATCAACATCATCATACAAAGTGATTTAAAGTTATAAAAATTGCATGAGTTTGTTTTTTTTTCTCTCTCACTCTCTCTTTACAACTATATTTCAATTAATATTTCATCACATGTAATACACACACGGTTTTAGTTGCATTGTAAAAAAAATTTAATTATTTATGTTTTATATAAAAATAAAGGGGTTGTTTTTTTTATATTTAAATATTAAAAAAATATTTTCTTTTTATAATTTTTATATAAATTTATGGAAACTATTGTCCAATTCGTAATAGGTGTTGTACGGTTGTATCGTAGTATGTCGTATTTTTTATAATTGATTTTTTTGTTTATTTTATTTAAACAATTTTTATGACAAACACTGCTACAACGATACGACGTTGATTGTGAATTGGACATATATTTTAGATTTAAATTTATTAATTATAAAATCTAAATGTTTACATAATAAAGTTTAAAGACGTATCAGGTGTGAACTTAAGAAACCCTTAAACTTTTTGAAAACATCTTTTTACAGTCTTTTGGGGGTCATGCTCACCCTGTTGCAATACTTATATTATTTAAACATATTACTTTTTTGGTCTTAAGATATTCACATCATATTTGTTGCTATTTATGTATGTATGTACATATGTATGTGTTTAGAATTCCCCTGTTCATGTTTTCTAAACATTAATGTAACAATGTTTATGAAATATATCTCTACGAAAGAGTATCTGTCAGTCTGTATGTTTATAACTTAATATATTCCAGATTATTATTATACTGAATATATGTTTAGAATTTTTCTTTATCATGACCTGGCCTGCTTGCTGTATGTGTTGCTTCTCTGTATGTTGTTTATAAATAAAACTGTCAACATCACGAATGTATTATGTATATATGTATGTGTAATATAAATACGTGCATAAGATGCATGATTTTACGTGACTCTTTAAATTGTCTTCATTTTTCTGCATGGAATTTTAATGGAATCAGGTCGACTTTAAAGCATATCGTAAGGAGGTATTTTAGAAAGAAACAAGCTAATTAAACTCTTAAATAGTTTTAGTCAAAGCCATATTCCCAATCAAAATCTTAGTCAAAGTCATTTGCAAATTCAATGTCATAGTCTTTGTAAAAGTCACAGTCAAAGTCATAGACATCTATGAGATTTCTACAATTTGTAGTGTGTATCAATTGTCTGTATGTTTATATAAAATATTTGTCAGTTTTATAATAAAGTTGTTGTTCTTACTTAAACATTACAGCTGCTCTTAGTTGAAGAGAAATTTTCCATTTTGATTAATTTAAAATTAACTAAATACACATTTGCTTAATTCACAATCGGCGTTCTATCATTGTATATCGTAATTTTTTATGACAAAAACATATAACATACAATGATACAATACCGATTATGAATTAGATAATAATTTTTCCTACATTTTAAAAAACTTTATCCGTAACTACTTTTAAATCCCTTTTAAGCATCCCGTCTAATACTTTTGTATTCTTTGTGTTTGTATGTATTTCCATTACATATACTAACACACACACTAGAGCTATCAGTAACAATAATGCATAAACAACATATTGTTGCATGCAATTTAATTTGCACTTCTGGTAACAGGAGAGACTAAAAATGAAAAATAAAATGGTGAAGAAAAATATGGGTCATATCTGTGCAATAACAACAATAATAAACAATAAAAAAAAGAAAAAAAAAACAAGAATATGAAGTAAAAATATTACAAATAAACTCTAGATACTTGCTTTACCATATACAATGAGTTAACAAAATCAAGCAGAGAGCAGCTACGAGGGACACACTTATCAGTTTTAGGTGTTTGTCAAAAGTCTAGTCAACAGCAAAGTCAAAAGTTTAGACGATAGTCTAATCGAACGTAAAGTCTATAGTTTCGACGAATGTTGTTTAGTCAACGGTATAATCGATAGTTTAGTTTATAGTCTTGTCTTATAGCCTAGTCGATTGTGTACTCGATAGTCTTGTAGAAACCAAACCATCAGCCAATAATCTAGTCAATAGTTTAGTCAATTGTTTAGTTGAAAGTCTAGTCGAATGTCAATAGTCTAGCCGATGGTTTAGTTAGGTGATAGTCTTGTTAATAATATAAATAGAAAGTTTAGTCAATAAACTTATCAAATGTGTTGTCAATAACGATATTCATGGCGTCTAGTCTAGTCGTTAATATAGTCAATAGTCTAGTCGATAGTCTAGTTGATAGTCTTGTCGATCGTGTATTCGAAATTTTAATCTATTCGATAGTCTAGTTCTTAGTCTAGTCGTTAGTCTAGTCATTAGTCTAGTCGTTAGTCTAGTCGTTAGTCTAGTCGTTAGTCTAGTCGTTAGTGTAGTCGATAGTCTAGTCAACGGTCTAGTCAATGCTATAGTCAATAGTCTAGTCAGTAGTCTACACGCAAGTGTTGATTGTGTATTCCATACTTTAGTCGATAGTATAGTTGTTGGTCTAGTCGATAGTCTAGTCAACAGTTTAGTCAGTAGTATAGACAATAGTCTAGTCAAAAGTTGTCAATAGTCTACTTGATAGTGTCGATGTATTAGAAACTATAGTAGATAGTTTAGTCGTTAGCCTAGTCAAAAGTCTTGTCAACAGTTTAGTCAATAGTCTAGTCAATAGTTTTGTAAATAGTCTTGTTAATAGTCTAGTCAATAGTATAGTTAGTAGTCTAGTCAATAGTCTTGTCAATAGTCTTGTCAATAGTCAAGTAAATAGCTTAGTCAATAGTCTAGTAAGTGTCGATTCTGTATTCGAAACTTTAGTCGTTTGTCTAGCCCATAGTCTAATCTATAGTCTAGTCAATAGTCTAGTCAAAAGTCTAGTCAATAGTCTATAGTAGATAGTCTAGTCGTTAGCCTAGTCAATAGTCTAGTTAATAGTCTTGTCAATAATGTAGTCAATAGTTTTGTAAATAGTCCAGTCAATAGTCTTGTTAATAGTCTAGTTAATAATCTAGTTAATAGTCTAGTCAATAGTCTAGCCAATAGTCTAGTTAATAGTCTAGTCAATAGTCTTGTCAGTTGTCTAGTCAATAGCTTATTCAATAGTCTAGTAAGTGTCGATTCTGTATTCGAAATTTTAGTCGTTTGTCTAGCCAATAGACTATAGTCTAGTCAATTGTCTGGTCAATAGTCTAGTCAATAGTCTAGTCAATAGTCTAGTCAATAGTCTAGTCAATAGTATAGTCAATACTCTAGTCAATAGTATAGTCAATAGTCTAGTCAATAGTCTAGTCAATAGTCTAGTCAATAGTCTAGTCAATAGTCTAGTCAATAGTCTAGTCAATAGTTTAGTCAATAGTCTAGTCAATAGTTTAGTCAATAGTCTAATCAAATATGTAGTCAATAGTTTAGTCAATAGTGTAGTCAATAGTCTAGTCAATAGCCTAATCAATAGTCCAGTCAATATTCTAGTCAATAGTATAGTCAATAGTCTGGTCAATAGTCTAGTCAATAGTCCAATCAATAGTCCAGTCAATAGTAATAGCAATAACTAATAGTCTATAGACTAGTCGATAGCCTAGTCGGTGTCTAGTCGATAGTCTAGCCGATAATTGATTCGATAAGCTATTCTATTGTATAGTCCTCCTACTAGTCGATATCATCATCGAAGGTGAACTCGTACTCTAGTAGATAGTCTAGTCAATCCGAAGTCTAGACGAAGGATAAGTGGGAAACCAATTGTTATCCTAGTCGATATCCTTGTCGATTGTTTAGTCGATATCATACTAGATTGTTTAGTCTATATGCAAATCGAAAGTGTAGTCGATAAGCTAGTCAAAAATTTTGTCGATTGCTTAGTTGATAGGCTTGTCGGAAGTCTAGTGAATTGTTTAGTTGATTTTATAGTCAAAAGTCTGCTAAGTTTATGTTCTGTAGTCTTCGAAAGTTTAGTCGATAGTATAGACAGTTATAGTCTACTCATAGCATTTATCTAGTCACAATCTACTAAGATCTTGTTATGTTTTTACAATTTTTTCTTAAATATAATTTTTTTTTTTACTTTATCTAATAAATCTTTTTCTTTCTTTTACAGGTAAGCAACTACTATTGATATTTTAATGAAAATAACGAAACTTTGGTAAAAGTAATTAGTTTTATAAAGAAAATTTAAAACTTAAATTATAGTTTTTTTTAGAGGAATCCTTATATAATTATTTCAAGTGAAAAAACACATAAAATGAAATGATTATTTAAAAGTTGTTAAAACAAATGTTCTAGACACGTTTTTTTCCAAAACAATTTGCATATTTGAAAATTTAGAAAAAAAACACTTTTTATCAAGTTTTACTATCGAAACAACATTCAGACAGACAGACGTTTTTAACCAAAATAGCAATAATAACTAGAAAAATAAAATTAAAAATAAAATAATGTATTAATGTTAGTTGTTGTTGTTGAGTGTTTTTTTTTGTTTGCTGTTCTTTTGTTAATACTTTAACAAATGGCCGAGTTGTCAGGGTGAGTGGCGCTAATTTATAAAGATTTTTAACAACAACAACAACAAAAACATTGTACATATAAGCATTTTGCAACATATGTTGTATTTTTTGTTGTTATAATTTGTTTTTTTCTTTTTGGCCTTAACATATAAACAGATTATTATTTCAACATTATTGAAAAAAGGTCAACATATTGTTGTTGTTTTCGTTTTTTATTAGATTTTATATTTATTAAATAAAACAAATTACTATTTAATAGTAAATTGTGTTAACAATAAATAAATTTTGTAAATTATATAAAAAGAAGACTATAGTTTTATAAAACTTACTTAACAGGTTATATTGGGCTTTGCTCGTTGTTAGCCTTCTGAAACTTTGGAAACTGTTGTTGGTTTTCATTTTAATTTTCTTATCCCCTGTAGTTGTATTTCTTTCAATTTATTTATAATTTATCAACAACTATTTTCTTATTATTTGTCTTTAAAAGTCAATGACCATTCTCTTATAGATTTTCTGGGTTTTTTGTTATTATAATAGTTGGAAAAAATAACAACAAAATGGAGACAGACACTTGTTTATTATTTTAAGATTAAGACCAAGTGACCGTACGTACCAAGTCCATAACGACTGAACGACATAGAAAAATCCAACTAAAATGAAGTCGTTAACTGAAAGAATTGAAAAACAAACTAAGAGGGAAAAATTATTTCACACTTCAGATAAAAATGGAAAACTAAGTTGGTCTGAGAGGGATGTAGTATTTGTTTATTGAATGTTCTTTAAGCATATTTTTCAACCACACCCTACAGATATTTAAGGGAATATAAAGTTTATTACAGTGCCAATTGACTTGACTCTTGACTACACTATTATACTGAGTAGACTATTGTATTGACAAGACTTTTGTACTGTATAGACTATTGACTAGACTTTTGTCTTTACTATTGACAAGAATACTGACTAGACTTTAGGCTGGACTATTGACTAGACTTTTGTCTAGACTATTGATTAGACTGTTGACTAGACTCTTCACTAGGCTATTGACTAGAATATTGACCGGACTTTTGACTAGACAATTGACTTGATTACTTGACTGGACTATTGACTAGGCTTTTTATTTGACTATTAACTAGACCATTCACTAGACGTCTCACTAGACTATTGACTAACCTATTGACTAGACTCTTGACTAAACTATTGACTAAACTATTGACTAAACTATTGACTAGACTATTGACCGGACTAGACAGTTAACTTGATTACTCGACTGTTAACTGGACTATTGACTATACCATTAACTAGACTAGGATATTACACTATTCACTAGACTTTTCAATAGACGATTCACTAGACTATTCACTAGACATTTCTCTAGACTATTCACTTGACTATTCACTAGAGTATTCAATAGACAATTCACTAGACTATTCACTAGACTGTTCTCTAGACTATTCACTTGACTATTCACTAGAGTATTCAATAGACGATTCACTAGACTATTCACTACACTACACATTCACTAGACTATTCACTAGACTATTCACTAGACTATTCACTGGACTATTCACTAGACTATTCAGTTGACTATTCAGTAGACTATTCACTACACTATTCACTAGAATATTCACTAAACTATTCACTAGACTATTCACTAGACTATTCACTAGACTATTCACTAGACTATTCACTAGACTATTCACTAGAATATTCACTAGACTATTCACTAGACTATTCACTAGACTATTCACTAGACTATTCAGTATACTATTCACTACACTATTCACTAGAATATTCACTGGACTATTCACTAGACTATACACTAGACTATTCACTACAACATTCACTACACTATTCACGAGACTATTTACTAGACTATTCAATAGACTATTCACTAGACTATTCACTAGACTTTTCACTAGACTATTCACTTGACTATTCACTAGACTATACAGTAGACTATTTACTAGACTATTCACTAGAATATTCACTAGACTATTCACTAGACTATTCACTAGACTATTCACTAAACTATTCACTAGACTATTCACTAGACTATTCACTACGCTATTTACTACACTATTCACGAGACTATTTACTAGACTGTTCACTAGACTATTCACTAGACTATTCACTAGACTATTCACTAGACTATTCACTAGACTATTCACTAGACTATGACTAGACCTAGAAAAGGTGTAGTGTACTCTCTCTTCCATTATAGTCCATCTCCACATAGGGTCATTATATTTATTTACTTAAGCTTTTTGACGTATGACGTTTTTCGCATGAACGCATTAACAACATAATTTGTTTTTCATGTCATTGTTATTCTAATAACAATTTTTTTTCAATTTTCTTTAAAAAGAAACAAAAGTGTAAAAGAATTTTTCAAAATTGACTTAGATTTTTAACAGCAACAAAGTTCAATGACTTCAAGAAAAGCATTATGGCCGTTAGAGTGTTGAACATAAAAAAAGAAAATATTTTTTTCTACACAATTTTAGCAAAAGAATAAAGCGAAATAAAAAACATAATTATTAATTGCCAATAAAATACAACATATTTTTTATAACACTTAAATTGAAATTTATGCCAGACACCATTACTGCCAATACTGAAAAACAGAGTACAGTTTCGGTAGAGAACATTTTCTTGAACGCGATTCTTTTTTTTTTTTTCTTTCTTGTGTTTTAGATATATTTTTAGTTTTGAACCAAATTAAAATATATTTCCGTTTTTATGTTTTAAAACAGCTGTTGTGAAAATGTCGTTGTGACTTTATTTGGCATAATTCAACAGCAAGAAAAACAAATGTTTTCATTAAATAGAAATTTTGTTTACTTTTATTTAAAAAAAAATTCCATTTAAAAAAATGTGTTTAAATTTAAAAAAACCCAATGCAAAAAAACGAAAATACGCTTTTAAACTAACAATAAGGGTATTAAATGTTTAAATCATGTTTCTATATTACGGACACACAATCAACGAATTGGACGCTTTTTATTTTTTTTAACTATAAATACCAGAAAATTAAATCAATAAATAAATAATAAAATCACAAAAAATCTATTGGATTTTTTTATGGTTTTGTGATTTTGATGTGATTTTCGGGGAATTAGTATTTGTACGTTTTAAATTTTATTTTGGCTTTATATGTTTTATAAATAAATATTTTGTAAATATGTATTTGTATTTATGTCATTTTAAAATATCATTTCAAAGAAATCTACTAGACAATTGAATATAACATTGACCCGACTATTGTATCCCCTATTGACTAGATCCCGAATACATTATTGTCTATGCCTATTACTAGACATTTGATTAGATTGTTATCTATACTATTGACTTGACATTGAATAGACTAGGCTATTAACAAAAATATTGCTAATACCATAGAATATGACTAGATTCTTACCTAGACTATTAACTAGACAACTGACTAAACTTTTGACTAGACTATTGAATAGAATATTGACTGGACCTTTGGATAGACTATTGATTAGGCTATTGACTAGACTACTGACTATACTATCGAATAGACTAATTACTAGACTATTGATTAGACTATTGACTACGCTATTGACTAGACTATAGACTAGACTAATTACTAAACTATTGATTAGACTATTGACTACACTATTGACTAGACTATCGACTAGAATATTGACTGAATAGTCTAGTCAATTATCTGTTCAATAGTCTAGTCAATATTCTGTTGACTAGACTATTGACTATACTATTGACTAGACTATTGACAGACTATTCAGTAGACTATTGACTAGACTATTGAACAGAATATTGACTAGACTTTTTACTAGACTACTGACTAGACTATTGACTAGATTACTGACTAGACTACTGACTAGACAATTGACTAGAATGCTGACTTGACTATTGAACAAAATATTGACTACACTAATTACTATAGTATTGACTAGACTTCTGACTGGGCTATTTACTAGACTATTGACTAGACTATTGAATAGACTTTTAACTAGACTATTGAACGGAATATTGACTAGACTCTTGACTATACTATTGACACTACTGTTGACTAGACTATTGGCTAGACTACTGACTAGACTTCTGAATAAACTTCTGACTAGACTATTGACTACACTATTGGCAAGACTATTCACTAGTCTATGGACTAGACTATTGACCAGACTATTGACTAAACTATTGACTAGACTAACGACTAGACTATTGACTAGACTAATGACTAGAATATTGACTAGACTATTGACTAGACTATTTACTAGACTATTTACTAGACTATTGACTAGACTATTGACTATACTATTAACTAGCCTATTGACTAATCTAGTGACTGTTGACTAGAATATTGACGAGATTATTGACTAGTTTGTTAATCAAGCTATTGACTAGACTATTGCAGATATACTATTGAATGTACCATTAGACTTTTGCCTTAACTATTGAATAGACTGTGGACTAGACTATTGACTAGACTACTAACTGGACTATTGACTATACCATTGTCAAGACTGTTGACTAGACTATTGGCTACACTACTGACTAGACTTCTGACTAGACTACTTTCTAGACTATTGACTAGACTATTGACTAGACTATTGACATGAATACAAAATAGACTATCGGTTATAGTATTTACTAGACTTTTGACTAGACTATTAACTAGACTATTGACTGCACTACTGACTAATGACTAGGATATTCACGAGATTATTGACTAGTTTATTACTCAAGCTATCGACTAGACTATTGCAGAGACTATTGAAAGTACCATTAGAATTTTGACAAGACTATTGACTTGACTATTAAATAGACAGTTGAATAGACTATTGACTAGACTGTTAATTAGACTGTTGACTAGACTGTTGACTAGACTTTTGACGATACTATTGAAGAAACTGTAAACCGAACTAGACTAGACTATTGACTGTGCTGTTGAAGTATCTTTTTACTAGACAATTAAATAAGTTTTCACTAGATTATGGACTATACTTTAGACTATAATATCGACTGAACTTTTTAAAAAGTATTTCATGATATATTATATTTTCTTTTAACTGGACTATTCTGTTAAGTAAATTTAAATTTATGGCGATTTATAGATAACATTTTGTTAGCAAAAAGCTTTTTTTCCCTTTTTAGCAAATGATTTACTACCGATCATTTTAACCCTTAAAAATTGTAATGGCAGGAAACACACCCCTTTCTTAAACTTACAATACACTAAAAAAATTAATGATATTTTTAAATATAATTTAAAAAATATATACTTCATTAAAGCGAAAAAGATAATTTAAAATTTATAAAAAAATAGTTAAAGTTTTCTTTTAAATAATTTTTATAATTTTTCTTGATCATTACTACTGTTTTTCTCAGTGTACAAACATAACATTATTTATACATTCCAACTTTTGACATTCTTTTGTAAGTGTAGATTAAAGTACTTACATATGTTCGCCAAAAGAAAAAAAGATAAACTGTTGTATATATTTATACATTTAAGTTCATATTATTGGCATACAAATGGGATTTTTATTACACTTTTCTTTTCAATTCAATATGCAACAAGTTGTTGGTTATAATCTGCCACAAAACTGCCAGCTACAGTTGCAAAAAAAACCGCAATAAATCTGCACAAAATATAACACTATTTTAACTTGACTTCCAATTACATAAATCTGTAACTTTTACTAGTGTTTTTAGGAAACTTTTTTTTTTTGTTTGAAACACAAAAAGTATTAAAAATTTCTAACGGTGTCAAAATCTTTAAAAATCATAAAAAATTCTATATTTTGTTGTTCACTATTTTACATGACAAACTGTCATCACTACTTCCAAAAGTTCACTTTTCTAAATTTTTTTCTTCTTTATCTACAGTTTTAACTGGTTGATTGCATTTTGTTCCCTTTAGTTTTTGTTGCCATTTAAAATGAATTTATTTTTTTCTTTATCTAAAGTTTTTAGTATTTTATTTCCTTTTAGTTAAAAAAGAATTTTTTGCATAGCTTTTATGATTTGCTGAAAGTTTATTTGTTGCATTTTTCAACATGTTGATTTTGGGGTTTGGTAATTTTTTTGTTTAATTTTTCTCTTTTAGATTGTGTTAACGGTTGACTAGTTTATTTTGTTCAGAACAAAAGGGTGATGGAAATTTTTATGTAAGCTTTTTTGTGAATACAAATATTTAACTGCTAAGGGGTGTGATAGCAACCAACAACCGATTGTTATCAACTAGACTAAGACATTGACTTTGATTATAAACTGTTGACTAAAATGTATTACGGCACTATTGACGAAACTTAAAATTACTCCAAAGAAATTAACTGAACTGTTGACTAAATACTTTTGACTAAAAAGTTAGCCTGACTACTAATTACAGTATAGACTAGGCTATTGAGTAGACTATTGAGTTTACTAATAATCAGACTATTGACTGGACTATTGACTAGACTATCAATTAGGCTACAGTCTAGACTATTGACAGGACTATTCACTAGACTATTGACAGAATTATTCACTATTCACAAGACTATTGACTAGACAATTAATTTTATTATTTAGATTATTTAGATAAGACACTACCGATTGGACTATTGCCTAGAATATTGAATAGACTATTGAACAGGTTATTGAATTTACTACTGACCAGATTATTGATTAAATTACTAAATAAACTATTGACTAAAGTATTAACTGGACTATAGACTACTGAAATGACTACCGACTAGACAATTGACTGCAATCTTGACTACACTTTCGACCAACCTATCGACTAAATTATGGATTAGTTTATTGACTAGCTCATAAACTAGATAATTTATAAGACTATTAACTAGGCTATTGATAAGAATATTAGATACACTATTGACTAGATTGTTAACTATACAATTGAATAAAATATTGATTTTGGAATAGACTACACTATTGATTGGACTATTGACTAGCCTATTGACTAGACTATTAACTAGACTATTAACTAGACTATTGACAAAACTATTGTTTATGTACTATTGACTAGAATATTGACTAAACTATTGACTTAAATATTGGCTACAATTTTGATAAGTCTATTGACTTGATTATTGATTGGACTATTGACAAAACTATTGACCAGTAAACATACTAAACTATTAAACACTGACTAGACTCTTGACTAGAGTATTGACTAGATTATTGACAAAACTATTGACTTGACTATTGCCTAGACTATTGACAAGACTAGTGACTAGAATATTGACTATACTTTAGACTAGACTATTGACCAGACTATTGACTAGATCATTGACTTTACTATAGTCAAGACTATTGAGCAGACTATTAACTAGACTATTGACGAGACTATTCATTATTAACTGGACTATTGACAAGTTAACATACTAGACTATTAACTTCAGATTAGGTTATTGACAAGACTATCGACTTCATTGTTGACTATATTACTGACTAAACTATTGACAAGTCAACATAGTACACTATTAACTGCTGACTAGACTATTGACTAGAATATTGAATAGTCTATTGACTTGATTATTGAAAAGACTATTGACTAGACTACTCACAAGACTATTGAGTAGAATATTGATTATACTATTGATCAGACAATTCACTGGACCATTAACTAGACTATTGACAAGAGTATTGTCTAGAGTATTAACTGGGCCGATAGTGGCCTAGGTGTATTTCTTCGGATTTGATGTAGTATACATCCTCCTATCAACCTAACCTAACCTAACTATTGACTAGACTATTGGCTAAAATATCGGCTACAATATTGACCTGTCTATTGACTTGATTATTGACAAAACTATTGTTAACTACTGACTAGACTATTGACTGGAATATTGACTAGTCCAATAGGTATTTTATTGACAAGACTATGGACTTGACACTTGGCTAGACTATTGACAAGACTATTGACTAGAATATTGACTATACTTTAGAATAAACTATTGAACAGACTATTGACTAGACTATTGACAAGACTATTAACTAAAAAATTAATTATTGCCTAGATTGTTGACTAAAATATTGACTAGACTAGATTATTGGCAGATTATTGACTTGACTATAGACTAGACTATTGCCTAGACAACTGACTAAATTATTGACTAGACTGTTGATTAGACTATTGACTAGACTAGACTAGTCAATGACATCTTTAGACTAATGACTACTATTTTGAGTAGACCACTGAGTTGACTTTTGTCTAGGCTGTTGACTAGATTATTGACTATTAACTAGAATGTTGACTGGACTATTGGCTCGACTATTGCTTAGACTGTTGATTAGACCATTGAAAGAATTTCTGATTGGACTATTGATTGGACTTTTTATTAGCCTCTTGATAAGACATTGATTACTAGACTATTGACTATTCTATTGACAAGACAATTGGCTATATTATTGACTACACTACTCACCACACTATTTACTAGACTTTGGACTTTTTCTTTTAACAACTAAAATACTGTTTAATTGTAGAATTGCAGAAAATTTGTATAAAATTATTGCAGCAAATAAGTTATTTTATAGTTTCTTGTTTCAAAAAACATAAACAATAACAAATGAAAAACAAAATTTGTAATAATGTTTATAATAAATGTATTTAATGTCTGATATATTTTATTTTATATTTCCGTCATGTTTAACAATAATGCGCCTGTTTGTCTAACTATAAGACACACAACAATATCATCATCATCATCATCTTTGCCATCATTAGTAGTATGAGCTGGTTGTGTCTGATCATCCTTTTCAACATAATAATGATCTACGTAAAGAAAATTCGATTAAAAATATACAAATTATTATAGTTAAGAAACATTGTTTTGTGTGTTTGTGTTTTGGGTGATATTAACAATTTAAACGCATTTTTATTTTGTTTGTTTGTATTTACAACAAGATTTTTGTTTATATTTATATTATTTATTTTGTTGCTGACTGCCTGTTACTGTTACAACATTATTTTCTATTATTTTGTATTGTAGTTTTCTTTAGCTAAAACATAAATTGGCATTAACCTTGTTTATTTTGATACAAATACACAAAATTTGTTTAAACAAAAAAAAATTTTTTGTTTTTTTAATAAATTTATAAATTTGTATTAAATTTTACATTTTAAATTTAATATAAATAAAATTTTTTAAATTAAATTAAATGTTAAAAAAAAAAATAATATAATAATAAAATAGATCTAGTAACTAGAAATTTAGTTATTAAAAGTTTATTTTCGAATTTCTCGCAAAATCTGAACTTGACCTAAAAAATATCAGGTGATTTGAATTTTCTGCAAGAATTTAATAAAAAATACCAATTATAACAATACGACTTTAAAATACCCTACTTCAAGAAAATAAGATAATTTAATAAAAAAATTTATAAAAAATTTTCTTTCGTCATTTAATAAACTAAACACTAATACCAAACAACCAACCATATATGTAAATAAATTTTCATAAAAAAGTTATCACAAAAAAAATCTTTATAAAAAAATATATTCAAAACAAAACCATAAATTTATTTCAGTTTTGTATATAAATATTTTTATAGAAAAAATTTTTTTCACTTTTTTGTTTGTTGTTTTAGAACTTTTTTTGTTCTTTTAATCAACGCAAAAAAAAAAAAACATTAATTTATTTTACTTTTTGTTTTATTTTATTTTTATTAGCCAACCCAACTATTTTGTTTAATTTTGTTTAATTTTCCGTTTTTTTTTCTCCTGTAGACTTGGCATAGACTCAAAGTTTTTGTCTACATTAGTGAAGCAGAGACAAAAAAAACGTATATTCCAAAAGTAAAATTTTGTTATTAATAAAATAATAGAATAAAAAAAATCTACGCTAATAAATTAAAACATTTAGTTTTTGTCACGATTTTTTTCTTCTTATATTGTTCTAAACATTTGTTTAACAAACCAATTGTGTAATTTTAAAAAAAAATTGTGACAGGCCGCCCAAGTTTTTTTTTCAGTTGCTATTAGACTACACGTAATGTGGCATTTTAGGCGGCTTTTTATATTACGATTTGTTTAGTTTATTTTTAAATATTTTAATTATAAGAAATAGTGAAATGAACATAACTTTTGACTAGGCTACTGACTAAACCAGACTATTGACGATTAGTATATTGACAGCATTATTAACAGAATTATTGACTATACTATTGGTAAAATTATTGACTAGAATATTGACTACATTATTGACAAGACTATAGACTTCACTATCGACTAAACTTTTGACTGGACGTTACTAGTCTACTGACTATGCTACTGATTAGACTATTAACTATCTATCGACTAGACTATTAATTGGTCTATCAACTACAGAATATATATAAGACTATACTATAGACTAGACTATAGACTACACTATAGACTAGACTATAGACTAGACCATAGACTAGACTATAGACTAGACTATAGACTAGACTATAGACTAGACTATAGACTAGACTATAGACTAGACTATAGACTAGACTATAGACTAGACTATAGACTAGGCTATAGACTAGACTATAGACTAGACTATAGACTAGACTATAGACTAGACTATAGACTAGACTATAGACTACACTATAGACGAGATTATAGACGAGATTATAGACGAGACTATAGGCTAGACTGTAGACTAGACTATGAATCTTTCTATTAATAGTAAGTTTGACCAAAAGAAAACTGAAAACTGTTTAAGTTTTTTTTTCATTTAGTTTTTTCTTAAAACGAAAATCTTTTGAAAATTTCAGCTGTTTTCTTCAAAAAGGGAAAAATTCACATTCCCTAAAATAACCCATAAATTATTTAGGGCTTTACTTAAATCTCACAGGTTATTTGTTTAAAAAAATAGAAAAAATCATTTCATTTGAAATTTTAAAGAAAATTTATTTGCTAGACAAACAAACACACAAAATTATTTGGCACGCAATTTGAAAAAATTCTTGGAGGTTTGTTTTTTTTTTAATTTCAAAAGAAAAGTATGCAAAAACACAGAAGAAGAGCTGATCGCAAAACATACAAAAAAGCTTAAAATGCCCATAAATTGTTAAATTTATGCAAATTGAAAAAAGCAACAACAAATCTCACATAGAAAATAAATCTATTTATGTATCTAATGCACTTATAGGCCAAATTTATTTTCTAGCTTCTTTAGCATTTTTATAGAAATTTTCTACTTTATTTGTAAATACTATAATGGCGGCCTATTCAACGAGAAAAAAAACTGATCTTTATTTATTTTTAGGTTTTGGTAAATAAATTTTCTATAAGTTTTTGTCTTGCAAAGTTGTGTTTAGTTTTGAAAAGAACACACATTTGCATTTGTCCGTCAATTGCCGGGCACAACGTCCCAACATTGTAAATGGTTTCTGTGTTCTTTCGTTCGTGTGCCATCCGTCAAAATGTTGTAATTTTCTATTTTTTGTTGTTTGTTTTTTGGTTTCACTTTTATGGTGCGTATAAAGAAATTAATTACAACAAAAAATTAGACTAGCTGACAGTCTAAGTGCAAGAAATTCAAATAAAAAAAAGAAAAACAAAAATTTAGTCTAATTCTAAGAAAATTTCTTGTCTTCTTTAATTTTTTTTCTAGTTATAGAGTTTGGAACAACTGTTGGAGAAATGTTAAAGGGAGAAGTGAATATTTTAGGAGGACTGGAAAGTTTTTTGAAATTTAATAGATTTTGTATGTTAAGCTATTTCTAAATTTAGTTAATGTCTAGCATAGATTTTATATAAAAAATGTATTTGTTATAAAAGGAATTTATTATAGCTTTACCGAAAAAAAATTGTAAAATTTTCCATACAAAATAATATTGAAATATTCTATTATCTTCTCTTAGTTCAGTTCTAGTTCAGTTCTAGTTCAGTTCTAGTTCAGTTCTAGTTCAGTTCTAGTTCAGTTCTAGTTCAGTTCTAGTTCAGTTCTAGTTCAGTTCTAGTTCAGTTCTAGTTCAGTTCTAGTTCAGTTCTAGTTCTAGTTCAGTTCTAGTTCAGTTCTAGTTCAGTTCTAGTTCAGTTCTAGTTCAGTTCTAGTTCAGTTCTAGTTCAGTTCTAGTTCAGTTCTAGTTTAGTTCTAGTTCAGTTCTAGTTCAGTTCTAGTTCAGTTCTAGTTTAGTTCTAGTTCAGTTCTTGTTCAGTTCTTGTTCAGTTCTAGTTCAGTTCTAGTTCAGTTCTAGTTCAGTTCTAGTTCAGTTCTAGTTCAGTTCTAGTTCAGTTCTAGTTCAGTTCTAGTTCAGTTCTAGTTCAGTTCTAGTTCAGTTCTAGTTCAGTTCTAGTTCAGTTCTAGTTCAGTTCTAGTTCAGTTCTAGTTCAGTTCTAGTTCAGTTCTAGTTCAGTTCTAGTTCAGTTCTAGTTCAGTTCTAGTTCAGTTCTAGTTCAGTTCTAGTTCAGTTCTAGTTCAGTTCTAGTTCAGTTCTAGTTCAGTTCTAGTTCAGTTCTAGTTCAGTTCTAGTTCAGTTTCTAGTTCAGTTCTAGTTCAGTTCTAGTTCAGTTCTAGTTCAGTTCTAGTTCAGTTCTAGTTCAGTTCTAGTTCAGTTCTAGTTCAGTTCTAGTTCAGTTCTAGTTCAGTTCTAGTTCAGTTCTAGTTCAGTTCTAGTTCAGTTCTAGTTCAGTTCTAGTTCAGTTCTAGTTCAGTTCTAGTTCAGTTCTAGTTCAGTTCTACTTCAGTTCTAGTTCAGTTCTTGTTCAGTTTTCAGTTCAGTTCTTTAGTTCAGTTCTAGTTCAGTTCTAGTTCAGTTCTAGTTCAGTTCTAGTTCAGTTCTAGTTCAGTTCTAGTTCAGTTCTAGTTCAGTTCTAGTTCAGTTCTAGTTCAGTTCTAGTTCAGTTCTAGTTCAGTTCTAGTTCAGTTCTAGTTCAGTTCTAGTTCAGTTCTAGTTCAGTTCTAGTTCAGTTCTAGTTCAGTTCTAGTTCAGTTCTAGTTCATTTCTAGTTCAGTTCTAGTTCAGTTCTAGTTCAGTTCTAGTTCAGTTCTAGTTCAGTTCTAGTTCAGTTCTAGTTCAGTTCTAGTTCAGTTCTAGTTCAGTTCTAGTTCAGTTCTAGTTCAGTTCTAGTTCAGTTCTAGTTCAGTTCTAGTTCAGTTCTAGTTCAGTTCTAGTTCAGTTCTAGTTCAGTTCTAGTTCAGTTCTAATTCAGTTCTCGTTCAGTTCTAGTTCAGTTCTAGTTCAGTTCTGGTAGTACAATACTATAAAATGTGACTCCTGTTTTTGTTGTCCTATCACTCACAACTCAAAATATTCCCTCTGGAAATTAATTAGTCAATCAAATCTATCACTAAAAAGTACTTTAAAATGGCCAAGAAATGAAGGAAATTACTTTATTCTTAAAAAATTTCTAATACATGACCATCATCGTCTTCATCTTTGACGTCTAAAACAACAATTTGTTGTAACAGCCCACCATTTTGTTTTTGGTAGTAAAATGTAATGAAATTGAATGCTTTACGTTGTGAAAGTATTAAATGTTTAAAAGATATAAATGTTGGCGAAAAAAACAGAACTAAGAATTCTACTTAATTCATTGAAGGAAATTGATATAAGAAGACAAGAACAACAACAACATTCATCATTACAAGAACAAGAACTCAAATGAAAATAGTCATTATGGTAAATGACTTATGCTTAAAGGAAATCTTGAGTTCCCAGCATATTCTTACTAAAATATTTTTATTGATAAAGGACAAACCAAAC
This sequence comes from Lucilia cuprina, assembly GCF_022045245.1. Taxonomy (NCBI): domain Eukaryota; kingdom Metazoa; phylum Arthropoda; class Insecta; order Diptera; family Calliphoridae; genus Lucilia; species Lucilia cuprina. Next base: position 46,108,906 of record NC_060953.1, on the reverse strand, counting down.
ATGTATTAAAAACTAGTTTTATTTGAGAATATATTCCATGAACAGTTTTGTATGTTTGGAAAAAAACTTAATATAGTTTTCGCTGTTTAAATTCTCCTTTAAGAACCTCTGGGTTATTTTTATAGCTTTTTACCTTTAATTTTTTTCCGCTCAACATGATTTTGTGGTTTGTTGTTGTTGTAAGTGCTCGGTGTTCTGTTTTAACGCAAAACTTTTCGTACACAATATGACGAACAGAAAAAAATGAATTGAAACAAATTTCGTCTGACTCAGCACACCTGAGAAATCAATCAATTGATTTAGTCATCCGCAAAAAACGTTGATAAAACGAAAATAAAAAAGTTACAGTGCATTTTTGTTTTGTTATAGCTTTTTCCCTTGCCACATGCAACATTTTGTATCATGAATTTTTATGGAATGCCATTCATACATCTAAAATGTTTTTTTTTTACCTTTATTTTCAACTACAAATTTTTTCCCTCTTTGTTTTCTGTTTTTAACAATCAAATAAAAATTAATGTTTTGTATAGAATGTTAAAAGATAGAAGAATGAAAATGTTTAAACATTTTAGTAGAGTTTTTAATACTTTTACAACTTTAAACTTTTCTAATGACAATATCGTCATCTGTGGTCTGTCTGTTGGTGACAGGGAATAAAGTTAAAGTAATAACATAAAAATGAGAAAGTCTTAAATATCTTTAAGCAGTTAAAAGAAATAGGTAGAAAAGTGTTTATTTTAAAGAAAAATTAAAAAGTTTTTTTACTACAACTTTTAAATGTCAAAGTCATAACTGTCATATGAAACAGAACTGGCATGTTTTTTATAGAATAATTCTTATAGAAATTCCTAAAGTAATTTACTGCTCAAAACCCAAAACCCCTTATAAGACAATAAATAAGTCATTCTATTTATATGCAACATATCTTATTCATCTTTTTCAAATCATCAAAAATTGTTGATTCGATTTTTGTTACCTCAAGGTTAAACATTTTTTTTCGAGACACTTATAGCAGCCATTAATCATATATTTTTTTTGTAGCATAATATAAAAGAAATCTTTTAACACTTCAGTTTTCACCAAAAATTTTCCTAAAACAATATTTTTTTTTATATATTCACTGCAGTTTTCTCCTTTTCTTTAAATTTTTGATTATTTATTTTTTCTAAAAAAACAATCAATATTTAAAAATGTTGTTCAAACTAATTAGTCCCCCTATTGTTTTGAAAAACAAAGTTTTTTTCTTATTTTGTTTTTAGTTTGAACTCATAAACAGCAGCAACATTATAAATATTATGCACAATGGTCTAAATTGTGAAAAATTGTTAAAAATATTAATTTTTTCTATAAATTCTGAAATAGACTAAAGAGTATAATATAGACTAGTCCAAAGACTAGACTACAGACAAGACTATAAACAAGATTATTAGACGATTAGAAGAGATTATGACCAAAACTATGAATAGACTATATACTAGAATATAAACTAGACTATTGACTAGACTATGGTCTAGACTATGAACTAGACTATAGACCAGACTATAGACTAAACTATAGACTAGACTAGGCTATAGACTAGACTATAGACTAGACTATAGAATAGACTGTAGAATAGACTAATGAATAGACTATAGAATATACTATAGAATAGACTATAGAATAGACTATAGAATATACTATAGAATATACTATTGAATAGACTATAGACTAGATTATAGACTAGATTATATACTAGACTATAGACTAGACTATAGACTAGACTATAGACTAGACTATAGACTAGACTATAGACTAGACTATAGACTAGACTATAGACTAGACTATAGACTAGACTATAGACTAGACTATAGACTAGACTATAGACTAGACTATAGACTAGACTATAGACTAGACTATAGACTAGACTATAGACTAGACTATAGACTAGACTATAGACTAGACTATAGACTAGACTATAGACTAGACTATAGACTAGACTATAGACTAGACTATAGACTAGACTATAGACTAGACTATAGACTAGACTATAGACTAGACTATAGACTAGACTATAGACTAGACTATAGACTAGACAATAGACTAGACTATAGACTAGACAATAGACTAGACTATAGACTATACTATAGACTAAACTAAAGACTAGACTAAAGACTAGACTAAAGACTAGACTATAGACTAGACTATAGACTATACTATAGACTAGACAATTGACTAGACTATAGACTAGACAATAGACTAGACTATAGACTATACTATAGACTAAACTAAAGACTAGACTAAAGACTAGACTAAAGACTAGACTATAGACTAGACTATAGACTATACTATAGACTATACTATAGACTAGACTATAGACTAGACTAAAGACTAGACTATAGACTAGACTATAGACTATACTATAGACTAGACTATAGACTAGACTATAGACTAGACTATAGACTAGACTATAGACTAGACTGTAGACTAGACTATAGACTAGACTATAGACTAGACTATGGACTAGACTATAGACTAGACTATAGACTAGACTATAGACTAGAATATAGAATAGACTATAGACTAGACTATAGACTAGACTATAGACTAGACTATAGACTAGACTATAGACTAGACTATAGACTAGACTATAGACTAGACTATAGACTAGACTATAGACTAGACTATAGACTAGACTATAGACTAGACTATAGACTAGACTATAGACTAGACTATAGACTAGACTATAGACTAGACTATAGACTAGACTATAGACTAGACTATAGACTAGACTATAGACTAGACTATAGACTAGACTATAGACTAGACTATAGACTAGACTATAGACTAGACTATATACTAGACTATAGACTAGACTATAGACTAGACTATAGACTAGACTATAGACTAGACTATAGACTAGACTATAGACTAGACTATAGACTAGACTATAGACTAGACTATAGACTAGACTATAGACTAGACTATAGACTAGACTATAGACTAGACTATAGACTAGACTATAGACTAGACTATAGACTAGACTATAGACTAGACTATAGACTAGACTATAGACTAGACTATAGACTAGACTATAGACTAGACTATAGACTAGACTATAGACTAGACTATAGACTAGACTATAGACTAGACTATAGACTAGGCTATAAAATAGATTATATACTAGACAATAGACTAGACTATAGACTAGACTATAGACTAGACTATAGACTAGACTATAGACTAGACTATAGACTAGACTATAGACTAGACTATAGACTAGACTATAGACTAGACTATAGACTAGACTATAGACTAGACTATAGACTAGACGATAGACTAGACTATAGACTAGACTATAGACTAGACGATAGACTAGACTACCGACTAGACTATAGAATAGACTATAGACTAGACTATAGACTAGACTATAGACTAGACTATAGACTAGACTATAGACTATAGACTAGACTATAGACTAGACTATAGACTAGACTATAGACTAGACTATAGACTAGACTATAGACTAGACTATAGACTAGACTATAGACTAGAATATAGACTAGACTATAGACTAGACTATAGACTAGACTATAGACTAGACTATAGACTAGACTATAGACTAGACTATAGACTAGACTATAGACTAGACTATAGACTAGACTATAGACTAGACTATAGACTAGACTATAGACTAGACTATAGACTAGACTATAGACTAGACTATAGACTAGACTATAGACTAGACTATAGACTAGACTATAGACTAGACTATAGACTAGACTATAGACTAGACTATAGACTAGACTATAGACTAGACTATAGACTAGACTATAGACTAGACTATAGACTAGACTATAGACTAGACTATAGACTAGACTATAGACTAGACTATAGACTAGACTATAGACTAGACTATAGACTAGACTATAGACTAGACTATAGACTAGATTATAGACTAGACTATAGACTAGACTATAGACTAGACTATAGACTAGACTATAGACTAGACTATAGACTAGACTATAGACTAGACTATAGACTAGACTATAGACTAGACTATAGACTAGACTATAGACTAGACTATAGACTAGACTATAGACTAGACTATAGACTAGACTATAGACTAGACTATAGACTAGACTATAGACTAGACTATAAACTAGACTATAGACTAGACTATAGACTAGACTATAGACTAGACTATAGACTAGACTATAGACTAGACTATAGACTAGACTATAGACTAGACTATAGACTAGACTATAGTCTAGACTATAGACTAGACTATAGACAAGACTATAGACTAGACTATAGACTAGACTATAGACTAGACTATAGACTAGACTATAGACTAGACTATAGACTAGACTATGGACTAGACTATAGACTAGACTATAGACTAGACTATAGACTAGACTATAGACTAGACTATAGACTAGACTATAGACTAGACTATGGACTAGACTATAGACTAGACTAGATTATAGACTATAGAATGGACTGTTGTCTAGTTTATGACCTAACTTTACACTGGACTATAGACTACATTGTGGACTAAAGTGAACATATTTTTTTGTAGTTTTTATTAGTGATTTTTCTAACGAATTTCTTTCTAATTTTCAACAGCTATTTTGATGCAATTTTTCTTTTGTTTATTCACTCCATATGTTTAATCTAAACATTTTAAAATTTAAAACTGTTTAACTATCGAAATATTTATTTTATGATTCCTACAAATATATTTATGTGTATTTCTATTTACAATTAAAGTCAGATATTGTTATTAATTTTTTTATATATGTTATTTATTTGCAGGTGAGTCATAATGATTTTTAAAACTTGGTCAAACATACTGCACAAACAATTTAGGTAATATGTACTTATTTATTTATCATTTTTTTTGTTTATTTTTCAAAAATGTATATGAAAGATATTTAAGTGTATTGATAAGATAATGACAATGACTCGATTGATTGCTTAAGTGCCATTAAGTTTTATTGATTTGATTTTAAATAAAATATATGAAAACCCCCTAAATATAAGAAATTGATAACAAAACAAACTTAAGAATAGTCTATAATTTGCAATACGGGAATCGGTTGTTTTTAGTCATTGCTAACTAATTACCTTTAATTTTATTTATAAAATGAAATATTTTTATTGACAAAAACATTTTTTACAGCTTTTTTATTATCATCCAAACGCCTCCAAAATAATTTCTTTAGCTTTTAAGCAAATATGACGCGATGTCATATATCTTTTTATTTAATTATTAAAAATAAAGAAGCAACAAGTGATTTATTAGATCTTTGTTCTATTTATAAGTAAAAAATATTGACTCCACGTGCTGAAATTTTCTTGGTCAGAGAATAATTTGTTTATAATAGATAGATAGAAATCATTCAAATCCTACGTTAATTAAAAAAATTTGCCTGAACAAAAGTCCAAAAGCAGAAAAAAAACTCCCAAAATACTCAGACGTAATAAAAACAAAATTATTTAATAAGTACTTTATAAATATTTATTATATGCTTATATTATTTCTCTCGTGGTAATTTTATTTCAATTAAAAAATTTGTTTTCCCAACAATATATTTACATTTTATTTGCTAACAACTTTCTTGCAAAATATTTTAAATTACTAAAATCTCTTATAAATAATATAATATTTTTGCACTTACAAATGTATTTGTTTATTTATGTTTTTTAATATAATATAATTTTTTTTTTCTAAATCTTAAATAACATACATCCTCAACAACTAACTGGTTAATACAACAAACCATGACCACTAAAATCAGCTAAACAAAATGAAATTTGCAACAAATTAGCAGAAACAAAGAATGCAATTATATGACAAACAAAAAACATGAATTAAAATAGTAAATGACCAATTGTGTGGCAATGTGCTTTAAAGACCCCAGGCGTACATATATACATTTAGAAAGCCCTGCAGGCTATGGTCACTACTAGTTGCCTAACCACAAAAAAAATTTAGTCGATTCAAGAGTTCAGACTTTAGTTCTGTTCTAATATAATGTGGAAGCAGAAACAGAGAATACAACAGAGTTGGACCAGACATATGTTAATGCTATAGTTCAGACTATTTTTCAGTATATATATAGTAAAGTCAAGTTTAAAGTCTAGTCTATAGAACAGACTAGAGTCAACTAGAGAACAGTTTAGACTAGAGGCTACTCTATAATCCAGACAAGTTCAAGTCTATATTTCTGAACAGATTCTAGTCCTTAGTCTATAGTCCAGACTAGAGGCTTCTCTAAAGTTCAGCCTACAGTCTTTACAGTTTAAACTATAGTTCAGACTAGAGTACACTCTATAGTACAGACTATTCTCTATTCTATAGCCCAAACTAAAGTCTATTCTTTTGTCCAGACTATATTCTAGTCTCTAGTCCAGACTATAGTTCTATTCTAAAGTCCAGACTATTCTCTATTCTCTAGTCCAAACTACAGTCTTTTCTAAAGTCCAGACTACAGTCTTTTCTAAAGTCCAGACTATAGTCAATTCATAGTCCAGACTATAGACTATTCTATAATCCAGACTATAGGCTATTCTATAGTACAGACTATAATCTATTCTGTAGTACGGACTATATTTACTTTTATAGTCCAAACTATAGTCTATTCTAATTAATCCAGACTGTAGTCTATTGTATAGCCCAGACTATAGTCTGGTCTAAGGTCTATATTATATAGTCCAGACTAAAGCCTACTCGATAGTCCCGACTGTAGTTGATCCTATAGTCCAGACTAAAGTTTTTTCTATAGTCGATTCTATAGTTCAGACTATTCTGGACTGTTTACTTTATAGTCCGGATTAGAACATATTCTATAGTCCAGACTATAGTCTATTCTATATTTCAGACTATAGTTTGTTCTATATACCAGACTATTCTAGTCCAGACTACAGTCCATAGTCCAGACTACTGTCTATTATAAAGTCCAGACTATAGTCTATTATATAGTCCAGACTATAGTCTATTCTATAGTCCAGTCTATTATAAAGTCCAGACTATAGTCTATTCTATAGTCCAGACTATAGTCTATTCTATAGTCCAGACTATAGTCTATTCTTTAGTCCAGACTATAGTCTATTCTATAGTCCAGACTATAGTCTATTCTATAGTCCAGACTATAGTCTATTCTATAGTCCAGACTATAGTCTATTCTATAGTCCAGACTATAGTCTATTCTATAGTCCAGACTATAGTCTATTCTATAGTCCAGACTATAGTCTATTCTATAGTCCAGACTATAGTCTATTCTATAGTCCAGACTACAGTCTATTATAAAGTCCAGACTATAGTCTATTCTATAGTCCAGACTACAGTTTATTCTAAAGTTCAGACTATAGTCTATTCATAGTACAGACTATATTCTCTTTTATAGTCCAGATTATAGTCTATTCTAATTAATCTAGACTGTAGGCTATTGTATTCTCCAGACTACAGTCTGGACTAAGGTGTATTCTATAGTCCAGCCTAAAGTTTACTCGATAGTCTCGACTATAGTTGATCCTATAGTCCAGACTATATTCTATTCTATAGTCTACTCTAAGGTATATTTTATAGTCCAGATTAAGGTGTCTTCTATAGTGCGGATAATCCTCGACTACTTATTCTTGAGTCCAGACTATAGTCGATTCTAATGTCCAGTCTATTCAGTAGTCCACGCTATAGTATATTCCATAGTTCACACTGTAAAGTATTATATAGTCCAAACTATACTCTATTCAATTGTCAACTTTATAATATATCTAGTCCAGACTATAACATGTTTTATAGTATATTCCATAGTCCAGATTATAGTCCATACTGTAGTCCAGTAGTTAATACCATAGCCCATATTAACAGTTTTAAAATCAAATTATACAGAATATCGATAACAAAAATACCCTTAAAAACTGCCGGGTTTTACAAAATAGCAAAAATACAATTTTGTTGCACTTTACCCAAATGGTAGATTAATTTTTAAATAAATGACATTTAGTTGGACCAAATGAACAAAACTGAGGGCGTGCGTCTGTGTGCAGCCAAAATTACAAGAGTATTTAGTATGAATACAAATAGTTAAAAGGCAAATAGCAGCATTCTTCAGGTGTTTTCTGGCTGCCAAATATGTTTCTTTACTAATTTAGTTAAAATTCAAGCATTAAATAATTAAAAAATTAATTGAATTATATTAATTTAATTATAACCAATTTGAGAATTGAAAAAAAAATCATCATATTAAGGAGCATTTTATATTTAAAATGTTATGAGAATTTATAGATTTTTAAATATGTATTTTTATAATTTTATTAATTTTTCTTAACCGCAACAATTTAATTTATGTGAAAGCAATTTAAAAAATGCATTTTATTTTTTTGTGTTAAATCTTTTATTAAGCTCATATATTATTTAGTTGTTATTAATTTTTTGTTTTGTCTTTTTTATGTTATAAAATATTTGGAATTTGCTTTTAAATTTAAGAAAATTAAAAAAAAAAAATCTAAATAATTTCATATGTTAACCATAAACATACGCATTCTATATATTAAACATAAACAAAATAATGTTTATAAGATAAAATTTTAACATAAAAATCCCTACACTTAGCGAAAAAAAAATGGTAAAGAACTTTATGAATTTCCTGCCTTAATATGTACTTATCACTTTTCTTTTTGTCAGTGTATAAATCTTTTAATATTTTATGTTTTTTTTCTTCTTTTAATTTTTAATATGTTAACCTTGACTAAATTTCTATTTAACGTTTCTAACAACCTTCAGTAGGTAGAGTAGAGCAACAAAATCAAAAATTTGAAAATAACAATAAAAAAACGCATACAAATTTTCTTCTAATACACCCACGTAAATATTTTAATATTTGCGGATATTTTTAGCAAGATTTTTATACTTTGTCAACAGGTTTTTTCGTGTAGACTTTTTTATTTGTTCACCCGTGACAGTTTAGGATTTAATTTACTAAGTGAGGTGATTGGAAATTTTAAAAGAAAAAAAAAAAAATAGAATAAAAAAGTCATTTGATTTTAAGTAAAAAAGCCGGCAGGATTTTTTTTCGTAAAATTTTTAAATGACAAAATAATTTGTTCCATGGTTCATATTATAGACCTGTCTAGTCCAGACTATAGTCTGTTCTAAGATCTATTCTATAGTGTATTATATAGTCCAGACTATAGTCAATTCTATAGTCCAGACTATAGTCAATTCTATAGTCCAGACTATAGTCAATTCTATAGTCCAGACTATAGTCCATACTACAGTCTATTCTACAGTCCTTACTATAGTCAATTCTATAGTCCAGACTATAGTCCATACTACAGTCTATTCTATTGTCCGTACTATAGTCTATTCTATAGTCCAGACTATAGTCCAGACTACAGTCTATTCTATATTCCGTACTATAGTCTATTCTATAGTCCAGACTATAGTCTATTCTATAGTCTATTCTATAGTCCAGACTATCGTCTATTCTATAGTCCAGACTATCGTCTATTCTATAGTCCAGACTATAGTCTATTCTATAGTCTATTTTATAGTCTATTTTATAGTCCAGACTATCGTCTATTCTATAGTTCAGACTATAGTCTATTCTATAGTCTATTCTATAGTCCAGACTATAGTCTATTCTATAGTCTATTCTATAGTCCAGACTATAGTCTATTCTTTAGTCCAGACTATAGTCTATTCTATAGTCCAGACTATAGTCTATTC
>NC_060953.1:46095886-46099094 GCF_022045245.1 Lucilia cuprina | reverse complement strand
CTAGAACTGAACTAGAACTGAACTGAACTAGAACTGAACTAGAACTGAACTAGAACTGAACTAGAACTGAACTAGAACTGAACTAGAACTGAACTAGAACTGAACTTGTACTGAACTACAACTGAACAAGATATAGTTTTAAAATAATTTCAATTATTTTTCGTACATATTTAATAATATGTTATTTGTTTACTTAATTTTATGTTTTATTAATTAATTTAATAATAAATGACATTTTGTGTTGAAATAATTAATGTTTACATAAATTATGTTTGTTTCATGTTCTTTTTGTTTTTGCATAGTATTGTTATGAAATATAATGTCATAAATAAATGTTTAAACAAAAAAAGAAAAACTAAACAAATTTATTAAAAATTTTTTAGACGAAGACATGCGTAGGCCATAATTTATCTAGATTAAAAAACTAAACCAAAAAAATGGTGGGAAATTTCTAAAAGACATAAATAAAACATATTTTTATTAAAATAAAAAAGTATAAAAAAAAATAAGTTTTTTAGAACTGTTTGAAACAATTAGATATAATTGAAAATTTAACAAATTATTTGGTTTATAATTTTAATTGTTTATTAAAATTATATATTTTATACGCCCCTCCCTCTGTCCTCTCTCCTAATTAATTTTGTGAATGTTGAAGAGATAAACAATAATTAAAAATGATTGTACCTCTAAACTATCACTACATTGTTGCTCTTCGATTGTTTATTTTGGTTAAAGTAAATGATGCCATGGGAAAGGTATTACGTTAATGGAATTATATTTATTATTCAACTGCATACAATTTAATTTAAACAATTTTGCACAATTTTAAAATTATATAATTTTAAAAATTAAAATTGAAATTAAAATTATTTTTATTAGAGATTTTTAATTTTTTTGGCCTTTAAAAATTTGCAAATTAATGACGTACTTTTTACCACAGCAGGTGATTGAATTTTTAGAAATTTTATTTCTTCACGGATGAATAACACAATGTTATTGATTTTATATTTAGCAAAATGATTAAGTTTATTTAAAACAATTTACCTTATTTGGCATAAAAGGAAAAATATAAGCTAAGAGTACTTACTCAGTATCTAGTCTTGACTATAGGGCAATTTATAGCCTTGGCAATAAATCAATTTATAGTATGGACTATAGATTGATCTATAGATTGGACTACAGATCAGTCTATAAAGTGTACTATAGATCAGGCTATAGTCTTGATATTATTTCAGTCTATAGTCATGACTATAGATTAGACTATAGACTATAGATTAGTCTATAGTCTTGGCTATAGATCAGTCTACAGTCTTGACTATAGATCAGTCTACAGTCTTGACTATAGATCAGTTTATAGTCTTTACTATATATCAGTGTATAGTACTGACTATAGATCCGTCTATAGTCTTGACTACAGATCAGTTTATAGAATTGACTATAGATCAGTCTATAGTCTTGACTATGGATCAGTCTACAGTATTGGCTACAGATTAGTCTATAGTATTAACTATAGACAAATCTATAGTCTTTTCAATCTATAGTCTTGACTATACATCAATTTATAGTCGTGACTATTGATCAATCTATAGTCTTGACTATATCTCTAGTCTTGACTAGAGATCAATCCTTAGTCTTGACTATAGATCTGTCTATAGTCTTGACTATAGATCAGTCTACAGTCTTGACTATAGATCAGTCTACAGTCTTGACTATAGATCAGTCTATAGTCTTGACTAAAGATCAGTCTATAGTCTTGACTATAGATCAGTCTATAGTCTTGACTTCTTAGTCTATCTTTATCATATGACTACTTGAAAATTCTAAAATAGTTTTGACTTTATTGGTATTAAATTTTTTTCTCACATTTTAAAAGGTAGAATTATTTTTGATTCTTCAGAAGGATTTACATTTGCGTATGTAAATATTTTTACATGAGAAGAATAATAAATATCTGAGTTTGCTACTAAGAGCATCGAAATGTACATATTTTCTCTAAAATTTCTCATGGGATATTGATGTCGATTGTTTGAACGTCATTCTCCTGACACTATGTGATGAATAGTAATTTAATCGCAAGCGCTACCGTAATAAAACAGGTATGTTTGATCAGGCATATATTAAAAAAACTAATATCAACAAAGTATTTCAAAATAGAAATTTTTAAAATTTTTTATATTTAAATGAATAATAATAAAAAAAATTCTATAAAAAAACATGCAAATTATTTTTCACTCCTCCTTAATTTGTTTCAACTTTGTTGTCGTTTTCTTATTTTTTGGCAAATTTGTCAGTTTTTAAAAATTGATTTAATTTTACATGTGTTAATACTTAATTGTTCACAGTCTAATAGTTGCAATGAAATAAAAACAAGTTTTCTTTTAATTAAAAAATTAAGAAAAAAATTACCGTCAAGCATAAATAAAGGGATGTTTTTAAATAAAATGTATTTTTATTTCGCTAATATTTATGGTATTTTAAAATGCAAGACGTTTATTTTGTAGGTAAAAAGAAATACATTAATTAATTATTTAATTAGATAATTAATTAATTATTTTCTATCTTACAAATCCCAAGCAAAAGATATTTACAACCCATTAGTGTTATTTATGGGGCATGAATGATATATGTATGTATTTTTGCAAACTGTTGAAGGAAGTAGTTTTAACTGGTAGTAGCGTGTTTAAAAAATTATTTTTATGTTTGTATATCCTTAGGTTTTTTATTCATATTTATTGTTTTTTTATTTTATTAAAGCTATAGAACAATGTAATTGCTTTAACTTATTTAGGAAGTTAACAAATACATATGACCAGGACAGTGGTATGCGCAATGAGATATATTATTTTTGAACGGATTATTATACTGTCTAGTCTACAGTCCAGATTAGTCTGTAATCTTATCTATAGTCCATATTGTAGTCACGTCAATAATCTAGGTTATAAGGCAGTCCATTATTCAGACAATGGTCGAGTTTAAAGTCAAGATCGTAGTCAAGCCTATAACCAAGATTATAATTTAGTAAAGTATATAGTCAAGTCTAAAGTCTAGCATAAAGTCTAAATTCAAGTCTAAATTACAGTCTATAGTCTAGTCTAGTCTATAGTCTATAGTCTAGTCTATAGTCTAGTATATAGTCTAGTCTATAGTCTAGTCTATAGTCTAGTATATAGTCTAGTCTATAGTCTAGTCTATAGTCTAGTCTATAGTC
>NC_060953.1:46079826-46095786 GCF_022045245.1 Lucilia cuprina | reverse complement strand
GTTCTAGTTCAGTTCTAGTTCAGTTCTAGTTCAGTTCTAGTTCAGTTCTAGTTCAGTTCTAGTTCAGTTCTAGTTCAGTTCTAGTTCAGTTCTAGTACAGTTCTAGTGTACTTCGAGTTCAGTCCTAGTTCAGTTTTAGTTCTAGCTCTTAAATTGTTGCTAATTTAATTAAATGGATTTGAAATAAATAATATTTTTAAATTTTATACTTTAAATTAAAAATGAAATAAAATAAAATAAAATAAAAAAAAAATAAAAAAAATAAAAAGTGCGCCTTTTTAATAGATTTAATTTAATACCCATCTTCCTCCTGTTAAAACTTAATTTATATGCCAACTGCGTATATTTCGTTGCCTGTTTAGTCTGCCTTAATATTGCACTGGATGCCTGTACTCTTATTCATTTGCAATTTTTACTCGTTTTCTTAGCCAGTACCGGCCATTAAATATTTCAATTTAACTTTGATCAGTCAGTCATTGGGACTGCAAAGTCAGTCGGCTATAAACGCAATCGTAATGCTGTTTGTTTGCTTAATATTTTCTTGTGAAATTTGCAGGCTTTTTCTTGTTTGTTTTTAAATCAATAACGTATTTAATATAATTAAAAATGTTTCCCCATCAATGATTAATTATTTAAATGTTTATGAATATAAAGAGCATAAATTTTAAAGCAAAAAAAAAGTATTGAAATGTGAAAACTTTTTATAAAATAAAGTGTTTTTTAATTATTATTTAATAGTTAATAAATTATGGAATTGTAGCAATAACAGAGAGAGAGAAAAGCTGTTTGAAATGAAATTTTAGTTATACTTATAAATTAAATTCATATTAATTAAAAAAGATGGTGATGTGGCTTTTGTTGTAATTAAAAATTCTAATTATAAAATGTATGCAATTGTTGCAGTGAAATAAATAATTAAGTATTATTGGTGGTTAAAATTTTATTATTTTATGAAAATATAGTGTTGAACAAACTAAAAGTGTTAACTGCTAATTTGTGATAAAAATATGAAAATACTAATTTTAATTGAAAATAGGACAACATTAAACGAAAATGTGTGATTTATTCATGTTTTCTACTTTCATCCTTTTAACAAGAAGTTTCCATGATGTCAAAACATATTTAAGTTTCGTTACTAACATTTTCCCCCTTAAACCACAAAAGTAGACTTTTTGTTTACAATCGATTAAAGTGACTAAAACATACACACACATTAACAATTTTGCACATAATTTAACAATTTTTCCGATTGGCTAAAAACCCAGCAAACAAAAATGTTCGATAATTTAAGAATCTATTGAGAATTGTTTTTGTTTTCCTTAAGGTTTAAAGGTTTTTTTGTGAATTATCTTTTCATACCCAAATGTTTGCTGGGTATTAGCAAGATTATATGTATATGTAGATTATAACCCAAAGGCTTCATTAGCAGTCAAATACGGATGACTGTATACAACAGTAGTTTTCCTCTACATTATACAGGGTTTTTTTTTTGCTGCGAACACACATTCGAAGGACTTAGTATTAGTTTGTGTTAAACGTTTCTAATTTATCTTCGTTCTAGAATAATTTCCAATATTTGCTAGATATTAAAAATATATATGCGCAAAAAAGATGGGGGTGAGGTGGTTTTTAAATAAATTATGAAAATATATAATTGTAAAAAAGTTTAAAATTTTTTTTTTTTTAAAATATGCTCACAACTATAAAATTTCTTGAAAATTTGGTTCTTTTTGTTTTACATTAACTAGGAAAATCTTTAAAAATTTGTTGTTACCACCCTAGTAGTTATAAATCCATTTATTTTATATACCAAACTTGTTACTATTCTTAGAATGAAATGCCATGGAAAATAACTGCAAAAACAACTAAACGGCACAACTCAACAATTTTATTAACGACTTAAAGGTTAAACTAATATTGGGAAAATTCATTTAAATGGAAAAAAAAATCTTAAGGAAATTACTTGTGTAAACATTACACATCACACATACTACTACAACTAAAACACGCACGTACATATGTATATAGAGATATACAACCCCGCAAACTATAATCCAGAATAGGGTCCAAACTATTCACGTGGATATGTTTAAAAATATGTTCAGACTATGGAACAAATCCAGACTATTGTCCACATTTTTCAATGGAACACATAGATCAGTCTGGTAAATAATCTGTGTGTATAGGTCTGAGCTAAAGTCTGGACCATAAATAATCTCTAGTGTGGCCTATATTTTATTTGTTAATAGTTTGGACAGTAGTCTGAACTTTCTATAGACTGGACTTTATTGTGAACTATGTTCTGGACTACAGTCTGGTCTTTATAGTGAATTATGTTTAGGAATATAGTCTGGCAGTTAGTTTAGACTATAGTTTGATATATTGTGTGGATTATAGTTTGGACTATAGTCTGGTCTATAATATAGACTGTAGTTTGGACTTTAGCATGAATTATGATCCGGACTATAGCCTTTGTTAGAGTCTAGAGTCTGAAAAAGTCTTGACTAAAGTTTTGTTAATGGTCTGGCCTATATTTTGACCTATATTGCTGGACTATAGTTTGTACTCTGGGCATGAGGCTAGAATATATTTTGAATTGTTGTTTGAAATACAGTTTCAACTAGAGTTTGAATAAAATTGTGGCCTATAGTCTGGATGGTAAACTAAATATTGATTTATAAGTTGGACTATTGTCTGGATTATGATTTGATCTATAGACTAGAATATATTTAACTATAAATCTGGGATAAAGTCTGAACTCTGGGCTAATGTTTTGACTATAATATGGGATATAGTGTTGACTATAGTCTGGGATATAGTCTTGTCTATAGTCTAGGGAATAGTGTAGACTTAATCTTATAGTCAAAACTATAATCTGGGATATACTCTGGACTATTACCTGGGATACTCATGTCTATAATCTGGGATATAGGTTTGATTATAATCTGGTTTTGACTATATTCTGGAATATAGTCTTGTCTATAATCTGGAGTATAGTCATGACTATAATCTGGAATATAGTCTTGACTATAGTCTGTGATATAGTCTTGAATATACTGTGGGATATAGTCATGATTATAATCTGGTCATGACTATAATATGGGATATAGTCATGACTATAATCTGGTATATAGTTTTGACTATAGTCTGGGATATAGTCTTGACATTAATCTGGGATATAGTCTTGACATTAATCTAGGATATAATCTTGACTATAGTCTAGGGTATAGTGTAGACTATAGCCTGGGATATAGTGTGGATTAGTCTAGACCTGGTTGTAGTATAGTTTGGATTATGTTGATCGTGGAAAGGTTTTCAATCAAGTCTAAGTTTTACTCAGTACTCTTGTTCAAAGTAGAATGGTCTATAGTATGGACCAGGTATGTAAGGCCTACTTTCCGTAATATAGTCTATAGAGTATTTTATTGACTATAATCTGAACTACAGCCTTGCTTAATTATAGTCTTGACTAAAGTTAAAAATTAAGGGGTTCTAGACTATATTCTTGATTATAGTGTGGACTACAGTCATGACCATTGTGTGGACTATATTGTGGATTAAAGTCTCGACTATAGTATGAGTTATAGCGAAGTATATAGATCTAAACTATGGTCGTTATTATAGTAGTGTTGTCTAAAATCTATCTTGTATTCTAAACTTTAATCTAGACTTAAATCTGTTTTATAGTGTGAAAATTGAATATTAAGTTTTATAATTAAAAAAATCTTTGATCGAATTTTACTTTGTTCTATAAACTTCGGACTTTAATCTTAGTTTAAAATCTGAGCTGTGATCTAAACTAAAATTTAGACTTTATTATGGACTGACTATAGTATGAACTTGGACAGTTTAAATTCTACTACTTTACATTTCGAGAAACTTAAAGAAATATTTTTGATATCAAATTCAAAATGTTTGTTGGGCAAAACCTACACACACACATAAATACTTTCATATAAATGCTTAAACATTTCATTGCATATTTTAGGGGATGTTAGAAGAAAACACAAACATACTCATACATAAATTAAGTACACATTTTCTAAATTATACAAATGTAATGTGTGTGATGTATGATTATGTTAAGGAGCAAAAGGATAAGGAAGGAATAGTGGGAGAGAAAAAAGAGCTGAGTTTTGAGGTTATAGTTAGCAACTATTAGACCCTTGTTTGTTCAAGCAAATTTATGTAAATCTATAATAGTATATGCCAGCATATATAACGAAAGATATATGCGAATGAAAAAAAGAAAACACTTAATTACAGGAAACTAAAGCTAGTTTGTAAGCAATTTGTTAAATATTAAAATAAAACACAAGAAAAACTTAGTAAATATTTGTAAATATGATAAAGTTTATGATTTCTTTTTTTCCCCTTTGTTTTTTTTGAGTTTGAAATTTTGTTTAAAAATTGACAAGTTTCTTGATATCAACTAAAATGCGGAAAACATAAATCAGGGGCATTACAACAAAATCCCCTGTAAAAATATCAAATAATGTCAGCGAAAATATTAAATTTTTCCCAAAACAACAAAAAAACTTAAATAAACATTTAAAACCAGTGAAAAATTTCTAAACAATATGTTAAAAAAATATTTAAATGTCGAAACTAAAAGTACGAAAATACAGTTTGTATCAATATTTAATGCACAATATATACAATCGTTTATGTATATTAAATGCAGTTCCTTGTTAAGAAAATCAGAAAAAAACTCATCATTTGCTTTAGGGGCCTTGAACAAGAGGGCGTTATAAACGCTTGTGGCTGTATAGCGTTGCGCGTTAGTTTAAAAACAAAATTAAAAATTGTAATTAAATTTGGCAAAAGTGCGAAATTCTGATATTGTTGTTGTTATTATTTGTTTTTTTTTCATATGGCATATGTTTTTGTGTTTGGTTTGCAATAACGCGTGTTCAAATTATTTTTTTTATTCTTCTTAACGATTTTTTTTTTGGCAATTGAAATTTTCTTTAATTTAAGAAAAAAAAAAAAAACTCAATGAATGTTGTCAACGTTAAATACAGAAAAAAACAAGAAAAACAAAATAAATATTATTTAAGGTGGTCAGTAATTTAAAAGAATATAAATAAATGCTAATGACCAGCATAGTAGAGTTAATAGTTTCACTACACAAGCAAACTTTGTAAACTTTATAAGAAAATGTTTCTCAAACTTAAACAGGGCCTTGACTTTTCTCTTTGCTTTAAAAACAATATCTGTAGTTAAGACTGCAGTCCAGACTATAGATCTATAGTCTCGACAATAGTTTGGAATTTGTTTGAAATTCAGTATGGACTATAATTTTGACTTTAGTTTAGTTTAAACTATAGATTGGATTATAGTTTGGACTATAGTCTGGATTATAGTTTGGACTATAGTTTGGACTATAGTTGGGATTATGGGTTATGGTCTGTTATATAGTTTGGACTATAGTCTGGACTGTGGTCTGGACTAAAGTCTGAACAATAGTTTGGAATTTGTTTGCACTGTACGGGCTGTAGTTTGGACTTTAGTTTAGACTATAGATTGGGTTATAGTTTGGACTATAGTTTGAACTATAATCTGGAATATAGCTTGGGTTATGATATGGTATATATTTTCGACTATAGTCTGGACTGTGATCTGTATAGTCTGGACAATAGTTTGGAATTTGTTTGAACTACAGCTTGGACTATAGTCTGAACTATAGTTTGAAATATATTCTGTACTATAGTTTGGACTATAGTTGGGATTATAGCGTGAACTATAGTTTGAAATATAGTCTGGAATATGGTTTGGTTTGGACTATAGGCTAGACTATAATTTGGACTATAGTATGGTCTATAATTTGGATTATAGTCTGTGTTATAGTTTTGACAAAAGCCTGGACTAAAGTCTGGATTAGTCTAAACTATAGGCAGGCAGGGCAAAACTATAGTCTGGACTATAGATAAAGTCCGGAATATAGTAACGACTATATTCTGTACTATAGACGGGTCTATGTACTGGATTATTGTTCGGTATATAATCAATCCAGTTGTAGCCTAAACTATAGTCTGGACTAGAATCCGAATAGTTGTTTGTGTGAACTATAGTTTAGACAAGTCTTTATTCAGAACAATAGTTCAGATTGCAGTCTGACTATAATCAGGACAATACTTCAGATTATAGTCTGACTAAAACCTAAACTATAATTACGACTTTAGTCCGAGCTATAGTTAAGGCTGTAGTCTATAGATTCTGGATTATAGTCCGGACTATAGTGTAGAAATATTATAGACAATAGTCTGGACTATAATCTTGACTATAGTCTGGTCAGTTGTATGAAATATATTTTGGACGAAAATCTGGACTATATCTTGAAACAAATCTGTGATATATAAAATGTCTGTACTATATGCAGATCTTTAATTAGATTTGAGTATAGTCTGGACTATAGTGTAGACATAGTATTGACAATAGTCTGGACTATAATGTTGATTGTTGTCTGGTCTGCTGTACGGACTATACATTGGACGAAAATCTGGACTATATCTTGAACAAATCTGGACTATATCTTGATCAAATCTGGACTATATCTTGAATCAATGTCTGAGCTAGAGTGTAGTCTACAGTCCAGGTGAAATCACTATATTACGGACTTCAATTTTAACTAGATCCCGGACTAATGTCTTCTTCATAGTCAGAACTAGAGTTTGGTCATCATTCGCACTTTTATTTGAAAGTACGAAATTGCATTGTGAAATTATTTCTAGTTTATTTTTAACAATGAGTATCTCTTATGTATCTTTAATTTTACAAAGAATTCTAATTTAAATCGAAACAACTTTTATTTGTTTCAAATTAAATTTAAAATAAAAAAATGGCACGTGTGTTAGTAAATCTTAATTTTTCTGGAATTTAAACAATTTCTAAGTAAATTAAACTGATATGTCTGCATAAAGAAATCCTAAGTTTGAAATACAAAACCTTTGTTAAAAGGGGGTTTCTCAGAAATACATTTAAATTCTAAGTAAGTTTGAAATTAAAAAACTAACTAAAAAAAATCGATTGAACACAATCGAAAATAGTTATTAGATGAACTTTTTTACATTGTTAGACAATAAATTTTAAACTAATTCACAAAAATATATCGAGTCCGTCCGTTTGTCTGTCCGTCCGTCCGTCCATCCTTTTAATTTTCTGTAGTAATTTAACTTTTTTCAGAAAGTTCTTTTCATCAAAACTAGTATGTTATTATTTAAGTAAAATACCTTTTCTGATTGCTTTATTATCCATCAATTTAATGTAAAAATTGTCTTATTGTCTTGAGAGTTCTTTGTTCAAAAGTCTTCCTTTACTCACTTAACCGATGATTGACAAACACGTTTATGGCCATGGATTTATTTATGTTTATGCACCAATGATTTGAGTTATGCAAACACATCATTTAGTCTGTAATAATATTATTGTGTGAAATTGTATTTAAATTATATCTACAGTTTAAAAATTACAAATTGACCACTTTGTACGAACTCGATCATGAATTTTAGCAAATATTAGTTACTTTTTAGGCTACTGGTAAACACTGTCGTAATGTAATGAGTGATTTAAATCAAGCTCTGCATTACTTACAGTTATTATTCTAATAGCGATTAAAAAGCACTAGTGGTGCTTCAACATCAAATTCGTTAGTTCTAGAGACTGCAGTGTTACAGCAACATATTCACTTATACCCAGAATTTCGGTCGGACAGTCCCAAAAGCAGAAGGTGTCTATTTACCTTTCTTTTGGAAATCACTTTGCAAAATGATTGAGAGTTAACTAGTGGTGTCTCAACATCATTATCTCTAACTCAGTCATGAATTTTTGCAAACACTAGTTACTTTTCATGCTACTGGTAAACATTGCAGTAATGTAATATGTGTTTTGAATACAAACTCTGCCTTACTAGTTTTTCAATTAGTGAATAATAAAACAGAAGGTATTTCTTTCTATTGAAAAATGTTTAAAAGGTAACTAGTAGTGTTACAACATCTAATTCGCTAGTTCTAAAGACTGCAGGGTCTCATAAACAAATTCACTTACACCCAACACAAGACGGACAGTCAAGAAAGCAGAAGTTGTCGACTTACAACACTCTACAAAGTAATTGAAAGGTAACTAGTGGCGTTTCAACATCAAATTTGCTAGTTTTTTAATACAAAATCACTTCCTCCCAGCAGTTCGATTGGACAGTCGCGAACCTACCATTTAGGATTACTCTTACCAATTGACTGTCCAGCTAACTAGCTATTTAAACGTGTGCTTGTCACACCTTAGATTACCAAGAGACTGCAAAAGGTATAAAGGTTTCAAAAGTCCACTCTTTTGCTTACAAAGGCGACGCTTAAGTGACGATTGTCTTCACTCTCTTTTACAAAAAATACATCAGCGAAGAAAGACGAAATAGAGATGGTAAGACGTTAATGGAAATCATTGTATTTTTTTGGATACATTGACACTTTTTCGAACTGCTGGGCATTAACATATTACATATACATCTCTATATTTACTCTTACATTTCCACATAATCGATTAGTTCCTTGTTCTTCTACTGTTACAACAATTTGTTGTTATACTTATCTTGTTAAGTTCTTCTTCATAATTTTCATTTTGTATTTGTACTGAGTGCGTGAATGATATTCTAAAAGATTAATTGACAACAATTTGTTTAAAAAATACAAAACAATCAAAGATACATAAATTTGATTGTTTTTCTCCAAAATAAAACCTATTCACTGGAACTGGAACTAGAACTGTAAATAATAATATGACAAAAATACTTCGGAAGAGGCAGAAATAATGTTCTCTAATAAATATTGAAAACAGCTGATGTTTAATATTTATTATTTATTTGTTTTTGAAATGACATTTCAATGATTGATTTCAAAAATTTTAAATTTAATAAAATAATGTTATTAAGAAAGCTTAAAAGAAGCTTAACGACAAAAAAGTTAAAAAATTAATTTTACTTAATATAAGAATAATCCTTCAGAATTATTTATAAATGATAATTAGATTTAATTTAAGTTTTCTTATTTATATTTCCTTTTCTTAAAAAAGTACTTTTTTCAAATAAAATCACATGTTTTCTAGGAAATTACATTTACAGTTCACGGTGTTTTTTTTTTGTGTGACGTTATTTCTTTTGTTTTCAAATTGTTTATTAATCGAATGTTTGCCATTTAATCGAATAGGGAATTTGTATTTTAATTAATTGGCAAAACATTAACTAACGTATAAATATTTTTGTTCGCAATAGTTAGATAAATTCTCTAACAGTGAAAACTTAAAAAAAAATTAAAAATAAACTGATAATTTAATGCATATTGTTTATTATAAACATTAACGAGCATCCACTGTAGTTTTCATAAACTTTGCACACCTCAATCGAAAAAATATTGGTCTTGAATAGAAAGAAATTATGTAATTTTCTTAATGTTTTCAATTATAATTATTTATTTTTATTTGTATTGACGTTTGATCTAAAATTAAGTTTAAAGGAAGTGATATGGAATTAATTTTCGATTTGGCAATTTTATAGATAGGTTAACAAAGTATATGATAGTTAAACCTTTAATCCATAATATAGTATATACTGTAGTCCATAGTATAGTCTAGTCTATAGTCGAGTCTATTGTCTAGTCTATAGTCTAGTCTACAGTCTAGTCTATAGTCTAGTCTATAGTCTAGTCTATAGTCTAGTCTATAGTCTAGTCTATAGTCTAGTCTATAGTCTAGTCTATAGTCTAGTCTATAGTCTAGTCTATAGTCTAGTCTATAGTCTAGTCTATAGTCTAGTCTATAGTCTAGTCTATAGTCTAGTCTATAGTCTAGTCTATAGTCTAGTCTGTAGTCTAGTCTATAGTCTAGTCTACAGTCTTGTCTATAGTCTATAGTCTATAGTCTAGTCTATAGTTTAGTCTATAGTCTAGTCTATAGTCTAGTCTGTAGTCTAGTCTATAGTCTAGTCTAGTCTATAGTCTAGTTAGTCTATAGTCTAGTCTAGTCTATAGTCTAGTCTAGTCTATAGTCTATGTGTTTAGCTTGTTTCGTGTAGTGTTATTTCTTTCAGCACTTCATAATATTCATTAACATTAATAATGTTTCTTTAAAATTTATTAAACACTTTGAAATTTCTTTTTGGGGTAAAGGTAAGAACATAGAAATCTACAGATAACTAACGCTTGTTGAATAATTACCCCAAGAATGCAACCAAAAATAAAATTAAAAGAAGAAATGCTTAAAAATAAATAGACGCGCCAACTTATGTCATGCCATGCCTCATAAGATCTTTGAAATTTTTAATTCAAATTTAAACAAAAAAAAATTATTTTTATTTCCACTTTTAATTTAATCTCTTATATATTTAGTTAAAATATTTTCTATTTCATTTTATCATATATTTATTTTAGTTAGTTGGCTGTTTTAGATGCACATAAAATTAAGAATAAATTATTTTAACTTTTTTCTTTTTGTAAAATACCCGGCGTTCGAAACGTGCGACATGTCGTAAATAGATTGTAACTTGCACGCAAGCAAAACTATTTCTATTAAAATAAAAACCCATTCGACGACCATTTAGATGGTATTTGTTTATTTTTGAAAAATAGAAATACTTAACTTTAAATTTACTTATTGTAAAGAACCGTTCACACATTAGAAAGGGATTTCTTGTGTCATTTTTAAAATGTTATTGTTGTTTATTATTCTTGTTTAAAAATAACCAGCCGCATTTTGCAATTGACAAGTGAATGTCAGTCAGTCATTTTGTGCAAAACGAATATCACATAGACAGACAGCACACATTTGTGTACTGATAAACAATAAACTATATATAAAGCCACAAGTATCTAAATTTTTATTGTTTTCGTTTCTAAGTAATACGTTATTTAATAGATTATATACAAGATAATAGTCTTAACATTGGACCACAGTATAGGATAGCCCGTCGGCTGTAATATAAACTATCGACTATAGACTGGCTTAAAGATTTGAATATAGATTACGCTAGACTATAGACTTGACAATAGACTAGACTATAGACTAGACTATAGACCAGAAAATAGACTAGACTATAGACTAGACTATAGACTAGACTATAGACTAGACTATAGACTAGACTATAGACTAGACTATAGACTAGACTATAGACTAGACTATAGACTAGACTATAGACTAGACTATAGACTAGACTATAGACTAGACTATAGACTAGACTATAGACTAGACTATAGACTAGACTATAGACTAGACTATAGACTAGACTATAGACTAGACTATAGACTAGACTATAGACTAGACAATAGGCCGCACTAGTTCCTGCTATGGACTGAACAATAATCTTCACTATAGACTAGCTTATAGACTCGACTATAGAAGAGGCTACAGACTAAACTACAAAACATTCAACGATATTTAAAAAATTGCTCTCAGTGCTATACAAAACACATACTTAAATGAAAATCGTCATTGTTAGATGTTTTTTGAGCATGAAACATAATGAAAACAAAATAAATTTTCCAAAATGTGTCACCAGAAAAAAATGGAAAAAGTAAAAAAATATATATATTTTGTTCATTGTTCATTCGAGTGTGTTTTATGTTTATTTATTATTTATACATTTAAAGTGTTTTCTCTATTAAAATGTCAGCGATTCAGTGACAGTCAGCCAGCAGGCAATTGCTTGAGAATATTTATCTATTTATTTATTTGTAAGTATAGATTTCTATTTTTACAATAATTACTAAATTTTTAATATTTTTAAAGAATTAAAAAAAATTTATTAAAGCTGTTGCATAGATACAAAATATTTTGCCGTAAAAAATGAAATATGTATGAAGATACTGTTAATCCTTTTTCTTTAATTTTTCTACTAAAACGCAATTTATTTTATGAATTTGTTTTTAACAATTTCTCTTTCAATGCTTTATAGGAATTATTTTTTAAAATCATCCATCATTTTAAGTTAAATATACAAAATTATGTTAAATCTAAGTCATTTATCATTACAATTCTAAGTACTAGAATTTGCACTTAATTTTGTTGTTTTTATTTTTCAATTTCCACAAAAGTTGATGAGAAAACAAAGTGAAAGAAACATAAATAAATACACTTTTTATGAAGATCAATAAACTTTCAAGGTTTTAGTTATAAATGAAAAATGAAAATCCCACATAATTGCACTTTTAAAAAAAAAGTTAAATAACAAAAACAAAACATATATTTACACATATTTTAATGTTTTTAATAAATTATTCAAAATGTAAAATGTTTAAAAGTTTATAAAAATGACACATCTTTTGTGTTAAATTTTACACAAAAGAATTAAAAATATTTTATGTTATTTTTGACTTCACAGAAAAATATTTGTAAAATATTTTCAAATTATTAATTACAATTTAAAATTTCATTGCTTCATTCATAAGAATTTATTAAAAAAAATGTTTTTTTTTTTTTTTTTTTTGCAAACCAAAATTTAATACTTTATGAGTGAATAAGTGAGTATTGCCTCATTTACAGCTGTTGAAATAATGAATATTTATTAATTTCTATTTGTTACAAACATTTTTATTACAAATGAGTAGAATTAAGACGCCAGGCCTGGTAGAGATTGTACATATGTGTAAAATTATTTAAATATGTTTTTTGCTATTTTCTCTGTCGTATTAAGAATTTTCGTTAGAAAATAGTTTTTACATTTTCAAAACTGCAGCTAAATGTTGTCGTCACTTGCGCAATTTTGAGCGAAAAAAGAACTTAATACAAAATTTGAAGTACAGTGACAGTTGAAAAAGTGTTATAGAGTAGACTATAATAACAACAGGCTCCGAAGCTGACTAAAAATCCTAGAATATTCTAAACTATTAAAAAGTTTACAGTTACAGCTATTGAAATCTCTCGACATTGGTCTGATGTATAAAAATAACTATGTCTCGGCTAATGAACAGACATATCTTCCTAAAATCATAACACAGTAATGCCTGGACAAATTCAAGTAGAGTCTAGTCTATAGTCTTGACAAAGGCCAATAGATTGCAGACTATCCTCGACTAAATACGAGACTGGTCTATAGTCTCGACTCAATTAGTTTTGAGAATAGCATCGACTATAGACTGGACTATAGTATCTATTCTAATCTATAATAGTCTCGACTATAGAATGGACTATAGTCTCGACTATAGATAAACAAGCTTATAGTCATGACTATTGACCCGCTTATAGTATTGAGTTTAGACTGGACTATAGGCTGAACTATAGTATCAATTAAAAAATGGATTCTAGTCTCGAATATGGACTGGAATATAGTCTTGGCTATTAACTTGCATAAAGTCTCGACTATAGACTTACTATAGACCAGACTATAGTCTCAACTATAAACTATATTCTCGAGTATAAACTGGCCTATAATCTCGACTAATCCGGCTAAAGTCAAGTCTGCTTAGTTGAGTCAATAGACCATGTTATTGTACAGTCCATAGTTTAGTCTATAGGCCTGTCTATAGTCCAGTCCATAGTTTAGTCTATAGGCCTGTCTATAGTCCAGTCTATAGTTCAGTCTATAGTTCAGTCTATTGTCCAGTCTACAATCCAGTCTACACTCCAGTCTATAGTCCAGTCTATATTCCAGTCTATAGTCCAGTCTATAGTCCAGTCTATAGTCCAGTCTATAGTCCAGTCTATAGTCCAGCTATAGTTCAGTGTATAGGCCCGTCTACAGTCCTGTGTGTAGTTCAGTCTGTAGTTCAGTCTATAGTCCTGTATATAGCCCAGTCTATAGTCCAGTATATAGTCCAGTCTACACTCCAGTCTATAGTAAAGTCTATAGTCTAGTCTATACTCCAGTCTATAGTCCAGTCTATAGGCCAGTTTATAGTCCAGTCTATATTCCAGCTATAGTTCAGTCTATAGTTTAGTCTATAGCCCAGTCTATCGTCCAGTCTATAGTTCAGTTTATAGTACAGTCCATAGTCCAGTCTATAATCTAGGCTATAGTCCAGTTTATAGTCTCGACCATAGACCACTCTCCAGTCGCAACTATAGACTGGTGGTTAGTCTTCACTATACACAAGACAATAGACTAGACTTTAGTCTGAACATATATTCGTGATTCTAAACTGGACTATAGATCGGATCATAGTCTTAACTATAGACTATAATAAAGTATCGACTATAATGCAGACTAAATTATAGACTGAACTCCAGTCTCGATTAATGATTGAACTATAGTTTTGATTAAAATATAAACTATAGTCTTGACTAGTATGGACTACACTCCTGACTATAGACAGGAACACAAGAAGACTGCACATTGCTAAATATTGAAGTTATAGTCACTACCACACATAAGTAATGTTATAGTTTAGACTATTGCCCCGACTATAATGTAGACTTTTGTTTGAACTACTATTTCTAGAGTCCGGACTACTATATCTATTATATTATCTGGTTTATAAGTCTATTCTGTTGCTTATCATTAAATACATTTTAGCGCTTTAGATTTTTTTTACAAATTAGCTGTCAAATAAATTTCCTTTTATTTTAACAACTAACATTGAAATTTACAATATTGCTGTTTTTGTGTAATTTCCTTCATTAAATATTATACTTTTACGTATTTAGCAAAGTACATAATTTCATTCTTTATTATTTTATCTTTTGAACATATTTTCTTAAATTTGTTTTTATTAATTTTTAATAAACAAGTTTGTTGTTGTTATTTTTTTATTATTTAAACAGCTGCTAACATTTCATCATTAGTCTAGAGGAGCATTTAACAAAATACGCGATTCATTCATCCTAAACATTTTGTAATTTTGACGAAGCATTGAACAGAAACACTCAGAAATATTTATAAATATATTGATATACAGACCGGGGTAGTGCATTTCCTTTAGTTGTTAGACAGTTCACTATTTATATTTTGAGATTTTTCATAAACGATTGCCCCCCCCCCTTTTTTTACCATTAGTTGCGAATAGAGCATATAAATTGGTTGGTCAGTCAAACCTTGTTTTAAGATATTTAAATGCAACAATTCATGTTTCTTTTGTTTTCAAAACCATAAGTATTAGCCCTCCTATATTACAATTTTTGGCGCCTTTCTAATTTAAACAAATTTTGCAAGAAATGACTCATTATTCGTGGCTAAACATTTGAAAAAGAAAACCAAAAACTAAATATTATTTTGTATCTTTTGCTACAACATTGTTGCACTTCAAAATTTATTGAAATATTTTCGAAAAATCTCTAAGATATTTTTATATCATCTCATTTGTCGTGTAGTTGAAGGTCAGTTTTAATTTTGTACACAAGGATGATGTTTTGTAATTACATTTTAATACTAAATTATTGTTAATATAAAAAGTTAAAAAAAATATATAAATTTATATCATTTTTTTATCATACTCTGGACTATAGAATATACTATATAGCTGGACTATAGTCTGGATTATAGAATAAACTATAGTCTGGACTATAGCATAAACTATAGTCTGGACTATAGAATAAACTATAGTCTTAAATTTTTAGATATTATCTAAAAATAAACTATAGTCTGGACTATAGAATAAACTATAGTCTGGACTATAGAATAGACTATAGTCTGGACTATAGAATAAACTATAGTCTAAAATTTTTGATATTATCTAAAAATAAACTGTAGTCTGGACTATAGAATAAACTATAGTCTGGACTATAGAATAAACTATAGTCTGGACTATAGAATAAACTATAGTCTAGACTATAGAATAAACTATAGTCTGGACTATAGAATAAACTATAGTCTGGACTATAGAATAAACTATAGTCTGGACTATAGAATAAACTATAGTCTGGACTATAGAATAAACTATAGTCTGGACTATAGAATTGACTATAGTCTGAACTATAGAATAGACTATAGTCTGGACTATAGAATAGACTATAGTCTGGACTATAGAATAGACTATAGTCTGGACT
>NC_060953.1:46077873-46079726 GCF_022045245.1 Lucilia cuprina | reverse complement strand
TCTAGTCTATAGTCTAGTCTATAGTCTAGTCTATAGTCTAGTCTATAGTCTAGTCTATAGTCTAGTCTATAGTCTAGTCTATAGTCTAGTCTATAGCCTAGTTTATAGAACACTAACCTATAATGGTACTGTCCATTATTTATTACTTAATTTTTACTTTCGCCATTTTAGTTACAGCTCAAGGAAAAATCTTCTAAAACATTTCATTGACTACAAATTTTGTGTTCAAAATTATTTGAAATCATTTAAAAAATATACAATAACAACAACTAAAATCATATTAAAATATAATTAAACAAAAAAGCTCTACACGTAAACATAAACATAATTCGACAAGAGAACGTGAAAAATTATCAAAAACATTATTCAAACAGTTCTAAGGAAAAAACTTCGAACTAGACGAAAAATCGAAAAAAAAAATCTTTAAAAATAATTGCAAGAAATACAAAATTGTAACTAGGTTAGTTGGCAACAAACAATAGCAGACAAGAATACAAACAACAATAGAAAATGTTTACTTAGAAAATACATTTTTTAAGGGTATCTTTTTGTTCTAATATAATAAATAAATAAAATAGATTTGAAATTGGGAAAATTAGAATAAATTTAAAAAATGTAAACAAATTTTCTATGTCGTATGACTTGTCGTAGATTTGTTTTCTATTTTCTAATAAACAAAAATAATTTAAATGTTTTTTTGGCAATCATAAAGTATATCATATATTCTGTGATTTAAAAGCAATACTAAACAAAAATTTCGTCATTTGTTGACCAAGAAAAAGTCATTGTAATAAAAGTAATCAATATAATAATTCTCATTTAGTTGAGAATATTATATGTATGAAGTAACTCTCCTCCTTTAACCTTTAACCAAATGAAATTCCTTTACACTCATTATGAATTCATGCATAATTATCTAACAGACAAGTAGTCGACCAAATGTAATAATAACGCCATTTACAAAACCCACAATCATACTCCTTTGTTAATCAGCAACAACTATCATTCCATTAAAATACTCCAATAACACACTTAACCTAACTCATGTCACAATAAATAGTTTTGCCTATAATTGCCTTAAGGCACCTAAAATAGGTTTCAAACTAAATTATTAAATATGTTTGCAATGAATGAATTGTACGAAAACACGAGATGCTGAAATGTTGAATGACCAACAAACTGATTCAACATCCTTAAACACAAATGTGATGTAATCGAACTAAAGTTACATCAGCCAAACTGCACTACGATGAATGCGGTAATTTGTCAAATGACAAAAAGGAAAAACAGACAGACAAGACTTTGAAATGAAACGAAACCGTATAGAACCAAACAAGACAAAGCAAATTAATGCCAAAAGATACATGATGGTTGAATGGTTTAGTGCACAACTAAAATCGACACATTTTCGAGACAGATCAAGAGATAAACAATCGGATAATGTATTCCGGCACACTTTAAAATTTAATGTGAAAATAGCAAAAAAAGAGTAATTGCTATGATCAAGGTGCAATTTATAGTTTATAGTACAGTATAGTATATGGCCTAGTTTATACTCTAGTCCATAGTCTAATCTATAATCTAGTCCATATTCTAGTATATAGTCTAGTCCTTAGTCTAGTCTATAGTCTAGTCCTTAGTCTAGTTTATAGTCTATAGTCTATTCTATAGTCTAGTCTATAGTCTAGTCTATAGTCTAGTCTATAGTTTAGTATATAGTCTAGTCTATAGTCTAGTCTATAGTTTAGTATATAGTCTAGTCTATAGTCTAGTCTATAGTCTAGTCTATAGTCTAGTCTATAGTCTAGTCTATAGTCAAGTCTATAGTCTAGTCTATAGTCTAGTCTATAGTC
>NC_060953.1:46073308-46077773 GCF_022045245.1 Lucilia cuprina | reverse complement strand
CTATAGACTAGACTATAGACTAGACTATAGACTAGACTATAGACTAGACTATAGACTAGACTATAGACTAGACTATAGACTAGACTATAGACTAGACTATAGACGAAATTTTATCTATTCATTAATAAAATCAAAAAGGAAAAAATTATTAAAAACGAGAAAATATTCTACAATTTACAACTGTGTAAACAATAAAAAATCATTTTTTTTTTTTCTTTTTTAAATAATTATTGAAATTTAATATAATTTGTAATGAAAATAAGAAAAACAACAGCAAATAAACTAAATAAATAAAATTGATTATAGTTTTGAAAATGAAAAAAAAAATAAATGAAATAAAAAAGTTGAACGAACAAAATTTTCACAAAAAGAGATAAAAGAATTACAAAAATATTTTTTTTGTTTACCTTTTATTAAACAATAAAAATATTTTTTTTAATACAACAGACTAGACTGCAAAGTGAATAAAAGAGAAATTAGAGCTATATAAAATAATATATAATATTAAATTTAATTGTTATTTATTTCAAATATTTTATAAATTTCAATACTCTTTAACACAATTCTTTTCTGTTTCTTTTACAGAGTCTACGCACGGCGTGGACGGGCCTGTATCGTGGCGTTTAACGCTCGATCAGGATCTTATCGACACGCTAAAAGGCAGTTTCCCCAGTTGGTTTCAACCACAGACAACCACCAATTCTAATAATAATAATACTTCATCAATTACCACAACAGCTGTTGCTAATAGTCACAACAACAATCATCATTATCAACACCTAAACAACACCCACAACAACAACAGCAACAATCTAAGCAGCAATAATATTACCACATTTTTAACTACAGCTGCCGATACAAATAATAATCATCATACAACAACAACTTGTAACGGCAATAGTATAACAATAACAACCACTCCCGGTCTACAAAACGGTATAAATTTATTAAATAATACAATTTGTGTTACACCTATAACAATCGATACAACAACAGCTACATATTTGAACACACAACAACAACAACAACAACAACAACAGCAACATAATTTGTTAAGTACTATTAATAAAAGTAATAACAACAGCAACAATAATACACTCCATTTGCATCAATTAAACGGTGCTGCTGCCACTTCCCTACTCGCAACTGCAACAAACACCTGCAACAGCATCAGCAACAACAACTCCTCAACAATATTGTCTACTATTCCCCTATCAGCAACATCATCGTGTTCATCATCCGCCTCGCCAGCCTCTAGTATCACCTCAAATTGTTCGGGCCACTCAAATTCAACGATCTCATCAAACAAATCCTCAACACAACAAACAACGCCCACAACAACAAGCTCGGTCAACGTTAACGGAAAATTAACAGTAAATTGTAAAACCCACATAAAAAGCAATAACTATTTAAACTCAAACTCGCCTTCGTCCTCCTCCTCTTCATCTTCGTCTTCTTCTTCCTCCTCCTCACCATCATCATCGTGTTCTTCTTCGGCCTCTTCTAAGTCTTCAAATTGTGACTTTCCCACTAAACCGTATGTACAAGCACATAAAAACCTTAACGGTCACCAAAATACCAGCAACAGCAGCAATTCATTATCAAACAAAGCAACAATATCAGCTTCGAATCCTCTTGTTGGAGGCTTAATAGGAGGAGCTGCAGGTGGAGGTGGTGTTGTTGGTTTGAATAGCATTCATCAACCCATAGCTTCAGTAGGTGCTACCACTATTACACGAGTAATTCCAAAATCTCCATCACTTCATAGCTTAAGTGGTGGTTCATTACTTGCAACATTCTCATCACCGGGTTCGGCAACAACATTTGAAATCATTTCCGATTCATCGTGTAGCGGTCTGCTGACGTCGGCTCACCTGAGTGGGAAAAACGCATTTGAGCATTCATTTCACGATATTATATTATTACAGGAAGCCTACGACGATATGTCAGAGGGTGAGTAAGAGATAGAACCTAAGACCACTTAACAAACCTAATTTTTCAGTTTTAGTTTTACACTATAGATAAAATTATATACTAGGCTAAAGACTAGACTAAAGACTAGACTAAAGACTAGACTAGACTGTAGACTAGACTATAGACTAGACTATAGACTAGACTATAGACTAGACTATAGACTAGACTATAGACTAGACTACAGACTAAACTATAGACTAGACTGTAGACTAGACTATAGACTAGACTATAGACTAGACTATAGACTAGACTATAGACTAGACTATAGAATAGACTATAGAATAGACTATAGACTAGACTATAGACTAGACTATAGACTAGACTATAGACTAGACTATAGACTAGACTATAGACTAGACTATAGATTAGACTATAGACTAGACTATAGACTATATACTATATATATATCATAGATAGGACTATACACTATACTACAGAAAATGTTCTTACACTATTGTTACTATGATGGATATTCCCTTCTCATTACAATAACTTTGCAAATATAATATCCATCAATGGTTTATGATTTTGTTTTTAGAAAGAAAATCAATATAAACCACAACAAATTAGATTGTCATTTATTTATGATAAATTCTTTTTATTTGTTTTCACAGGTGAACAACGTTTAAATGCATCATTTCTGGGAGGTAGCAGTGATGATGGCACAAATTCCGATTTTTATGATCCTAGGCAATCGCCACCAAAAGCAATTGTTGATTCCAGTCCTCTTCAGCCACAAATGGATAAAAATAAAGAATGTAAGTGTAACGAAAACAATTTATTATTTATATTAGTTTTAATTTTAACACTAGAGTGTAGGTTTTTAAGAAAAAATTGCTTTATCATTTTTAGGCAAAAGATTAAGAGCGCTTTTAGTAAAAAAGTTAAATAATCGATTTTTCTTTAATTTGTTTAAGGTTTCATTTTTTGTTCTTGAAATTTTTCATTTGAAATCTTTTTAAAAAACCTATAATGTTTTTTGTAGTTTTACTAGGAATTCACATTTTTTCAATTAATATCTATTGAAGCATAACATTAAGGACATACTTTTAAACAAAAACCTTTTCCAATACTTTATCCTTTTATCTTTAAATTGCAATTATAACTAGACTTTTCTTTTGTTTTCTTTTGCTTGCTTTTTGTCTTAAAAAATATTTAAAAGAGGTTAATTTAAGAATGGGGGGAGTTTTGTCCGTCTTTGCAGTGGAACAAAAATGTATACTTTGGAATTTGTAAATCATCAAATAAGTTGAAATATTCTAAATCCTTGTTATTTTTGAGAAAACAACAAACATAATCAACCCAATTACAAACTACATGAAAATTAATATATATACTTTATGTTCTTTTTATACCCTACACCACTATAGTGGGGAGGGTATTATACGTTTGTGCTGATGTTTGTAACATACAAAAATATTGGTCCAATACCCATCGATCAGAATCATTTTTTGAGTCGATTAAGACATGTCCGCCCGTCCGTCCGTCCGTCTGTCCGGCTGGCTGGCTGGCTGTCCATGTAAACCTTGTTCGCAAGGTACAGGCCGCAATTTTCAAGATAATTTGATGAAATTTTGACCAAGCATGTTTTTTGGCACAAGGACGAAGCCTATTGAAAATGGTTGAAATCGGTCCATTATTTCACCTAGCCCCCATACAACCGTACCTCCCGATTTGAACTTTTTATGCTATAATTACGTCAAATATTCTGCTATCTCTCTAAAAATTGGCACAAATAAGTTTTATATAAGTATAAATGATACTGCAGATTTTCGTAAGGATCGGCCTATATTTGACCCTAGCCCCCATACAAACTCCCCTTCAAAAAATGACTTAAACGTCTAAAATTGACTTGTAACCATTTGTATCGCAATGAAACTCAACAAAACTAACTGTTATTTAGAAAGATATCCTTTTCCCAAATTTACCGAGGATCGGCCCATATTTGACCTATATAAAGCCTCATTTAGAAATTTTAGTTTTTTATCAATAAATGGCTTAAATATTTTGGAATTATGGTAATATTCAACATAAAACTTTATTTACAAAAAATAAAAATTTTATAAAAGTAAAAATTGTAAAAATATACTCATGGTGTAGGGTATTATATGGTCGGCCATGCCCGACTATACTTTTCTACTTGTTTGTTGTTGATTTTTTTTTCTAAAAAATCTCTATTATAACAAAAACATTTTAAATAACATTTCTAGAAAAAACCAAAACTTTTTCTAACCAACATTTTGTTAAACCCCCAAGCAATAGTTTTTGGTGTTCATCCTGTTAAAAAATGAGTGTTTGTTAGTTGTTTTGTTTCATAAAGACAACAAAAATAATTTTGGGAGAAAACGTTTGCTCATGTTATTCGGAATAGACGAATGGAAATAATAGATAGATAGATAGATAGATGGATAGATAGATAGATAGATAGATAGATAGATAGATAGATAGATAGATAGATAGATAGATAGATAGATAGATAGATAGATAGATA
>NC_060953.1:46071646-46073208 GCF_022045245.1 Lucilia cuprina | reverse complement strand
CTATAGTCTAGTCTATAGTCTAGTCTATAATCTAGTCTATAGTCTAGTCTATAGTCTAGTCTATAGTCTAGTCTATAGTCTAGTCTATAGTCTACTCTATAGTCTAGTATATAATCTAGTCTATAGTATAGTCTATAGTCTAGTATTTAGTTTTGACTATAGTCTAGTCTGTAGTCTAGTCTATTGCCGAGTCTATAGTCTAGTCTAGTTTAATTTATAGCCACATATTTTTTTCACTCTTCAAATTTCTACTTAATAACTTTTATGATACAAACGGCCTTTTTCGAATCCCTTTGGTACTCTTAAAAATTGTCCATATGTACAACCCTATTACACCCACTATATCAGGACTTTACAATATTTATTTTTATTGAGTTTG
The DNA here is from genome assembly GCF_022045245.1 of Lucilia cuprina. Classification (NCBI taxonomy): domain Eukaryota; kingdom Metazoa; phylum Arthropoda; class Insecta; order Diptera; family Calliphoridae; genus Lucilia; species Lucilia cuprina. The sequence continues at coordinate 46,072,829 of NC_060953.1, read as the reverse complement.
TGTGCATGTATTAATATTTATTTTGTTAATCTGTATGTATTTGGTCATTCTCACATTTATATAGTTTATGCCTGTGCGTGTGTTTTATTTGTTTGTTGTGTGTGTATGTATTTTAACATCCGTTTACTATCAAAGATTACATTTTGGTTAAAATGATGTGGCTTTTAATTTCAACAAATATGTGTATATTAACTATAACAAAAAAAACATTTTGTATTTCATATAATATTTTTTATTTTTATTCAATGAAGCATTAAATGTGTGATAATGTGTAGCGACTTCCTTTTTACAAGATCTTTGACAATTCAGGAAATGCGACACTACTAAAGAGGGATTTAATTGTCATAAACAAGCTAAATGGTTGATACAGAAAATATTAACTGTTGAAAATAATAAAATGAATGGGGAATGAAGAGAAATGTTAGAGGGGTTAATGTAAATAAAATGGACTAGTCTGACAGGCCTATCGACTAGTTTATTTGCTACTCTATGGACAAATCTTTCTAATTTATTGTCCCATCCCTGAAAATAATTGTAATTTAATTATTATTTCAACTATGTATTTTACTACAAAGTCTGGTCAAATACTTTAGCTATTAAAAGCTTTTAGCTCAACTATGCTTCTGCCGCAAAACCACACAAATATTAACTTTAGTTTTTAGTTTATAAACTAAACTTAAAGTTATAAATAAAAACATTATTACCCTAAATACAGTAAATAATACAAAAATCCCAAGCAACAAAAACTTTATACCTTTTTCAACATTTTATTTTCATTTGAAAAACAAATTCCTTTTCAACCCAGAGCCTGTTTTAATCCAGTAATGAATAAAAAACACACAACAGAATAAATAAATAAAAAAAATATATCTTTTAAGTTCTATCTAAAATATGCAAGAATTTTGGTTATTTAGGTTGATACAGAAACCGAGAAGACTAAAAATAAACACAAGCCTGAGCATTTAAATTGTATACATAAATACAAAATTCAGAAAAAATATTACTATTGTCAAATATATCTGCACACACATACACAATGTCCAACAGGAAAGAAGCCAAATGTAAATGTTCATAACTTAGAGTAGGTAGAACATTTTTGAACTATCTATCTATATATCTATCTATCTATCTATCTATCTATCTATCTATCTATCTATCTATCTATCTATCTATCTATCTATCT
>NC_060953.1:46068892-46071546 GCF_022045245.1 Lucilia cuprina | reverse complement strand
TAGACTATAGACTAGACTATAGACTAGACTATAGACTAGACTATAGACTAGACTATAGACTAGACTATAGACTAGACTATAGACTAGACTATAGACTAGACTTTTATACCTAAAGAAATTTCAGTTTAACATATTTTGTTCTTATAATAACTAAGTAATCAAATTTCTTAATATTCAGCAACAAAATTTTTGAAAAATAATGGAATAAATAAACAAAAAAAACATTTCTATTTAAATGTTTATTTAATTAACACATTAGCAAACAAATTAATTTCTACCATAAATTTGTTTGTATTTAAATTCTAATTTGTGTTTATGAAAAAATAAAGCGCCAAACGACTGTGCGTATGGGTGTTTTGCTGGGGAGAATAAAAAAATCGCACAGATATTACTCATACGTCTAAGTAAACATATGCTAAAGAAAAAATCTAATTTGCAGTTAAAATATGTAATTTCTTCATTTGTTAATTAATACAATTTATAAAGAATTAACATCAAATAGAACTTTTAATTATGTAGCCAAGAATAAAAGTAATTTTTATTTGTTATTAAGTTATAATTATTGTTAGTCTCAACAAAACCAGACCTGACGTCTTCGAAAGTGAAGCTTAAAGAAGAATTTTAATGGTTTCATTTTAAGTTTTTTATTTATGCTTGAATTTTTGATGTATAAAACCTAGATAATGTGCTAAAAAGTAGCTCTAATTTATAATTTTTTCCTGAAATAATCTTCTGCTTTTTACATAAAACAGAAAAACACATTAACGTATCTATCCCTTAAGGATTATAGCATAATAAAAATGTCAAAAGTAAAATTGTCCTAATTTCAAATTCAATGTTAGGGAGTCACTGTCACCATCATACCAAATGGTTTTAAACACTTTTATTTTTCTGTTTTCTAGCCTATTTTTTACTTTTTTTTCAAATTTCCTCATTGTTTTTTGCCGGCAAGAAATTAAAAACCTCAAATGCGTGACAACAAATATGACAGACGACAGCAGGCGACAGCTTATTTTACACACAATGACGCAATTAAAGCAAATAAACAAGCAACTTAAAACCAACAATAACAAATTATAAAATATAATTTTTATTTATTTGCTGTATAATTTTATTTTTCTTAGAACTGAGGACACACACTTTCACTAACAAACAAACAAATTAAAGGAATAAAATAAAATGGAACGAAAAAAGTACAAAATCAAGATAAAAATAATAAAATTATAAATAATGATGTAGTTTAACAGGTCAACGTAAAAACAACAAGTAAATAATACTCTCTATACCAACGTAATAATACAACAAAAGAGAAATTGAAGAAATGTGGGCGATAATCGGTTGCTATTTGCTCAAAGTAGTTGCCAGTGTTAACAAAGTATGTTTAAATAGATAACAGGGAGCGGCATTTAAACTCTCCGGAAACTGAAACTCTAAACAAAACTCTTAAAAAAAGAACTCTTAACAAAAGAAACTCTTAACAAAAGTCAAGTGAGAAAATCATAATTTTTAAATATAGAAATGAGTGCATTATGAGCCCACCACTGTTCAGTGTTATTAAGTTATGTTCTTATTTACTAAAATCTAAATCTTTTACGAATGTCAATGATTATCCTGAGTTTTTTTTTTTATTAGGAATAGTATTAAGCTTTTCTTTTATATTTATTACTTTAAATAAATATTATGTTTTTTAAGTCCTATGTTATCCTAAAAGGTATCAAAATATAAGGCTGCTTCACGTACATCTATGAAATGTTTAAATTCATAAATTTGTTGGGCTTTTCTGCCATGTTTAAAAATTAAAACTATTTGTTTAGTTTTGTTAAATAATATGTTTGTAAGTAATTACCTGGACGTATGAGTATTATGCTTCAATATCAATAGCACTCATACGCAACAGAGTCAAATCAGTGTTTTATCTACTGTTAATAGCAAAAACGTTTAAATAAAAATAATTAGAGATAAAACTGTTATACACAGATTATAGACCAGGCTATAGTTTTAATTATAAAACAGACTATATACCAGACTATAGTGCACTCCACAAATGAGACTAGAGTGCAGACAATAGACCAGACTATGGAATATCAAATAGACTATAGACTAGAATATAGAATAGACTATAGAATAGACTATTGACTAGACTATAGACTAGACTGTAAGCTAGACTATAGAATAGATTATAGAATAGACTATAGAATAGACTATAGAATAGACTATAGACTAGACTATATACTAGACTATAAACTAGACTATAGACTACACTATAGACTATATACTAGGCTATAGACTATACTATAGACGAGACTAAACTATAGTCGAAACTAAACTATAGACTAGACCGTAGATTTGATTATATACTGCAAACTGCACTATGGACTACACTAAAGATTAAACTATAGACTAGTCTATAGATCAGACCATTGATTAGACTATAGACTAGTCTATAGACTAGACTATAGACTAGACTATAGACTAGACTATAGACTAGACTATAGACTAGACTATAGACTAGACTATTGACTATAGACTATAGACTATAGACTATTGACTATAGACTAGACTATAGACTAGACTAGACTAGACTATAGACTAGACTATAGACTAGACTATAGACTAGACTAGACTATAGACTAGACTATAGACTAGACTATAGA
>NC_060953.1:46063054-46068792 GCF_022045245.1 Lucilia cuprina | reverse complement strand
ACTAGACTATAGACTAGACTAGACTATAGACTAGACTAGACTATAGACTAGACTAGACTATAGACTAGACTATAGACTAGACTATAGATTAGACTATAGACTAGACTAGACTATAGACTAGACTAGACTAGACTATAGACTAGACAAGACTAGACTATAGACTAGACTATAGACTAGACTATAGACTAGACTATATAATAGACTATACACTAGACTATATTTATAGAAAAGTTAACATTTATTTTGGCCTACCCTAATATTCACAGCTACTTGTTGTTGCTTTCTTCAACATTTTGTTCTTCCTCTGAATCTTTTTGTTCTTCTGGTTGTTGCTTTTATTATTTTTATTACTCGTACAAACCTAATCGATTACGTGATGTGCATTAACAACATTTAACATTCTCGAGTTATTTTATATTGTTTACATTTATTTTCACAATAAAAACAACGACGACTGGTGCCGCGTCCACTCACACAGAAACAGTGATAGTAGCCGTACAGTAATAATTATAATTGTAACGCCTCCTTTTTCCCACTCCCACACTACTCACTATTTCGAAAGAATCACCCATTCCCCTTAATTTCTCTTATTCGCTTATAAAAGCTATCAACATGTTGTCTATTTGTTGAAACAACCTGTATCTTTAGGTTTTCATCTTAAACTGTTATTTGTTTATGCAAATGTATGCAATGGACTGTCAAGGCTGTAGGTTGTTGTGATACTTAACCAATGAACAAAATATGTTGTGGTTAGGTTAGAGAATAGTTGTTTTTAAATGTAATAAATGATATTTATATATTAATTTTTTTAGTTTAAATAAAATATTATCGTTAAATCGGTTTTATTCGTAAACATTTAGTTTTGTTGTATACTAATTCTCAAAGAGTTCAAAGAGAAGTCTGATGTTAGATTTAAATTCCACATTTGCCTTCTATTTGAAAAAAATAAAAATTTAAAATTTTAAACTTAAACTATTATCTAAACTTTGTACGATTTGATATCAAATCTGTTTGCTTGTTGGGTTTGCTTGTTTTGTCAATGTGTCACAAAACTTGCTATTGGTTTTATCAACATGTTTGTTTGTTTGTTTTAAATGCTGTACAATTCCGGAATTTGACTTCATACAGCCTGTAGTCGTAATAAAGATTAATTTTATGACTGAAAACTGTGTTTTGTTGGCAACAATATTATTTAAATTGCTGTTGTTAGTTCTGCAAATTTACTTGAGAGCACAATGTTGGACTATTAATGGAACTTAAAGAACGTATGTTTTTTAATAGTGAAAACTTTAATAAAATTTTGATAGAAAAAACATTTTAATCGTTGCATTTTTATACAGAAAACTCTTATATACAAATTTTCTTTATTTTGTATACAAATTTGCTATATATTTATTCTATGGAACTTTTTCTCGATACTTTCTATAGAACATTTTCTCGTTATTTACTTAACGTATGTTTCTTGTATAACAGTTTTCTTTAAATACAATTTTTTTGTCCTTTAATAGTTGTACTTTAAACAAATTTTGTGTATAACAATTAAAAGAAAATTTTTTGTATAACAGTTTTCCCTTTAGTATTTCTTTATTAAGTTTTTTCCGTAAAAGTTTATCTCAAACAACAAAATTTAAGAATTTCTTGATGGATTCTTGCCCTCCATTAGTATTAGCAAAAACACAGCAAAATACAGTTTACTATAATGTCCTTTTAATAGGATGTCGACAAATATGGCCATAAAAAAATAACTAAAATAAAATCAATATTAAACTTAAAAGAAAAATACTAAAAGGAATGCAAAATAAAGAAAGGCAAATACTACTACTAGCCTTAATAAAACTAAATCATAATGATGGTTAATGGCATAATAATTTGCATCCTTAATACCCAACTGAGCGACATGTTAATCGAGTGTCATTTACAGGTAATAAATAAATAAAATGTAGAGGAAAAAGTTTAGTAGTTATGAGCCATATAAATATTGTATTTAAACAGCCATATTAAAAGCACGAGTGGAATAGAGCTTAAGAGTAAATGGTGTAAAAGAAAATATGCTGGATTAAATGAGGCTTTTGGCTAGAAAAAGGATTAAAAGTTTAATGATAACTTTGCGTGTGTGTTTATGGGGGAAAAACTACATATTAACAAAGTTTTATAAAATTTTTTATATGTTTTTTTGCAATTAATGTTTAGTTTTTTTTTTGTAAATTGCCAAAAAGAAAAGTTTTCTCATTAAAGAAAAGCAGAGGACATAAATAAGGGTCCATAAAGAAAACTGTTTTATACAAAATTGCAAAAATTACATAACAAACATAATAAACACATATATTTATCAAGATGAACATATTATTATTAAGTTCAATATAGAAAACTGTTATACGCTATTATTCTATAGAAAAAATACAACATTTTCTAGAGAAATAGAATATCTTTAACCAAACAATTTTTATAGAAACTATTATACACTACATTTTCAATGAATTAAATTTTATACAGAATATTTCTGATAAAAAAAACTGATATACATTAAATTTCATAAACAAAAACTTTAAAACACAGAAATTTCAAAACTGAAAACTGCTATAAAAACCTTCTTTTTATAAAGCAAACTGTTATTTTGTACACTAAATGTTCTATAAAGTAAACTGTTATACAAAACATTTGTACCGAAAAAACTGTTATACACTAAAGTTTTATTTTATTGAAACTTTAGTGTATAACAGTTTTTTTCGTTTACAAAGATCATTTCTTTGTAGAGAAATGTGTTGCATGCTAAACTTTTAAAGTAAACTGTTATTTTATACACAAAATGTTCTATAAAGTAAACTGTTATACGCAACATGTGTACCGCAAAAAACTGTTATATGAAAACTTTTTATAAAGCAAATTGCTTTACGCAAAGAAAAAACTATTATTTACAAAAGTTTTAATTAAATTTTGTAGAGAAAGCTGTTGCACTCTAAATTTTCAATAAAGTTAAATGTTATACACAAAATTTTCTTTAAAAACAGTTATAAACAATATTTTCAATAGAGAAAACTTATGCAAATACTTTTTTCAAAATCAAACTGTTATATGAACATGTTGTTTAAAGAAAAATGTCATCACCAAATTTTCAATAATTAACTGTTATACAAAAAATTTTTAAGGAGAAAATTGTAATAAATGAACTATTTTTTTAAAACAAATTGCTTGAGACAAAATTTTTATTAGATAAAACTGTTATACATTATAAATGTTATAGAGAAATCTGTTATAAATTATAAATGTTATAGAGAAAACTGTTATAAATTATAAATGTTATAGAGAAAACTGTTATAAATTATAAATGTTATAGAGAAAACTGTTATACATAAAATTTTCTTTGAAGTAAAGTCTTATTGAAAAAATTTTCTATAGAAAAGCTTTTAGAAAAAGAAATTGTCTATAAAAAACAGTTTTCAAAAGCGAAAATTGCAACGCAAAAGGTTTTTCAACATTTTAAATATAAAAAAACTGTTGTAAAAAAAATTGTCTGTAAAAACGGTTATAAACACATTTTTTAATAGAGAAAACTGTTATACAAAAAACATTTTCAAAATTTTTAATATAAAAAACTGTTATATGTGTTTACAGAGAAATATTATAAAAAAAATTACAAACTAAACTAGTTATATATATACAATTTTCAATTTCTTTTAAAACTGTTTTTAACACAATTTTCAAAGAGAAATAAAACCTTTTTCAAAATTTTTAATATAAAAAACTGTTATACACAACATTTTTTATAGAGAATAGTTTAATTTTTTAATAAATTAATAGTTGTTAACAATTTTTTTTTGTAGAGAAATAGAAAAGAAAAACTTTTATAACAATTTTATTCATAAAAACTGTTATACATATAATTATTAATAGAGAAAATTGTTATAATCTAAAATTTCAATAGAACATTTGAAGTTTTGTAGAAAAAATGTTTACAATTTGCTAAATAGAAAACTGTTATATATAAATTGATATATTGTGAAAACTGTTATACAATTTTCCATAAAATTCTTTAAGCAAAAACATTTATGAAGATCTGACTATAGTCTAGTCTATAATTTCGACTGCAGTGCTCTCTAATCTCAAAAGTAGTTAAAGTAAATAGTTTTGATTAGAGACTTTGCTTAATGTATAGGCTGGTTTATAGGCTGGACCATCGTCTGATCTAAAGACGATAGTCAGGACTCTCTTACTATAGTCTGGCCTATAGTCTGATCTGTTATACTGTTATACTTAAGTTGATGTAAAATCTGTCTATTTAGGTATAATTTCTCCCCTATTTTCAGTTCACTGAACCCATCAGCCATTGTTTAAGACTGTCTATCATCTATCTATATAAAAACTCAGAATTTTTTTCATTTCTATTTCAAATCATCTTATATACAACACAACCACCCCCACCCTTAATATTACCAATCAACTAGTAGTATCATCTGTCTAATTTTCCTCAATATTTTAATTAATGATATTAAACATATTGATTCGATTGTAAAATCAAATTCGGCCTGCGTACGTTTTAAGTGTCTCTAACAAATAAATTATTAATATTTGCGTGTTTGATTTTCATTTTATTGCCACAACCAATCAAACATTAAATGAAAGTGTCTAAATAAGAAAAACACAGTCATAAAAGAGCGAAAGTAGAAGAATAAAAATTGTGCGTTTTATATGCTGAGATGTTGTCAAAAGTAATAAAAATGCCAAAATCTAATTGATCAAGAACAAAACAATAAAACCAAAGAAATAAAATAAAATTCAGATATAAAAAAAAAACAAAAACATGAATAGAAGATATTTAGATTGAAGATAATTGTGGTTGTTGCCTGCCAATGCCCCCAAATGAATAAAAATGGCTAATGACCATAATGCTGATGATGAAGAATATGGTGCCTTAATGACTATAAGAGCAAAAAAAAAAAAAAAAAAAAAACAACGCAACGCAACGCAACATGTATTCTTGCAATAATGTCTAGTTAACCTAACCGGCCGGCCTAAATCATTTAAGTTTTTTTTTTTCTTAAAAAACCATTTAAATTGTTTTTATTTTTTTTTTCAAGTTTTTATTATACAAATGTTGTTTTTAACAATTTATTTTTAAATTAATTATTTATTTTTTTTCTTTCTACAATTTAATGAGAAACACCTCCAAATTACAACATCACAAATTTACACACGTTTAGCTCTGTTGTAGTTTATGTATTTTTCAGTCTTTTTGGCGCTTATTCGATTTTCAAAGAAAAAAAAAACAAAACAATGTTGTAAACAAATCTAAAACAATTCTTTAGAAAATTTTACGTTCGATCTTTTATAATGTTGTTTTCTTGAAAATTAGATCATGGAAATTTTATTTGTAAATAAAGACAATTTGAGACATTTTCTTGTTGGTGGTGGTGGTTGTAATGTGGGTTTTTGTTTTTTTTTCTTAATTTCTAGGAATTTTTTTATTATTACCTAATGTAACACACCCACTTTTAAATGTTTATTATTGGTAAATTTTTTGTGTAGATCAATGTTGAATGGAAAATTTTGGAAAATATTTAATCACTTTTGTTAAACAATAAAATTAAAAATGGAAATATTTTAAAAAATATATTGTGTTTGGGTATAGTCCGGTCTAGTTTACAGTCTAGTCTATAGTCTAGTCTATAGTCTAGTCTATAGTCTAGTCTATAGTCTAGTCTATAGTCTAGTCTATAGTCTAGTCTATAGTCTAGTCTATA
>NC_060953.1:46061063-46062954 GCF_022045245.1 Lucilia cuprina | reverse complement strand
AACTGAACTAGAACTGAACTAGAACTGAACTAGAACTGAACTAGAACTGAACTAGAACTGAACTAGAACTGAACTAGAACTGAACTAGAACCGAACTAGAACTGAACGGTAATTTAAGGTAGGTTTTATGTATTTAATCTCTTGATATGGAGGGTATTTCAGATTCGCCTAAGTTAAAGATAAATTCCAAAGAAAAGGAAGTAATCTTTAGCTGGTTTTTATATTAAAAAAAGAAGAAATAGCTTTGTATAATTATAAATGTATACATAATGAAAAGATTATTATTAAATTTTATAATATTGAAGTCAACACTGAAACGAATTCCTCCTTAAAAATATAAAATTTCTCCAATAATTTATTTTTATCTTTAACATAATGTCTCTTTTCTTCTGTCTTTTCAATGTGACATTGTGACTGGATTTGGCTTGTGTGTGCGTTTTTTTCTTTCTTTTTAAACCCTCAATATCCTGCAGCGCTCAAAGTTAAATTAATGGTTAGAAGACCCCATTCACAGCTTGTTGAACAAGGCATTATACCACGTAAGTATTTTTTTATACTCTTCATTTGAATTTACTTTTATTTTGAGATTTTTTGTATTTATATTGAAAATTTTTTCTGTTTTTATTTGTTTTAATTTGAATAGACATTTTTCTTCAATAAATGTCTAGTAAATGTCTTTGTTTAAAAAGTAAATAAAAAAACTTAAAAGAAATAAAAAAGAAACAGTAATAAATTTAAATATTTTCCTAAAAGTATGCTTTAGCTTATTTATTTTTTGCAGCACCTAAGAATATGCAGTAATTTTAAAATATCTTACTTTTAAAAAGAAACGGAAGCTAATAGGTTAAGTAGGAATACTGCAAGAGACTGTTGAAAATTACCGACTTTTTTGTAGTTTTATAATCACTTTAGGGAAATGAATTAAGAAATACTTAACTTAGCACAAGTGCTTACTTTGCAGCCTTTTGCAAGTTATATTTGGTAAAAAGTTAATAAAAATGTTGTTATAATAGTTATGTAAATAGCTAGTTATTTAATGAAATCAATAAAATATATTCACTTTATTATTTATATTTAAACAAATTTACATACATATTACATTCAAATAAAATCCATCACAACTTTCTTTGATTAAATGTCCAATACATACAACAAAATTCGTATACAAGTCATAAAATTTATGCAAAATATAAGCGGTTAGAGTAAGAAAATTAAAATGACAAAAGAATTTTTCTTAGCAAAGAACTTAAAAAATCTAAATTCGGGTATTAAATTATTTTCAAAGGAAATGTGCTCTCAAGCAAATAAAAGGTATTTAAATAAAGTTTTAATAAATGTAACAACGAATGCCAAAAAAATTGAAAGTATTCTACAAGAAAAACATCGACTTTGTTTCAAACACGTTTACACTAAATAAAATTTTCATTTTCAAACAATATTGATGAAATATATTTGGAAAAGTTTTCGGTGGTGGATTTAATGTTGAGCGAAACAATAAAAATAAATAAAAACAACAAAAAATGTTGGTTGAACAACATTTTTTTTTTACTACTTTATATTTACGAATTGACAAAATTATTCGCTAAAAGCACATTGTCTTTTATTTTAGCATACTTTGAGGTTTTTTATTTTGTTGCAATAAAGCATATTTTTAGGAGGTTTTTTGATATTTCTGTTTAATGCTGTAGTAGTTAACAGTGGGTCAAGAGTAGGAGAAAATGAAAATGTTCAAGATTAAAAACTGAAATGGAACTAAACTCGATCTGAACTAGAACTGAACTACAACTGAACTAGAACTGAATTAGAACTGAACTAGAACTGAACTAGAACTGAACTAGAACTGAACTAGAACTGAACTAAAACTGAACTAGAACTGAACTAGAACTGAACT
>NC_060953.1:46054561-46060963 GCF_022045245.1 Lucilia cuprina | reverse complement strand
TATAGTCTAGTCTATAGTCTAGTCTATAGTCTAGTCTATAGTCTAGTCTATAGTCTAGTCTATAGTCTAGTCTATAGTCTAGTCTATAATCTAGTCAATAGTCTAGTCCATAGTCTAGTCTATAGTCTAGTCTATAATTTAGTCTATAGTCTAGTCTATAGTTTAGTCTATAGTCTAGTCTACAGTTTAGTCTAAAATCTAGTCTATAGTGTAGTCTACAGTATAGTCTACAGTATAGTCTATAGTCTAGTCTATGACATATACTATTTCAAAATTTGCATTATCCATGGCAGATATGGCCCATATTAGAATAAACAAAAAGTGCCAACTCTAAAAAAGATGAAGTTCTCTAGTACTTGTTCAAACAATTTTAATTAAAAGGTTCTCATTCACTTTTAATGAAAATAAAAAGAACATGATTTAGTTTATATATTTCATAATTGACAGTTTTATAATAAAAAATCGGTTGGAATTTTCATTTCCAATTAAAAAGAAAATACTTTTAAAGTAAAATTAACTTTAAGTAAAAACAAACATAATTATATATAAAAATAATTCATAAAATTAAGGCATATTGCAATCTTAAAAAAATACATAAATATATTCAGTATTACAATTTCTTTACTGGTATTTTCTCTTCAGCATGCTTAATGAAAGCTTTAGAGAATAAGCTCTAAGCAATCTCCTATAGAACAGGTTTTGTAATAGAATACCTTAGCAATAGCTCTTAAACTAGTTCTAAAAATGTTGAAATTATACAATATTTAATACAATTTTGATACCATATTAAAGATTTTCCATTTCCTGAAACTTCAATTTCCGTTTTTTTAATTTTTTTCCATTAACATTTTTCAATGAAAAAAAAACAATAATCAACTGAACAATTTTATAAGATTGCAATAAATTATTAATATAAAAATTATTTAAATTAAAAAAAAATTATTATGAAAAAGAAAAACTACCAACCAATTTTGCATTGACTTTCTTAAAGAAAATTTAAACCGCAAAGTCACCCTCACCCCAGGACATTTTATAATCATCAATATTAAATAAATCGAAAATATCCTGTGAATTTGAAGTGAATGTATCGTTGGCATTGGAAGAGGACGTACTATCAGCCATGCCACTTATACCACCTCCAACCATCATGCCATTTGTATTACAAATGTTCATTTGTTCATGGCACTGTTGCTGTTGTTGTTGTTGCATTAATGAATTTGTGGGCATATTTGATAAGTTAGCCAAGCCGCCTAGACCTCCACCCACTATATCAGCAGTTGTTGCTGAATTTAGATTGTTACAGGTTGTTGCTGCTACAGCTGCTTGTGTCAAACCACAAGTTGTTAACGAATTTCCGTTAAGTTGTTGAGAAGCAGATGCTGCTGAGGGCGAGTTTGTTGTGTTCGTTGTCGAAGACATGCCAAAGGGATGTGGCGGTGTATTGATATTGGAATCCGGTGATAAGGTAGAAAAATTAAAATCACTTAAAGGATTGTCAAAATCATCACAAACATCCATGGGCGTGGAAGAATTATTATTAATATTATCTTGGTGATGGTGGTGGTGGTGGTTATTATGAAGATTATTCATTTGTGTTTGATGATTAAGATGTTGCTGTTGTGTGGGTTGCTGCTGATGTTGTGTCAACTGTTGCACAAAACAATCGGCATCAAAATCATCTAATATATTGTGGTTATGAGCTGAGGGGTTATTATCATTGCCCGCCCCTAATCCTCCTGTAGAGGGCGATAACATTTGTTGTCCCATTAGTTGTGACAGTGATGTTTGTAAACTGGGATTCATGTCACGATTTAAACCATTACAAAGCTGTTTTTCATTGGAATGCTGTTGATTGTGTTGTTGTTGTTGATGATTTTTATTTAGATTTTGGCTTTGCTGTTGATAAGAGGAATTATCTTCTTGTATATCCATTTCTAATTGTTGTGACATTAATTCCAATAATTCAAATTCATCGAAATGATTTAGTTTGGCTTCTTCGGGTGAATTGTTAGAGTGTAGAGAGCTGGTTGCTCTATTTGAGTTATTGTCCAAACAGGCTTTACTCAACATATCATGGTGAGTAGGAGATGTTTGTTGTTGCTGGTGTGTTGACTGCTGTTGTTGTTGTTGCTGGTGATGATGACGATCTAGGAATATATCCAAAGTTTTGGCTACACTTTCATTATCCATGTGACATTCGGGTTGCAGTGGTGAAGCCATTTCTATGTTTTCTATGAAACTGTTATTGTTGTGGTTGCTATTATTAGCCGTTATTGTTGTATTTCCAACAACTCCATTAATATTATTGTTATTGTTGGTTTTTTGATAAAATTCATAAATGGAATTTAGATTTAAATTACTATTACTGTTACTATTATTACATTCCATTTCCATGGAATGTATTTGTGTATTTTGCTGCTGCTGGTTACTGGGTATATCCTTTTTGGAATCTATAAGATTTTCTTGTTTAATGTTATTTTTCGTATCCTCCATTTGTTTAAACAAGTTTTCTGTTAAATCATTCATTTGTACATTGCTGCCAGTGGGAGTTAGGGGTGTATTAGCTGGTGGGCTTATGGGCTCTAAAGTCGTATTGGGTAAATCACCTTGTTTGATGAGAATATCTAAAACATCATTCAATTTTTCCGATTTAATGCAAGATTTCAATGGTTTTTGTTCCGTTAAGTTGGTATTCACATTTACTTCATTGCTGCTGTTAGAGCCACTTACCCCAGTGGTTGTGGAAGTTAGGGGTTCTTCTTTAATTTTTATTAAAGGATTTAATAGGGCAGTTTGTTGTTGTTGCTGCTGCTGTTTAGCCTTTAATTGTTTAGTGGCCTCTTCATATTGTGGTGGCGGCGGAGGTGGTGGTGGTGGAGGCTGCAAGTTTTGTGGCTTTATGTCTAATTGTATTATTTGTTGTGTTGGTAATTGCTGCTGCTGTTGTTGTTGCATTTTAAGCAATTGTTGTTGTGTTATTAAGGTTTTACTTTCATTGTGTTGATTACAATTGCCAGCTGTTTGTTGTTGTGTAGCCGCTATGGGAAATACTATGCTGGGCAGGGAATTAGTTCTCTGATGACCATTTAATAACTTTTTAGTGGCTGGTGTGGCATTGGCCAAACTTATATTACCTATAGTATGGGCGGTCATATGCTGATCATTGAGTCCCACCAAAAATATAGTTTGATTGCCTTCATTCCATACCAAACCCAAATTGTTGTGGGTTTTTGTTAAGGGTAATTGATTGGTGACAATTGTGGCTGGTGGCGCAACTGTGGAGTTATTTTTTACACCTGAATTTTTTAGTTTCAATTTGTCCTCTTGTATTTTGGGGGCATTTGGTGTGGTTGTGGTGGTGGTTATGGTAGGACCGGTTGGAATGAGTACAGTTTGTGTCTTTTGTGTTAAGAGTCTTAGCTGAGCCTGGGCCTGAGCTTGGGCCAAAGCCTGAGCCTGTACTTGTGCTAAAGCCTGGGCTTGAGCTCGAGCTTGGGCTTGTGCTTGTATTTGAGCCGCAGCTTGGGCTTGGGCCTGAGCTTGCGCTTGAGCCTGTGCTTGCGCCTGAGCGGCTGCCTGTGCAGCGGCTTGAGCCTGTTTTTGTTTTTGAATTTTAGCCTCCAATTGTTGTTTTACCACCATTTTTTGTGTCATTACCGGAGTGCTGGTAGTGGTTGAGGTTGTGGTCGTGGTATTTAAATTGCTTATAATCTGCAATTGATTATTCGGTTTCTTGTTGACTATGGGCACTGGTACCACCACTGATTTCACCGGATTCGTTTGGGTTTTAATGGTTAGTTTGGCCGGTGTTGTGATATCCTTAAGATGTGGATGTGGCTGCTGCAGTAGAGTTAATGTTTGTGGTATTATTTTATTATTATTATTGTTGTTGCCCCCTATTTGTGAGGGTGTAGTGGTGGTGGCTATTAAAGTGATTTGTTGTGTTGGCATGGCATTAACCAGTTGTGCTGTAAGGGTTTGCTGTTGGTAGGAGGGCGTTGAAGCGGTCGCCACCATATTTTTGTTTAAAGTAATATTTGCAGCTACTGTTGCCACAGGTGTTTGTGTTTGCTGCTGTTGTTGTTGTTGTATATTCACCTGTTGCTGTTGTTTTTGTCGTATTTCCAATAGTTCCTGCTGTGACCTTTGCAGTTGTCTTTGTAATTCATCGATTTTTCTTTGTTGTTCTCTTAGCAATTCCTCATTGGATAATATAATGGTGGCTGTTTGTGGTTGGGGTGGTATGACTGTCTGTAAGGTCATAGGTTGTGGTGAATCGACTTGTTGCTGAACTACATCCATTTGCTCTTGTTCCAGTGTGCTGTTGGGTTTGGGCGAATTGATATCAGACTGATCCATGGCTTCTACTGTAGCAGTGTTATTTTCTGAACTATTTGCATTATCTAAGTTTTCCAAAGGCAAATAGGGCCTTAATCTTTCTATAAGTTGAGGCTTGGGTCCCGATACTGGCAAATTACGTTTCTTCAAATGCATTTTCAAATCTGATACTTTCATTTTTTCCAAACGTGTTGTATCGGGCAAGGAAGAAGCACAGGACTCGGCATAACTGGTACACGGACTAGGCGGTATGGAAGAAGTTACCGATAGGGCTGGTGAGGGTAAAGGAGGAGGTCTGGGTGCCGCTGTTACCCCTCCTGTAGATGCTGCTATTATGCCTTGTCCGTTAGAGGCTGTTTCTGCCGTCTGTCCCGCATTATTTCCCCCATTGTTGGGCGTAGTTAAGGCCAAAGTTGTGCATGAATTAGCCGTGGCTGTAGTTACCGTATTAATAAGATTACTACCCGTTTTACTGGCTGTACTCACCACACTAGAAGTGGGTGTGGTCGATGCCGCGCTAGTGGCAGGTATTATGGATTGATTTTTATTTAAAGTTTCCAAAAACTTTAAAAGGCAATTCTGCTGCTCCAGCATTAACTGATAAGAAGTTTCCTCAGTACTGGCACTACTTTCACTGGACAATTTATGCGCGGCACTGGGTGGACCTTTATATTCATGGAATTTTATAGTTCTAGCTTTAGATACTGGTTTTGATTTAGATTTTTTGCGATTTTTATCTTTACCAGGAGCATCTGATTTAGCTATTTGTAAAGCCGGAGACTGTATAACTGGTCGCGGGGTAACACTTTGTGGTGGAGAGGAAATAGAAGAAAGGGGACTTAGAGTAGAGGTGGAAGAGGCAAATGAGCAGGGTGAATTAACCATGGGCAAGTAGTGGGAGGTGGCGGTGCCGGCCACAGATTGGCAAAGTTCCTCATATAAATTGGAGGTCTCCTGCTTAACCTTTATGGCCAAATTATTAGGTAGCGGAGGGGGAGGAGGTGGCGGTATATAATTCGATTTCAAAGAACTTAATTTATTTTGACCCACTGGAGTAGATGTAACCATCAACTGACCTGCTGAAGTGGGTATACTCAAAGCCACTGTTACTATACCCGCTGAGGCAGCTGCTGCCTGTAAAACATCTCCTGCCGTAGAAGATGTGCTGGTATTTGTCAGTTCTGTAGAAGAGGATGTGGCGGCAACTGCCATTGAACCCTCCAACCTGGGCGGTGTTTGCCTCGTATCACTTTCCGATGATTGTGAATCATCTTCGAATGTAACATAACTATTGGGATGTTGAGGCCTGGTTAATAATCCCTCACTGGTCGCCTTAAATGTAACCAAACCCTCTTTCACTATTTTTTCTATGGGTTTTTCCGTATGTAATATATTTTTCTTTATCAACTCCAACGGACCCGGTCGATGTTGTATTTGTGAATTGAGTTGATCGGCCAAGCGAGCTTTCTTAAGCATACGCTGTTTTTCCGCCAGACTAGGATCGATATGACATTCATCTTCCTCTAGAATATGACGTCTTTCTAGATCTTCTCTGTTGGGTCGCTGTTGAATTTTGGCTTTTAATAAGTCACTGGTTTTGGCACGTTCCAATTGTTTGCATTGTTCATGGATGGCGGGTGAAGTTTTTAAGGCTACACGGAACAAAAAATAAATAAAGTCAAAGTATTATTCAAAATGGAATAAAAGAAGCATGAAATGTTTTTTTTTTTTCGTTTTCTAAGGAATTTCCCATTCTTATTTTATTTGTGTACAATTTATTTAAATCATATTCCAACGCAACGTGTTTCTATTGTTTTATATTATTTTCACAAAAAAATTACGCGATTCACAGTGGGTCAGGATGAAGAAATAAGAGGAGCCTCAAATTTACGAACAACAAAATGACATCAGTTTTAGTTCTGTTTTAGTTTTAGTTCAGTTCTAGTTCAGTTATATTTCAGTTCTAGTTCAGTTCTAGTTCAGTTCTAGTTCAGTTCTAGTTCAATTCTAGTTCAGTTCTAGTTCAGTTCTAGTTCAGTTCTAGTTCTGTTCTAGTTCTGTTCT
>NC_060953.1:46044134-46054461 GCF_022045245.1 Lucilia cuprina | reverse complement strand
CTATAGTCTAGTCTATTGTCTAGTCTATAGTCTAGTCTATAGTCTAGTCTATAGTCTAGTCTATAGTCTAGTCTATAGTCTAGTCTATAGTCTAGTCTATAGTATAGTTTATAGTATAGTCTATAGTATAGTCTTTAGTCTAGTCTACTACTATACATTATAGTGTTATCAATAACCCATTGTAGTTGAATATGGACTATTGTTAGGTTTATATTCCAGACGTTAAGTCCTATATAAATTCATGATTAGTCTATAGCTCTAATTATAGTCCGGTCCATAGTCTAGTGTGATGTACGATCCTGATTAGTATTTAGTTTAGATTCTATTTGGTTGGTTATAATCAGTTTTTAGTCTAAAATACTATATATTAGTATTGCCTATAGTCCAGTCTATTAAATTGTATATATTTGAAAAAAACTCAAAGAAATTTGCAAAACATTTAGCTTTTCTTAAGACCTCATAGAAATTTTATTAAAGATCTTTAATTTTTAATAGAAATTTTTACATAATTACTTTTTAATTATAATATTTATTTTGGTGCACAAAGCAGATGAAACTTTTTGGAAAAAATAATTGGTTCCTCTGCACCAGCTTTTAGCATTAGGCTCAAAACTAATAGTGTAAAGAATTTTAATAAATCCATACTTTTATAACAACTTTGTAGCACTTTAACGAAATGTTAACTGTATTTATACAAATTTTTTAAAAATATCAACTGTTAATAAATATCAAGAGCGAAAAAAAATTATGTCTATTTTTAAACGGAAATCAACCACAATTTAATATTGAAATTATAAACCCTGCAAAAACTTGGTAATAACTTGCAGTTGTAATCACTTAACTATTAACATACATTTATTTCACTAATTACAACATTTCGTGCTGATTACACTTGCCTTCAGTGAAGTAACAGTGATCCGAATCTCATATATCCACCTTCAAACCGTATGCCTTAAAAGGAATGCTCCCCTATAAACATCAGGGTGATATATCTCATCAGTTGACCATTCTCGTACTTTTGAAACAGTACGTGTCCATTAATGCTGTTTTTCGGGGGTACACTTGTATGGGGGCTATCCGAAAACGTGAACCGATATTGCCCATTTTCAATACCAAACAAACTTTACCTATAGAGAATATTTGTGGAAAATTTTAATCCTCTATCTCGTTCCACTCGAATTCTATCGCGCTTTCAATAGACCTACAGACAGACAAACCGACGGACAGACATGGTTAAATCGTCTTAGAATTTAATAAGTATACTTTTGTGGGTCTATGATCATTATTTCGATGTGTTACAAGTTGTTTTTTTGGAGAGTAATCATTTAAAATAGAAACTCAGCAAAAAATCACAAATTATTTAGAAATGACGATAATCAGTCAAAACTATTGACTAAGGTTTTCAATCGACTAGACATCGCTAAATTTAACTTAAGTCTCGAATAAGCAATCAACCAAAAGGTTTAATTGCATATTCTGCAGTCTATAGTTAAGAGTAGAGTTTAAACAATAGAACAAACTATATATAGCCTATACTATATAATGGATTACGATCTCAATAGTACTCAGATTATAGTCTCAATTTCTCATATATGTATTTTTGTTTATTAAATAACAATAATTAAATTTTTTAATGAATTTTTATTACAACCTTTTTGTTTTTAATTTATTTCTTAATATTTCAAACCAAGTTCACCAAACCCTCCTGGACATGGCTCTGTAAAGCAAACAATATGGCTTCTAGACTCCACGCTTGTCAGTATTAGGCTTAAAGCTAAAACTGTCAAGAATTTTAATTTTATTAAATCCATACTATATACTTGAAGTGAAATGTAATGAATCGAACAACAGAATGATTGTATGTGTTATAAAAATTTTCGAAAATCAACATTTAAATACGTTCAGAATGTAAAACCACTTATATATTTTTATAAATAAGTTAACCACAATAGCGAATAAGTTAATATAATGTATAAGAAAAAGTCACTTATTAGTTTAATATATTAAAAGAAATAGTTATTTATTACTATTTGATAGATAGTAGTAGACTTGGTTACAAATCAGACTATGGTCTTGACAAAAGTATCGATTAAGTAATGAACAATTTTCCCGACTTATGTACAGACTATAGAGCAGTATTGACAAACGAAAAGAATAGTATTGACTAACGAATAGACTGTGATGTCGACTAGAGAACTGCCTATAGTCTCCAGGTTAGAACGAACTTTAGTTCTGTCTAGAGCTGAGATTGCAGTCCTCACTATTGACTAAAGTATTCTAGTCTCAACATACTGCAATCTTATGTATAGATTCTATATTTACCCAGTAAAAATTTTCATTACCATGTTACGAATTAAAATGCTAAAATTTACTTACACAATAGCTTATTTTAACACGATGATGTCAATGGAGGCAAGTACTTACCGCAAACGATTACAAGTAATTACAAAAAGTTGTCATTGTAAATCACATGAAAAAACGTATACAACTTCTATATCTTTACTGGCAAGATGACTAATGAATTAGAAAGTATTTATATAATACATTATTAATAAGACCTTATTAGACTACTTTTATGTAATCCAGACGATATCTTGTAGTCATTGAAAATTATGTTGTTAGGTAGGTAATTACAATTGAAAGCAATTTTTATTGGATAGAATCTATAGAAAAAAACTGAAAAATAGACTACATAATGGACTGTATTCTCTGCTAAATATTGTAAACCACACTAGTCTCGACTACAGATCAAACTATGGTATCACCTGAAGAACTATGTTAATGACTTTAGTACAGACTATAGGTTCGCTATAAAACCTAGTAGACCACACTATGGTCTCGACTACACCTCAAACTATAATAACAACCGAGGAACTATGGTCTAGACTGAATAACATACTATATTCTTGAGTATATAATAAACTACGAAATAGACTAGAGTAGTATCGGTTATAGGATGGACTGTAATCTCTACAATAGATTATAGAATAGGTTATACGTAGGCCAAACTATGGTCTCGATTGAAGAACATACTTTAGTATTGAGTATAAAACAGATTGCAAAACAGACAACAGTATCGGTGATAGGATGGACTCCACTATAGACTATAGTATCGGCTAAAGAATGGACTGTAATGTCTACTTTTTCTGTAGCAAAACAGACTATAATGTCAACGTAATGTAATCTTGAGTAGAGAACTAACTGAAAATCATATAAAGCAACTGTATATATTATAGATTATAGAGCAAACTATGTTCCCGACTACAGATCAAACTAAGGTATGCAGACTGAAGAACATAAAATAGTCTTGAGTATAGAACGACTGTGAAGTATACTATAGTATAGATTAAGGATAGACTGTAATCTCTATTGATTATAGACCAAACTATGGTCTTGAATGAAGAACATAAAATAGTCTTGAGTATAGACAAGACTACAAAATATACTACAACATTGGCTACAGGATCTGTATATAATCTATTATAGGCTATTAACAGTCTCGCCTTTTTAGTACCTACTGTAGGTCAAACCATAGTCTAGACTATAGAATACCTAGACTATGGTCTTGACTATATAATATAACCGACTATAAAATAAGCTATTATCTCAACTGTAGAAAATACTGCAGATTTGACTATAGAATAGAATGTAATGCAGACTACAGTCTCGACTATATACTATAGAATAGAATTGACTATAATATTTTATATAATTATCATAACTAAAAGTTTAATTACATATTTACCCTCTTATTAGTAGACAATATTTTAATTCATAAAAGATAAATAAAACAAAATTTGATTAATGAATAAAACCTTTAATATATTATTTTTTCTTCAAGTATATTTGTTGATATCAATATTTAATTCCTATATCTGAAATCGAGTCCATCGCCAGGACATGGTGAAGTAATGCAAACAATATGACCACTAGCACGGGATTCTACAAAGCCGGCACTTAGCATTAGACATACAGCTAGCACTGTTAAGAATTTAAATTTCAGCAAATCCATAGTATAAGTAAAATTAAATTTTATTCAAATGAATTCAAAAGTAAAACAACTGAATGTGTTGAATACTTTATGAAATTTTTCATTTAAATACGTTTATAAACATGAAAACACTAATGTATATTTTTAAATAAAAATAAAACCGCAATTGAAAGAAACACTGATAAAATGCATATGTTGATATTTATATCGTAAAATGTCACTCATTTGTTTAAAAACTAAAATTAATTAATGATTTATGTTTTGCTACCTAGCAAAAAAATGCTTACTTAATATAATCAATCAATTACTAAACTAGTTCAAGGTAATACAGTGAGGTGTTCTTGTTTAAAGTTTTAAATAAAGTAATTAAACTTTAAAGTATATTTTAATAACCATTCTCAACATATACTCATAGAATACTGTACATAGATTTTATTTTGTATTGAACTAATTTATGTAAATTTCATCACCATACTCATATTTTAAAAATGTAAAATGTAACAAGTCAAAATCTTGATTTCAACGGACAGACAGACGGACTGATGGACAGACGGACAAACAGACAGACAGACAGAATATATATACTTTTGTCGGTCGCTTACCAATTTTTCGATGTGTTCAACATCTTAAAAAAATCGATTTTATATACACGACTGGTACCAAATTGACACCTAAGTGTTTATAATTTTTTAATAACATCCGTTGTCAAAGTACACGTACGACAACACTATGTGACGGATTGTTGTCAATAGTGAAGAATCTCACGATTTAGACAACGGATGTGTATAACATCTAGATTTCGACAACGAATTGATGCAATATTGACAAAGTTACGTTGTCAATATTACATTGTGTTTCGATCGTATGTATATAGTTTGACAACAGATGTTATTGAAAAACTATAAATACTTTGGTGTTAATTTGGTACCAGGCATGAACATTTTTTCCTGTCTACGTGTTAAAAATGCTTCTCTAAATAAGGCGTATACTTAATATTTCTAATAAATCATTAACACGTATACGTAAAGGTGTCTTCAAAAAAGGTTCATGACTTTAAACCGCAGTGGTGTTTTTGCCATAAACTTTATTATAGTTCATACTAAGTAATCTTAATAATTAAACTGTTTATAAAACTCGACTTCAAAAATAGTTTTTTTTTTCACAATGAAAACAAGAGCTTTTATTTACTTTTCTTTATTGACAATAATTTTCGACATCAACAATTATTTCCTCTGAATTAAGTCTTTAGAATCGCCAGGACATGGTGGCCTAACGCAAACAACTTGCCCCTCAACTTGGGACTTAACAACGTCGACAGTTAACATCAGAAATACAGCAAAAACTGATAAGAATTTAAATTTCAACAAATCCATGATTTTGAAATAAATTGCAGCAAAATAAATCGAACAGAAAAATAAACTGAATATGTTGAATTCTTTAAGGAATAACGATTTAAATACTTTTTAAACTAAATATCACTCATATATGTATTTTCAAGCTAAAATTAAGTGCAACATTGGAAATTGACGCTTTTAAGAATTATAATATAACGTGAAATCATAATAATTTATGGTTTGCAATAGTTACCCAGCAATAAGTAGATATAGAAGAAATATATGTATTTTAGAACGAAAACATTGGACACTAACGCTTTTTAAAATTATAATTTAACATGTAATCGTAATAATTTATGGTCTGCAGTAGTTACCCAGCAAGAAGTAGAAATAGAAAAAATATGAATTTAAGCAATCAATTACTGAACCAGTTGAAAGTAATGTATTTGACAACAAGAGTACAATTAGAGTAGTTATGTAACAAGATTTTGATAGTAAGTGTTTTTATTTAAATAATTAAAATATCATTTAAAATTTTTTTTTAAATTTATGCTTAATTCTCTTTAGTTGTTCTTATGAAAATGATGAAACACAAGTCTTATTTTATTTTAATCTAAAAATAACTACTCAACAACCGTAACTAACGAAGGGGTTCGATAACCATTATGGTAGTGTCATTTGTTTTAAATTGAAAGCATAACAAAATTGGCAAAGATACTGACAAGGGATTGGACATGCCATTTGGAAATTCAATAAAAAAGCAGGGTTAATTTGCATTTGTTAGTTAAAAAAGTTTTAAAGTAAAAGTTATTTTAAAGCTTAAGCGGTGAAATGTTATTATTTCAAAATATGTTAACTATCTAACTAACTAACTAACTAACTAACTAACTAACTAACTAACTAACTAACTATCTAACTAGTCTATAGTCTAGTCTATAGTCTAGTCTATAGTCTAGTCTACAGTCTAGTCTATAGTCTAGTCTATAGTCTAGTCTATAGTCTAGTCTATAGTCTAGTCTAGTCTATAGTCCAGTCTAGTCTATAGTCTAGTCTATAGTCTAGTCTAGTCTAGTCTAGTCTAGTCTATAGTCTAGTCTAGTCTATAGTCTAGTCTAGTCTAGTCAAGTCTAGTCTAGTCTAGTCTAGTCTATAGTCTAGTCTAGTCTAGTCTAAAGTCTAGTCTATAGTCTAGTCTAAAGTCTAGTCTATAGTCTAGTCTAAAGTCTAGTCTATAGTCTAGTCTAAGTCTAGTCTATAGTCTAGTCTATAGTCTAGTCTATAGTCTAGTCTATAGTCTAGTCTATAGTCTAGTCTATAGTCTAGTCTATAGTCTAGTCTATAGTCTAGTCTATAGTCTAGTCTATAGTCTAGTCTATAGTCTAGTCTATAGTCTAGTCTATAGTCTAGTCTATAGTCTAGTCTATAGTTAGTCTATAGTCTAGTCTATAGTCTAGTCTATAGTCTAGTCTATAGTCTAGTCTATAGTCTAGTCTATAGTCTAGTCTATAGTCTAGTCTATAGTCTAGTCTATAGTCTAGTCTATAGTCTAGTCTATAGTCTAGTCTATAGTCTAGTCTATAGTCTAGTCTATAGTCTAGTCTATAGTCTAGTCTATAGTCTAGTCTATAGTCTAGTCTATAGTCTAGTCTATAGTCTAGTCTATAGTCTAGTCTATAGTCTAGTCTATAGTCTAGTCTATAGTCTAGTCTATAGTCTAGTCTATAGTCTAGTCTATAGTCTAGTCTATAGTCTAGTCTATAGTCTAGTCTATAGTCTAGTCTATAGTCTAGTCTATAGTCTAGTCTATAGTCTAGTCTATAGTCTAGTCTATAGTCTAGTCTATAGTCTAGTCTATAGTCTAGTCTATAGTCTAGTCTATAGTCTAGTCTATAGTCTAGTCTATAGTCTAGTCTATAGTCTAGTCTATAGTCTAGTCTATAGTCTAGTCTATAGTCTAGTCTATAGTCTAGTCTATAGTCTAGTCTATAGTCTAGTCTATAGTCTAGTCTATAGTCTAGTCTATAGTCTAGTCTATAGTCTAGTCTATAGTCTAGTCTATAGTCTAGTCTATAGTCTAGTCTATAGTCTAGTCTATAGTCTAGTCTATAGTCTAGTCTATAGTCTAGTCTATAGTCTAGTCTATAGTCTAGTCTATAGTCTAGTCTATAGTCTAGTCTATAGTCTAGTCTATAGTCTAGTCTATAGTCTAGTCTATAGTCTAGTCTATAGTCTAGTCTATAGTCTAGTAGTATAGTCTAGTCTATAGTCTAGTCTATAGTCTAGTCTATAGTCTAGTCTATAGTCTAGTCTATAGTCTAGTCTATAGTCTAGTCTTTAGTCTAGTTCTATAGTCTAGTCTATAGTCTAGTCTATAGTCTAGTCTATAGTCTAGTCTATAGTCTAGTCTATAGTCTAGTCTATAGTCTAGTCTATAGTCTAGTCTATAGTCTAGTCTATAGTCTAGTCTATAGTCTAGTCTATAGTCTAGTCTATAGTCTAGTCTATAGTCTAGTCTATAGTCTAGTCTATATCTAGTCTATAGTCTAGTCTATAGTCTAGTCTATAGTCTAGTCTATAGTCTAGTCTATAGTCTAGTCTATAGTCTAGTCTATAGTCTAGTCTATAGTCTAGTCTATAGTCTAGTCTATAGTCTAGTCTATAGTCTAGTCTATAGTCTAGTCTATAGTCTAGTCTATAGTCTAGTCTATAGTCTAGTCTATAGTCTAGTCTATAGTCTAGTCTATAGTCTAGTCTATAGTCTAGTCTATAGTCTAGTCTATAGTCTAGTCTATAGTCTAGTCTATAGTCTAGTCTATAGTCTAGTCTATAGTCTAGTCTATAGTCTAGTCTATAGTCTAGTCTATAGTCTAGTCTATAGTCTAGTCTATAGTCTAGTCTATAGTCTAGTCTATAGTCTAGTCTATAGTCTAGTCTATAGTCTAGTCTATAGTCTAGTCTATAGTCTAGTCTATAGTCTAGTCTATAGTCTAGTCTATAGTCTAGTCTATAGTCTAGTCTATAGTCTAGTCTATAGTCTAGTCTATAGTCTAGTCTATAGTCTAGTCTATAGTCTAGTCTATGGTCTAGTCTATAGTCTAGTCTATAGTTTAGTCTATAGTCTAGTCTATAGTTTAGTCTATAGTCTAGTATATAGTCTAGTCTATAGTCTATAGTATAGTCTATAATCTATAGTCTAGTCTATAGTCTAGTCCATAGTCTAGTCTATAGTCTAGTCTATAGTCTAGTCCATAGTCTAGTCTATATTCTAGTTAATAGTCTAGTCTGTATTCTGTTATGGCTATTGGCCATTCTAAGTCTTGTCTACATTCTAACGTATATTCTAGTAAATTTTTAGTCTAAAGTCTATTTTATAGTCTGGTCTATAGTCTAGTCTAACTGTTTATAGTTTTTAAGTCTTGTCTACAGTCTAACCGATATTCTAGATTATAGTCCAGTCCAAAGTCTATCGTATGGTCTATTCTATATTCTAGTCTAAAATCTAGTGTATAATCAAGTCTATAGCCGTCCTAATACAGAGAACTACTTTGGTATGCATTTGTACGTTTATTAATGTGACTGTTTAAATTAAATATTGTGATATAAAAATAGGATAAACAGCAACAACACATAACAAATAAGAATTAAATAAGCAACAAGTTGTTTTAAATAGAAGGGGTTTTCTTTTTCTTATGGCCATTGGAAATTTTATTATGTTCTACAGACTTTTAATTTTAGGATATGGACTTTTGCAGTTTGATTTTTTGTTTTTTTATTACAAAATTCAATATCGCTAGAGAAAACATCTTAATCATATTTTTAAATTAATTAAAAACACATCACTTCGACTTGAGTGACTTAACTTAAAGAAAACATTGTCCTTCTTGCAAACAGTAGGATATTTTTAAGGTCAGTCATACTTTACCCAAACATAATTACTTTTTCTTACTTCGTTGTTGTTGGTGATTCTTATTGTTGGCCAACATGTAGTTGAATATATTTTGCTGTTTTTGTTGTTGTTCTCTGTTTGTTTGAATGTATATTGTTATACTAGTGTTTGTGTTGTTGACAACACAAACATCCTGTTGCTTGCTGCTCCATCATTGTCAGTTGTACATAAAATGACAATTAATATTAATGTCAAGAATTAGAAACAGGCGGAGGCAAATGGTTACCCAGCAAAAAAAAGACAGAAAAAGTTAATAAGAAATGAGTTGTTATTTCCTTTGACGTTGTGTTTACAATAAGTTTCAGTAAATTTACTTCAGTAAATTGTGTTTATAGCTATTTGTTTGCTGGGTTAGTTAAGTTAGGGAATAAATGCAAAATAAAATAAAAATAGAAATACATTTGAAAAGAAAACTTAAAATAGAAAAAGTGTTAGAAACACTTGTTGCCGTGTATGCGTTGTGAATTTAATTAAATTCAATGCTTTTTATAGTTGTTGTTGGTTTCCATTCATATTTGTAAGTATTTTTAACCATTTGGAGAATTCAGATTTAAAATAAAATTTTAAATGTAATAATTTTTGGATTTTCTAAGAAGAAAGATGGATTTTTTAAGAAGAAAGTTTAATTGCATAGAACTGGTTACAAGACTAATTTCTTGGTTACAGCATTTTTTATGCAATGTGTTATTTTAGCATGTGGATGTATAAGTAGATTTTTCAATAAAGATCAGATTTTTTCACTAAATATCAGATTTTTCACTGAAAACCAGATTCTTCATTAAAAATCTATGTTTTTACAAATAATCTGATATTTCACTAAAATCAGATTTTTCGATTATTTAGTCACATCTGGTTTTGCAATAAAAATCAAATTTTTAATAAAAATCTGGGTTTTCACTATAAATATCAAACTTTTCGCAAATATTAGGTTTTTCACTAAAAAGAGTTTGTAGTCTAATAAATAGTCTAGTCTATAGTCTAGTCTATAGTCTAGTCTATAGTCTAGTCTATAGTCTAGTCTATAGTCTAGTCTATAGTCTAGTCTATAGTCTAGTC
>NC_060953.1:46039075-46044034 GCF_022045245.1 Lucilia cuprina | reverse complement strand
ATAGATAGATAGATAGATAGATAGATAGATAGATAGATAGATAGATAGATAGATAGATAGATAGATAGATAGATAGATAGATAGATAGATAGATAGATAGATAACAGAGAGTGTTTTTTTATAAAAAGTGTTTTAGTACTTTTCAGTTCTCGTGTACTTCACCTTTAACATACAAAAATCTAAATACAAACACTATATATTAAATCCCAGAACAAGTGAATATCTTTAACGCAAATACCGTTATTTTAACTGTTTCGCTTCAGTGTACTTTACTTTATTGTTTAACAGTGAATTTATTGAAATCCCTAAAATTGTTTGCGTAATAACTGTCTCATTAGTTTGCATCAACAACACGACGCGACGCAGCATACCACCTTTAGCTTTTTACCCCCCAAATTAAGTTGTTTACTTAGTACTTGTTTAACAGTCATCCTCTTCGTGAGTTAGTCAGTCATTCTGACGTTTGCCAACGTTTTCTTGTCCTTTTTGTTTTTTGTTTATATGCATTTAAAATTTGGTAAATAAATACACAATCCTTTTAACCCTTTACTGTAATTTAATACTTTTTGGCTGTTATTTTTATTTTGTACCAAAGAAATCTTTTGTTTTGTGGAAAATTTCAATTAACAGCTAAATAGTTGTCACATTTATGTTGCTTTTTCCATCATTCCTTTTCTTCTACAGCTCATTCCTTTTGTATTCTTTAATAAAATTCTATTTTGTTTTCCGAATATTTTATTTTGGTTTTTTGGTCTTTTGTTTTATTCGTTTTTTCGATTTAATTTTTATAATTGGATTTTTTATAAGCCAGCCAGACAGTCGGACAGCCCGCCGCTCAGCAACCATTTTTGCCAGTCATTAAAATAATTTGTTAAAATTATCGTTTTTTTTTTATTTAATGTCAACGTTGTATGTATGTAGGTGTTCTTTGAATTATGTTCCAAGAGAAAAACAAATGATATATTATAGTGATAGGATCCTAATTCCTGAAAATTGCATTTTTAATTAGAAATCGAATTTTTAGTAAATAAACTTTCAAAAGAATAACTTGTATTAAAAAAACTTGAAGTTTTTTTAAATACAAATTTTTTAAAACAATTTAAACTTTATATCATTCATTTTATGTTTTATATAATATTTTCTTTCTAATATCCTTTTTATTAAATTATTTATCGATTTTTTTTCTATTCCAATTAAATTCTTTAAATATATAAGTAAAATCATCATACAATGTCACCATCTTAAGCATAAAACACCCACTACTGTCACTGTTAACCCTTTCCTCGACATCTGTTTCCACCAACCAACACTTTTATTTAAGTCTTGAGGTTTTTATAATGTGTTTACGTTAAATGTTTGAAATTCAAATATATTACCTCAATTTTGATCCTTTAAGCCGATTAAAAACTTAAACGCACATGACTTATGAAATTTTCTTTAAAATGTGTTGTGTGTTTCTTTCCTTTTTTAGAAATTATTTCTTTTTTACTATCTTTCTTAGAAATAGAAAAAAATAATCAAATAAGCAAACAATTCATATGTAAAAAAGCATAAACTATTTATATTTACAAAAAAACAAGTAAGAAATTATAGTCGGGCAAGGTCAACCATAAAATACCCTATACCTGTTACAAAAAGTAAAATGTGATTTAGTTTTCATGTACATACATAAGCCCTTTATTGTTGAAAAAATTGTGGACATTTAAGTCAAATTTTGAAGGAGGCTTTTAATAGGGGCTAGAGTGAAATGTGGTCCTAGAATTAAAAAGCCTTCATAAAGGTCACCAAGGCCAGTACGGAACTTGGTTTTGTAGCTTTTTGTCCCGATACGAGTATATTAAACATACTTATGAACTTAAAAGCCCTACTCGGCGGGTTCAGTTGTAAAGAGGCTAGGTGAAATAAAGGACCGATGTTAACCATTTTCAATAGGCTTCGTCTACCGATGTTAACCATTTTCAATAGGCTTCGTCTACGGTACCATAAAAATCATTGCCAAATTTTATTGAATTATCTCCAAAAATTCGACCTGTAGTTTGATTAAAAATTTTACAAGTCCTATTCGGGGGTTCAGTTATATGGAGGCTAGTTGAAATAATGGACAAATCTTAACCATTTTCACTAGACTTCATCCCTGAGACAATAAAAGCTCATGTACAAAATTTCATTGAATTACCTCCAAAATTGCAACATATAGTATAATTACAAGCCCTATTCGGGGGTTCAGTTGTATGGGGGCTAGGTGAAATAATGAACCACTAAAGTGATGTAGGGTATTACAAATACATGTTCTATATTCGGCTATCTCAAATGTTATATACACCTTTATATAACTTTATGTTATTGTTATTTTATTAGTTGTATATATGTTGAGTTTTAAAATAGTCATTTTCTGAAGGGGGACTTATATTGGGAATGGGGTCAACTATGGACCGACCCTATTATAAAACCGATATCTTATTTATCAGTTACCTAAGTCGTACTTCATTACAATTCTTGATTTAACATATAAAACAGTTATAACAGTTAAAAGTATCTTTCGGCGTACAACTCTATATGCAAAAATGTCTACCGATATTGCCCAATTTTAATACCAATTAAACCTTAGCTATTTTGTGAAATTTTGTTAATTTTCCCGTTTGGATCCTATAGTACTTTCAACAGAATGACATACGGACAGAGGGACATGTTTAGAAAGCCTTTGAATTTATGAATTACCTATAATGTATAAACTATTATGGGACAGTGAACAATATTTCGATATTTTATAAACGGAATGTGAAAATCAAAACCTCCACACAGTGTCGAGAAACCAAATACATTCACACATACATTCTTGTTGTTGTTGTGGCTTATTTACTAAAGCATGAGAAAATTGTCATTTTTATGTAATTTTCAAAGGTTGTATGGACCGATTAAGCTAATTTTATATAGGTATCTTCTCGAAAGTATGTCTAACAGAATAATTGAAGATTCGTATATTGTAGATTCCTGGGGTCTTCTAAAAACTGATTTCAACAAACGCACAGACGGACATGGCTTAATCTACTGCACTACCTATATAGTAGGGTTCAATAAATCGACTTTCAAATAATCGAACAGTCGACTTTTTGTCGAAAAAATTTGAAAAGTCGAAGTCGACTATTTTGTTCCAAAAAAGTCGATAACTCTACTATCGTAGAAAAATGTCGAAAAGTTGACTTTGTAAAATAGTAGAAAAAAGACAAAAATAGTCAAAAATTTTAAAAAAGTGGTAAAAAGTCAAAAATTCTTAAATATGTAATCAGAAAAACTCGAAAAAATTAAAAAAATAGACGAAAAAAGTCGTCAAAATGTCGAAAAAAGTCGAAGAACCGGAAAAGGCGAAAAGTCGTAAAAAGTTTTGAAAAGTGGAAAAGTCGTCTATTTATAATATACTAAAAGTCAACTTTTAACTAAATGAAAAAAAGTCGAAAAGCCGACTTTTAACTAAATGCAAAATTTCGAAAAGTCGTTTCAAATATGGAACCCTACTATATACAATATTATTTAAAGAACCAAAATGTACAAAAAGCTTCTCTTTTTTATAGAAAGATAGTCTTTCATACCAGAGTTACAAATAACATTTATTTAGCATATGTTTCCCCAAGATTTTGAGGCTTTTTAGAAAATTAAGTTGAACGTACAGACTGTGAAATCTATGCTGGGTAAGTTATGTTATATAAGAAATTACAAACGGTATGACAAACTTATATAAACGTTTCAGGAAGGTAAAGTGCATAATAAAATATATGTGAATATGTCTTTGTGTACTGAAAAATCGTTCTATTACTTTGTTATACAATGTGAGGTGATAAGGAATTTATATATAAAAGAAAGTTGGTACTGAAGCGATAAGAAATTGATAATTTTCTTTCTCATATTTGCAAGGACATGTGTTATATGACAAAGCTTTTTCTATTTTGTAAATATATTTCAGATCCATGATGCAACATCTATAGCTACAATATACCATTAAGAAAATTTTAAATTTCTCCACAAATTACCATTAATATTAAATTTCTTTATCAAATTTCTCTTTAAATTTAGTTATTTATTTTAATACTTAATACATACTAATTACTAATTGCCCTGTAAAATTAATTAAAACTTTATTTCACTTTCAATTTTCATAATCATTGTTCGTAATGATTGAATGTTAAAAAGTTGATAGATTATTTCATCTATATATATGTATGTATTTACCTCTTAAACACAGAGAGAAAAATAATTAGTTTTCATTTAATTGTTATGAGTAGATTTAAACGCCTGAAGTTATAAATTTAGTTGGACAAAAATTTAAACTTTAGACATTTTGATTATGAAAATTCTTGTAAACCCAGCAAAAACATGATAATAACTTGTATTTGAATTTTCAACGTCGCAATACTTAGGATGAATCTTGTGATAACTAGTACTTACTTTTCAGTATTAACATATTTTTTTTTTCAAACCTTCGTTTTATCCCAAAATATTTTATTGTGAAAAGTAAAACTAGACAAAATGAGCGTATTCTCTTCGATACTAGACTATATACTAAACAATAGACGAAACTATAGACAATACTATAAAGACTAGACTATTTACTAGACTATATACTAGACTATAGACTAGACTATAGACTAGACTGTAAACTAGACTATAGACTAATCTATAGACTAGACTATAACTACACTATAGACTAGACTATAGACTAAACTATATACTAGACTATATACTAGACTATAGACTAAACTAAAGACAGGACTATAAACTAGACTATAGACTCAAATAACGACTAGATTATATACAAGACTATAGACTAGACTATAGACTAGACTGTAGACTAGACTGTAGACTAGACTATAGACTAGACTATAGACTAGAATATAGACTAGAATATAGACTAGACTAGACTATAGACTAGACTATAGACTAGACTATAGACTAGACTATAGACTA
>NC_060953.1:46004542-46038975 GCF_022045245.1 Lucilia cuprina | reverse complement strand
TCTATCTATCTATCTATCTATCTATCTATCTATCTATCTATCTATCTGTCGACGTCTTCATCGACTCCGAAAGTGATTCGGATTGGTAGTTTCTGTTGTGTATATTTGAAAAGTTTGGCTTCTATAAACTCCTTACTTAACACCTTTACCTTCTAAATTAAAAAAAGCTGATTTAGAAAAAAGTTGTAAATTCAAAACAACCAGATTTTATGTCCCTTTTGTTATTTCTTAAATTAATGGCCTGTTTCCTCTTTTAACAAACTAGCAAAATTAACAAGGACTTGTAAGTGTTTGTAACTCTTCAAGTTTCTACAATTTTATAAAGTTTGTCAAAAAGTAGTGTGTCAGGTTATCAAACACATTTTTTAATAGCTTTTGCTCTTACTTACTTACACACATATACAGCAACACTTGCAAAAATATATTGCTTATACTTTCTAGAAAATATTTCAATGATTTTTTTATATATCAAAGAAACTTTAAACAAATCTAAGCTACTTTATTATCACAAGTACATTCGCATAAATTTTAGTGTTAGAAAATTGAAAAGTAAAAACACATACATACATATATTTCGATAACAATCAGTTGACATTTATAAAGTTTTCAATTCAAAGAAAACTGTTAAAAAAATTGTGAAAGAAGTCCTCGGCAGTTTAAGGAACCAGTTTTTAATAATGAAATCTCCATTCTAGTTGCTTCCAACTTTAACTAATTATTTTGTACTGACGGATGGATCAGAGTTAAATAATTGGTCATAAATAAATTAACAATATCTCCTAATACACTAGCTTTTCCTTAGATTAAAAAGTAATTGTTGTTTTTAAATTATTGGCTCCAAAGCTTTTTTAAAACTGTTGGGTATTCATATGCATATTAAAAAGCTAAATACATATGTATATATGTGTGTAAATTCGTATAAGTGTATGTATACACGTGTTTTTTTTTCATTTCCAGGAAATAATTTATTATATCATGACAAGAAAAATATAGTGACGAAAGAAATCCAAACAATAGGGGAGAAAACGCTAAAACCAATATTTATTTAAAACTTAAAATCCACAATTTTTAGCGATACCGTTTTTCTTCTTCCCACAAACTCAAAGTTTTAATTTAAAGTGATAGATAAGATCTCTTATAAGATACGATTGTTATTTATTATTTAAAAACCGCCATTTTAAGAGACATAATTTATTCTGCAATGAGCTTAAGGGTAAGAAGTACGAATTTAAGTGATAAATGGGTTTTTTTTGAACTTATGATAGTTGTATAAAAATTTTAAATTTCTTTAAAAGTTTGAGGTCTTAATAGATAATTAATCCAATAGCAATAGACTAGTCCATAGTTCAGACTACAGCCTAGTATATAGTCCAAACTAAAGTCTAGTCTATAGTCCAGACAACAGTTTAACCTATTTTCTAGACTATTGCCTATTCCATAGTCCAGGTTATAGTCTAGTCTGTACTCCATTCTATAGTCTATAGTCTAGCCTATAACCTAGTCTATAGTCCAGATCATAGTCTAGTTTATAGTCCAGACTATAGACTAGTCTATAGTCCTATGGTCTATAGTATAGTACTATAGCCTATACTATCCAGAATATAGTCTAGACTATAGTCCAGACATTAGTCTAGTCTATAGTCCAGACTATAATCTAGTCTATAGTCCAGACTATAGTCTAGTCTATAGTCCAGACTATAGTCTAGTCTATAGTCCAGACTATAGTCTATAGTCCAGACTATAGTCTATAGTCCAGACTATAGTCTATAGTCCAGACTATAGTCTAGTCTATAGTCCAGACTATAGTCTAGTCTATAGTCCAGACTATAGTCTAGTCTATAGTCCAGACTATAGTCTAGTCTATAGTCCAGACTATAGTCTAGTCTATATTATATCTATATAGTCTAGTCTATATTCTAGTCTATAGTCCAGATTATAGTCTAGTCTGTGGTGCAGACTAAAGTCTAGTCTATAGTCCAGACTATACTCTAGTCTACAGTCCTGATTACAGTCTAGTCTAGTCAGTAGTCTAGTCTATAGTCTAGTATATAGTCCAGACTATAGTCTTGTCTATAGTCCAGAATATAGTCAACTCTACAGTCCAGACTTTAGTCTGGTCTATAGTCCAGACTATAGTCTAGTCTATAGTCCAGATTATGGTCTAGTCTATAGTCCAGACTATGGTCAAGTCTATAGTCCAGACTATAGTCTAGTCTATAGTCCAGACTATAGTCTAGTCTATAGTCCAGACTATAGTCTAGTCTATAGTCCAGACTATAGTCTAGTCTATAGTCTAGACTATAGTCTAGTATATAGTCCACACTATAGTCTAGTCTAGTCTATAGTCCAGACTATAGTCTAGTCTATAGTCCAGGCTATAGTCTAGCCTATGGTCTAGCCTATAGTCCAGACGATAGTTTAGTCTTTAGTCTAGACTATAGTTTTTTCTATATTCTAGATTTAATTTTAGTAAATATTTTATTCTTTACTTCAGATTCTATTGATTTAAATATAGACTGTGGTCAACTTAACAGATTTTTTTTAATATAAAACTTACCTTCTTCAACAACGATTTCGGCAGTATTAAACAGGAATGTTGTGACAAAATTAATTAAGGTCTGAAAATAAATAATAAACAGGCACACATTTAGACAAAAATCAACAAAATAAAATTAAACTTGAAATAAAATGAATAAATAAAATACTTGTAAATCAATTTATAGCAAATAATACAAAGGTAAAACAGCATACAATCAACATTAAAATGAAAATCTTTGAGTATTGCGGCAAATAAAAGCAAAAGGAATTTTGTAATGAATACAAACATATACATACAACTGTAGTAGGTAACGGAAACAAGAGGATATAATAATGAATAAAAATGTCTGTTTAATTTGAAAGTAATATATTCACAGAATAATAGTTGAAAATGAAATAAAGGTGAAACACACATATACGTAAATAAGCACGTGTAAGTTCGCGTATGTAGGAGAGAGAGAGTATGTATATAAAAGGGTGTAGAGAATAGATTTAACCTGTCTTTATCATAATTTCTAAGTAAGAACTTTAATTTAAATTTTATTTTTTTAATGTTTTTGAAATTTTTAATAATTTTAAGTTTTGATTTGAAGCAAAATTATATTTTGATTTTTTTGTTTCTATTGCAAAGTCTGATTTCCTGCTGCTGCTTTTTATTTGTGTTTTTATTGTAACTGCCAGAAAACGTTTAATCATCCGAAAAGCAAAGTAATCGTTGCTTTATTTTATCGTGTTAAATGGTGAAAAAAATTTACGAACCCGCTAGTTTGAATGCGCACTTGCCATTTGCAAAAAGTTGTAAATTTGTATTACAACATGAAAACATGAAAAATATCATAAAGTTTGCAAGTAGGGAATTAGATAGATAGTTGGTTAGTTTGAATGGTTAAGATGTAGATAAATACTCAAATCCGAAACCTAAGCCTCTATCGATCCAGTCAGCCTTAGGTCAGAATAGAAGTCACCACCATCGCCTACCAGATTAGAACACTAGTTCTTCACTGATCTCTGTCCATAAGCGATATTCGTCTGAATTCGTTATAGTTGTGCCCATTAATCCGAGAACACTATTATTATTTTCGGATTTATTCATTTTGAAGAGCGTTCTCGTCCTGTTACCCTGTTCCCTATTACGATTTTCAATAATTTCAATAACAGTATCTTTCTAGGTAAATATTATTGGTCAAAGAATCACTCTTGTTATATATATAACTACCGACACGTACACATAAAAAAACATTCATATATGGTTCACCCATACAATTATTTATGCACACGCATTTACTTATTCAACACCAAACAGAGATTAAGAATTTGGTAATATTTGTACTTACTTGGGACATAATTTAAAAGTAAATGGTGCCCAACATATTGGATAGATTTTCGTTTACTTTTCATTTGACCACTAAATATCATCAGCAATACTTTGCACATTGTTCTAAACAAAAACCCATTAGGTGTATCCTCGTAGACACAAACCTAAGTAGGATATTATGGGTTTGTGTGCATGTATCTAACGCTTAGAATTGGTTACCTAAAGATATACCAATAGGTTCAAAAGCACTTTCAAAGTCGGTATAATTAGGTCCGTTCGTCTGTCTGTTTGTCTGTTTGTCTGTTCGCCTGTTTGTTTTTTTGTCTGTCAGTCTGTCTGTCTGTCTGTCTGTCTGTCTGTCTGTCTGTCTGTCTGTCTGTCTGTCTGTCTGTCTGTCTCTGTCTGTCTGTCTGTCTCTGTCTCTGTCTGTCTGTATGTCTGTATGTCTGTCTGTCTGTCTGTCTGTCTGTCTGTCTGTTTATCTGTCTGTTTATCTGTCTGTTTATCTGTCTGTCTCTCTGTCTGTCTGTCTGTCTATCTCTCTGTCTTTTTGTCTACTTTTCTTTCAAGATAATTTGATGAAAATTGGCACGCACGCCTTGTCTATTAATGAGTAACAGATTATATACCCTACAACACTATAGTGGTGATACATGTGAGCTTTTGTGTGTAACATCTAAACATATTGATCCTACATCATATTACACAAGTATCTTTTTTTCTGAGTCGATGTAGTAATGTCCGTCCGTTTGTCTATCTGTCCGTCTGTTTGTCCACGTAAACCATCTGAACACGCTACAGGTTGCAAATTGTATAATAATTTTATAAAATTCGCAAATTAACCTCTTTTTACCCAAGGACGAAGCCTATTGAGAATCGTTTCATTATTATGTGTAGCTCTCATACATCCTTACACCCCGAATAGGGCTTTTGAGCTCATACTTAATTATGTCAAATGTTCTAGTTTCTCTATAAAATCGGCAAACTGATTTTGATGTAAGTGTAAATGATTCTGCCAGATTTCGGAATGATTGGGCCTCATTTCACTCTGGCTCCCATATAAAATTGACTTCTGAAAATCTATCTTATAGAAAATCTCTTTTTTATATCAAAAAGTTGTTAAGATATTTCAGAATTAAGGTAAAAAGGAAATTAAATGCTTCGTTATTAAAAAGATTTACATCTGTTTAACGTACTCTCTAGTGTTGGGTATCATATGGTACGCGAAATGGTCGGAAGAAATGATGTAGTTTTCCCGAAATGATTATATCCTACACCACTTTAGTGGGGAGGGTATATTGGGTTTGTGCTGATGTTTGTAACATACAAAAATATTCAACCTTAAAGTATACTAGTCGGCTTAGAATCATTTTCTGAGTCGATTAAGCTATGTCCGTCCGTCTGGCTGGCTGTCCATGTAAACCTTGTGCGCAAGGTACAGGAACCATAACCATAAACCAGTGGTAGTTGGTATATTTTTAATTATCCAGATCTGTTTAATACATACTTACATAGTAGTAAAGTAAAATGTAATAGTTCCTTTCGAAATGTTTAATTGTAGCAGGTTCTTGTGTATTGGAACACTTACGGGAGTTTATATTTGAATTCATCTTAAAACAAAATTAATTTATTTGTAAAACATCAGGTAATTGGTAGAAGAGAATACAATGAAATAGAAGAATGTAGGAAATTGTTCTGCATACAAAATATATATTTTTCTACCAAAGATTTTTTGTAAATCAACATCAATTAATTTCATTTATTTACAAATAAACATAAATTACAATTACAAATTCATTTACATACAAAATAACATTTACATACAAAATATATTACTCATACGACTAGTAGTATATATTTTCAAAAGTTTTGTCATATAAATCTCTAAACAGATCTCTACTTATAGATCTGTAAAAAATCCTAATACTTATTTTTTATTAAAAGACTAAATTTTATTTTTAAAACTAAACATTTGACTGACTATCTACTTAATTCATTAATTTAATCTTACCAAAACTTCTTACAAAAACTAAATGTCATCTCATTGTAAGATAAAATTAATTTTTATTTTTACCACTAAAAATATTTTCAAAAAAAAAAAAATCAATTCAATTAATACAATAAAAAGAAAACAAATAATAATTTAAAGCAATTGTTGTCTATATTGAATTCCTCATTTTATTCTTATTGTATTTAGTTTTTACTTCATGACAATTGTAAATAAAATTTGCTCTTTCTCTTAAAGTCTCTGTGTGTGTGTGTGTGTATATATAATATGTTGCAAATTAGGAAAAGCCTAAATTATCCCACCCAATAAATACCTGTACATTTAACTAATGCTCAAC
This sequence comes from Lucilia cuprina, assembly GCF_022045245.1. Classification (NCBI taxonomy): domain Eukaryota; kingdom Metazoa; phylum Arthropoda; class Insecta; order Diptera; family Calliphoridae; genus Lucilia; species Lucilia cuprina. The sequence goes on along the minus strand of NC_060953.1, from coordinate 46,032,777 downwards.
ATTTATTGTTGTTATACAAAACTACAGACATTGTACAATGTAAGATATAAATTGTACTCAGTTTGTATGTAATGCATAAGCATTTGTGTAAAGTCTTTATTCATACACTTTGTGGATATATTTTTATGAAGACTTTGAGCTGAGAAGTGTAGAAAATGTATTTGATAGAGCTCAAACAGATATTTGCAGAAAAGTGTTTGTATGTGTGAATGTGAAACACACGTATATTCACAATTAATAGGTGGCCAACAAAATATGGACCAACGTATATATACTTGAATTATTTTAGGCAAAATTTTGTGATATGAATATCAGTCTAGTTTTTTAAAAAATCTTTATGTAAGCACAATTTGAAAAAGTTTTTATTTGACAAAATATCTATAGACACTGAGAAGTTTACATAAGGTTGTTAGACAATACTGCTATGAGCGCCATTCAGCCCCATACATATATTTTGTATTCTGGGAGTAATACAGTACGTATGATAATTATTTAATATGAAAGTAATCATACGCTACAGGTGCTTTTAAAAAAGACTGTTTTTTAGAAACATTTTCCAAAATTAGTTTATTAGATGGCAAGCTAGATAGATAGGTAGATATGTAGATAGATGTATAGATAGATAGATAGATAGATAGATAGATAGATAGATAGATAGATAGATAGATAGATAGATAGATAGATAGATAGATAGATAGATAGATAGATAGATAGAAAGATAGATATATAGATAGATAGATTTTCGATCTAATTAGTTAGTTAGTTAGTCAGTTAGTTAGTTAGTAAGTTACTTAGTTAGTTAGTTAATTAGTTAGTTAGTAAGTTAGTTAGTTAGTTAGTTAGTTAGTTAGATAGTTAGTTAGTTAGTGAGTTAGTTAGTTAGTTAGTTAGTTAGTTATTTTGTTAGTTGGTTAGTTAGTTAGTTAGTTAGTCAGTCAGTCAGTTATTTAGTTAGTTAGTTAGATAGATATATAGATAGATAGATAGATAGATAGATAGATAGATAGATTGATAGATAGATAGATAGATAGATAGATAGATAGATAGATAGATAGATAGATAGATAGATAGATAGATAGATAGATAGATAGATAGATAGATAGATAGATAGATAGATAGATAGATAGATAGATAGATAGATAGATAGATAGATAGATAGATAGATAGATAGATAGATAGATAGATAGATAGATAGATAGATAGATAGATAGATAGATAGATAGATAGATAGATAGATAGATAGATAGACAGATAGATAGATAGATAGATAGATAGATAGATAGATAAATAGATAGATAGATAGTTAGTTAGATAGTTAGTTAGATAGTTAGTTAGTTAGTTAGTTAGTTAGTTAGTTAGTTAGTTAGTTAGATAGTTAGTTAGATAGTTAGTTAGATAGTTAGTTAGTTGGTTAGATAGTTAGCTGGTTAGTTAGTTAGTTAGTTAGTTAGTTAGTTAGTTAGTTAGTTAGTTAGTTAGTTAGTTAGTTAGTTAGTTAGTTAGTTAGTTAGTTAATTAGTTAGTTAGTTAGTTAGTTAGTTAGTTAGTTAGTTAGTTAGTTAGTTAGTTAGTTAGTTAGTTAGTTAGTTAGTTAGTTACTTACTTGGTTAGTTATTCTAGTTTCTCTACTTTCAAATAAAGAAATGTCTGTCCTCCAAATTGTTCACCTTTCTGTCCCTAGTTTTTTGTCCTTTTATATTCATTTTAAGTCTGTTAAGTTGTAGATGAATATGTATGAAGGATAAGTGTTTGAATTTGTATGAGTATTTGTAATATTTTTGTACGGTATGTGTAGCAACACGAATGTATGTGCAAATGTATGTTTATTTATCTATTTTAACAAAATACTTTAGCTTTTTTATATTGTTATTATTGTTGGTGTTTTTTTCCCATATATAGCCTGCCATTATTGCTGTTGTTAGTGTATTGGATTATGTTTTTGGGTCTAGATAATACGTGAGATTTCTTAAAGATAAAAAAAGGAAAAAATGAACACACCAACAAAACGGGAATAAAAACCAATATTGGTCGATAATTTAAATATAAATTTTGAAATTTTATGAAAAGGGCAGGGTGCTAAATTCAAATAAATTTTAATTTAAATACATTCTTATAGTATTCTAAAATATATATCGTTTAATTAACCATACTTCATATTTATATATACTTTATTAATTTTATCTAAAGTCAACAAAATATTTAAAATGAGTTCCTTTTTTAAATACTTTAATTTTCTATTTATCATTCACACTTTTTATTATTTTTCCATTAAAACATTCTTTTCTGTTCGACATTAACTAAAAAGAAGTATACTCTCCCTTTTCCCTGAAGAAAAAAAAAAACAAAAATTCCTTTACTAACTTCATGCAATGTTTTTCTTTTAATTTTTTAACTTCCACCACTTTTTTGTTGCTTGTTTGACTGCGATGTTTTCCATTTAATCCTGTTGCTTTTTCCTTTCAACTGTTGTTCTTTCCAGTTTGTATATGTGTTTGAGGGTTCGTTTTTTTTTGCAAAAATGTCCTTCATACTCTTGTTGTCTGCTGCTACCAGTTGAATATTTTCTATTGTGTATATTATTGACAGGATAAACACATACATGGAAATGTATAGCAACAACTAAAATAGCAAACCTTTCTCATATATACACATACACTCACATATCAAATAAGAAGGAAAAACAAAATCTGTTGCATACTTTCAATGTCATGCTCTTTTAAAGGTTTGGTAAGCTTTTATTAAGAGATTTTCATAAAAATCTCTTTATTTTGTTTATGTATTTAAAAGAGAGTATATGCTTTCTTTGCTATTTTACATTCCTGTTGCTTCTGTTGTTTTCTTGGGGTTCGTGGACTTTTTTTATTTAACATGCAGTAAATATATTATGATATTTTATTGGAAAAAAACCTTCAAAATGTAAATGCTTTTTAACAACATATTTGTATGTTAATATTAAAGATATTTAATATGTATTTAGGGAAAACATTATTTGAGATACCCTCTAAAAATGGAGTTTGGTTAAAATGTTAAATGCTGTTCATATTACAGTTATACATTTTTAAATTGTGATTGCAGCAATTTTTAAAAGCTAAGTTATTATATATTATATCTGGCATGGGTAGCGTATGGGTAATTTTTAATTAAATAATAAATATACGTAGAGTATTACTTGCTAATCATTTGCTCTTTTTAAGTAAAGCTAACTAACTATCTAACTAACTAACTAACTAACTAACTAACTAAATAACTAAATAACTAACTAACTAACTAACTAACTAACTAACTAACTTACTAACTAACTAACTAACTAACTAACTAACTAACTAACTAACTAACTAACTAACTAACTAACTAACTAACTAACTAATTAACTGTCGAAGTGCTTCTGGAGTACCTGGCATAATGCCCTACCCCACGTTGGTCTTTTTCATCCACTGGGTAGACTTGATAACGGTCTACCATCGCCCCTGGATCCTCCAATGAAGAACTAAGGTGATAATTTTAGTACATAGATTGGGTCGGTCCATGAGCAAGCATTTTGCTAAATTACTCGAGCTATCTAATCTCTGACCATTGCTGTCCTGTTGCTTAACTTTCGAAATGTAAAACATTACTTTCGTTTACAACCAGGCAGATGGGATGGCCTCTTTTGATTCGGCAACAACATCTAGAGGCGTAACCAATGGACCGAAGTTCAGCCGAGGACTTTGTTCTTACTCACAGGGGTACTATAGTGTGATATGAACAGAGTATACTCTGAAAATCCAATGGTATCATTTGTATATGATACCTTTCATCCATAATCATACAACCCAGCACACATTTCATTTATACGACACATTCATGAGAGAAAAACATACGACACATTCATTATAGGTAAACGGGTAGGGTGAGGCCAGCCGTACCCCACATTCATCGCGTACCATATACAAATAATACCAACTCATTTTCAACGCTTAGTCTCACAGTCACTCCTCTGTGGGGTATCGGCAACAGCACCGAACTTATCCCGAAATATTAACTTCACTTTACATCAGTCTTTTAACCGCAACTTACTTCTCCCGCCAATTTGGTTTTAAACCACAGCCACTACGTGGATCCCGAAGGAACCTCAAACAACTGGCCACCCGTCGTAAAAGATTATACGGTGCTCTGGTTTGACCTCTTTTTAATCTATGCAAGGACCAATTTTTTAGTCCCGGCCAGATTAGAGGTATTGGAAAACCCCTTTTTTCTCCGAGATTGCAATAACACCAAGGTGGAGCCTTCACCAAGGTAACATGCCCCCGGGGGGAGGTACTATAATATCTGTTATTGTTATGACTACATAATGGATTGTAGTGTAGACGGTCTAGATTGTAGACTCCATCATTTCTTAATTACTTATCGGCTGTAGCCTATTGCATACAAGACTATACCTTAAGATATCTTACAGTGTATAAAATAAGACAAAACGTAGTGTTTGATTATGTACACGGAACTTAAGTTTACTTGTACTAAAGTTTAACTCTAGATTGTTTAAATTGTATTATGTTTTTTTTTAATATAATTGACAACAACAAGACAACCCTAAAGTATTTACTTCAAAATACATATATTTTGCTTATTTTAGCATTCTTTTCAAAATAAAACCCAGCATAAAAAGAGAGCGCAACAATCGGTGTGCACATAAAACGAGAGAAATCGAAAGTTTTCTTGTTTTTGCTGTTGTTGTTTTAAAGTCCATACAAATCCTTACATTTACTATTACAAATAAACAAAGTATAAAGTGCTTAAACAACTGACGAAAGACCAACAGTTAGCTGTTGCTTCTAACTGCACACAGACGTCAAACGTTAACAATAGAAAGTAATATTAACGGTTAGAAAGAAACAAAAAAACTACGCACATTTTTAACGTTATTAACGTTATTTTGAGTTAGTGTTTGAAAGGCTAAGGAGGGAAAGTGTGTCTATAAACTAGACAGGTGTGAAGGTGGGTGTAAATAAAAAAAAAAAAACTTTTAAGATGATTGAGGTGAATTACTTTTAAAAGTTTAGGCAAATAAATGTATGTATATAAGTGTGAGTGAGTTGGCTAAAAAAACGAAAGTAATTTAAAACAAAAATTCAAAAGAATAAAGAAAGTTAACTGAGAGAAGAAAACAAAACATAAATAGAAAAGCAGAAAAGGAATAAACAGGAAAAACATAGCAATTATGCAAAGAGAGAGAAAGATTAAAAGAGTGTTTTTAAACATCGCATAGAGTAACAAAAACTCATACACTTGCACACGGGAAACTAAAGTAAAAGTGAGTGTTAATGTTGTGCATGTATGTGTGTGCGTATTAGCATTGAAGAAAAATCATAAACCTGTAAGCACAGTTCGAGTTGAGCCGTTATGAGTGTAGGATAGTAAACGCGCAACTTTAAAACGAAAAAATTTATTTTTTTCTTGTGTTTAAATCTAGTAAATCTAACAACAACAACAAGTTAAATTTTAATATAATTTCTATATAAAGTAAGAAAAATATAAGAAAGAAAATGGAAAAGCAGTAATAACAACAACAATAGTGTATATACAACAAGTATTGAATTTATTTTCTTTTTTTGTATATAAAACCAAATGAACTACCGAACGAACGACCGACCGAACTCCCCTTTTTATGTTAAAGTCTGTGTAAGAGAATTTAACAATTACTAAGTGAGTGTTAGTGTAAAAAAAAAATTTAAAAAAGTGTGTGCTTAAGATAAAAGTGTATACAATTTGTACATTTTCTTTTTATAAAAATAAAGAAAATTTTTACAATAATTATATTGAAAAATAAATTGTAAATAATTAAAAAAATATTTAAAGAAAATTTGAAAAAAATTGAAATAAAATTTTTATGTTATTTAAGTGGAAAACATATTAAACTTATACTTTTTTATTAACTAAAATGGCTGCTAACTAAAATTTCTATAAATTTTAAATCAACAACTTATATTAAAATAATATTTCAAATAAAATATAAAAAATAATAAAATGTTGTAAAATTTAAAAAAAAAATCTAAAAAATGTGTTAAAAAAAACTAATATTTTAAAATTTTAAAAAATATTTTAATAAAATATTAAAATTAATAATAGAAAAGAAAAATTTCTTAAAAACCAAGAAAAGTGCAAAAAAAAAAATAAAATAAAACAACGCAGTACCATGGCCAGCGATATGAATGAATGAATAAATAATACTAAAAAACATGCAAAATATATGAGTTATGACCTTGAGTACAGGTGATTACTTTTTTTTAAATAAAAACCACTTTACATAAATACACATACAAATACTTATTTATATTTTACTCCTGTTTCTAAAAAACGTAAGAAAAACAAAATAATACTTATTTCTAGATAATTTTTAAATTTTTCTTCTTTTGACATGACAGATTTAACCTTCTAAAATAAAATTTTATAAAAAAAAAACTATGAATTTCGCTTTTTTTACTTTAGCAATTTTCGTATCTTTCTTTTAATTAGGATTTCCTTTTTAAATATTTATAAAAAAAAACAAAAACATTATTGTTAGTTTATATAATATTAATAAGTTTGTATATATTATAGATTTTGTTATTGTTGTTTTCCTTTTAAGGACATATCATTAAGATATTTTATCTCTGACAACGATAGCAATGTCATGGTAATTATCATGAAAACTGTCAATCATATTTGTATTACAACAACTATAAAAATTTAGGCAGCTTATTAAACACTTTTTTTGACAAATGTAAATTATAGAAAGATAAATTAAAATTTAGCATATATATTACTTAAAAGTTTTTAAAAATAAAAAATCAGAAAATTTTACATTTTAAAAACAATCCAATAACTTTTTTCATCGAAAATTTGCTCCGAAAAAAAATTAATTTTGTAAAGTGACACATATATTTATAGAAAATTTGCTTCAGTGTCATAGCTTTTTCTATAAAAATTATGCCAATAGCTTTACAGTTTTTTCTATAAAATATTTTCTTACAATTCTGCAGAAAATTTGCTCACAGTCCTTCAATCAATGTGAGTGTTTTTCTATTGAAAAGTTGCTCAATGTGACAGCGTTTTCTACAGAATACTTTCTGACATTTGTGACAACTTTTTTACAATGTTTCTAATGAAAAATTGCTTACAATGTGACAGGTTTTTTTCAGTTGCAGTCAATGTGACAACTTTTTCTATAGAAAAGTTCTTCACAACATGACAATATTTTTTATAGAAAATTTGCTCACATTGTGACAAATTTTTTAATATAAATATTGGTTACAATGTAAAAGTATTTTTTAAAGAAATGTTGCTCAAGATGGGACAGATTTTTCTATAGAACAGTTGAACGACAATATGAACGATTTTTACATAGAACAGCTGCTGACAATGTGACATTCTTTTCTATAGAAAATTTGTTCACAATATGACAGCGTTTTCTAACAAAAATTTTCTTACATTATAACTATAGTTTTTTCTATGAAACAGTTGCTGAAAATATGAGAATTTTTTCTATAGAAATGTTGCTAACAAGTTGACAGCTTATTCTACAGACAAATTACTTACATGCTTATTCTACAGACAATTTATTTACAATCTGACAGTTTATTCTTTACAAACGTTCACGTTATGACAACATTTTTAATATAAAGAAAAATGTCTCAAAATATGACAGGTTTTTCTATAGGCAGATGCTGACAATGTGAAAGCTTGCTGTAAATGTGACAACTTTTTGTTATATTTAGTTATAATAACTTTTTTAATAGAAAAGTTGTTCATAATGTAACAGCATTTTTTCAAAAATGTGACAATTTTTTCTATAGAACAGTTGCTGACAATGTGAAAGCTTTTTATAGAAAATTTGCTAAAAATTACACAACTTTTTCTATAGAAATGTTTCTACAGACAAGTTGCTTGCAATGAGATAGTTTTTTTTTAATGTGACACTTCTTTTCATTGAAGTTTTTGTGACAGCTTTTTCTATAAAAAAATTGTTTACAATATGGCAGCTTTGGTCGGATCCTGACAACTTTTTATGTATCGATGATCGAATACTAATTTCATTCTTGTAAAAAGTTTGTCACAAAGTAATATTTTTCTAAAAAAAATTGCTTTCAATATGACTTCGCAATCTGACGAACTTTTTTTTGAAGTCAGTAACTCACATCAAACAATTTTTTCTTCAGACGAGGGAAAAAGGTTGTTTTTTAAAAATATTTTATAGAGAAAAACGAGTTAAACAATTTTTTTATTTCATAGTAAAATTGCTTATGGTATGTATATATGATTGTTAGATCTTACAAGGTTTGACAATTTTACAGAGTTTGACAATTTTTTTTTTCACAGAAAAATTGCTATGATTACACGTTTGAAAGATCTTACAACGTTGGCAGTAAAATGTTCAGAAAATGTCTAATAACAGTGTAAACTTACAAATTTTGGCTTCCAATATTGTCAATAAATAATTTTTTTCAAAAGAAAAACTGTAAGTTCAAACGATTGTTAGACATTTTCTGAACATTTTATTGACAACATTGTAAGATCTGACATCCGTGTATCACGGCTTTAAGAGTTCGACAAAGAAAAGTTACTCACTGTCTGCCAACCTTATTAATACAGAAGTTGTTCAGAGTCTTATAAGTTTTTCTATGAGAAAAAATATTCATAATATGACAACTGTAAAAAATTGCCAAGGATCTGAAAATATTGGTTCTCTATAGGATAGAATATAGACTAGACCATAGACTAGACTATAGACTAGACTATAGACTAGACTACAGACTAGACTATAGACTAGGCTATAGACTAGACTATAGACTAGACTATTGACTAGACTATTGACTAGACTATTGACTAGACTATTGACTAGACTATTGACTAGACTATTGACTATACTATAGACTGGACTATAGACTAGACTATAGACTGGACTATAGACTGGACTATAGACTAGACTATAGACTGGACTATAGACTAGACTATAGACTAGACTATAGACTAGGCTATAGACTAGACTATAGACTAGGCTATAGACTAGACTATAGACTAGGCTATAGACCAGACTATAAACTAGGCTATAGACTAGGCTATTGACTAGACTATAAACTACACTATAGACTGAACTATAGACTAGACTTAGACTAGACTGTAGACTAGACTATAGACTAGACTATAGAATAGGCTATAGACTGGACTATAGCCTAGACTATATCCTAGACTATAGCCTAGACTATAAACTAGACTAGGCTATAGACTAGGCTATAGACTAGACTATAGACTAGACTAAAGACTAGGCTATAGACTAGACTAGAGACTAGGCTATAGACTAGACTAGAGACTAGACTATAGAATATGCTATAGACTAGACTATAGAATATGCTATAGACTAGACTATAGACTAGACTATAGACTAGACTATGGACTAGGCTATAGACTAGGCTATAGACTAGGCTGTAGGCTATTCTATAGACTAGGCTATAGACTAGACTATAGACTAGGCTATAGACTAGACTATAGACTAGGCTATAGACTAGACGATAGACTAGAATATTGACTAGACTGTAGACTTGACTAAAGACTTGACTATAGACTAGACTATAGACTACACTGTAGACTAGACTTAGACTAGACTGTAGACTAGACTGTAGACTAGACTGTAGACTAGACTGTAGACTAGACTGTAGACTAGACTGTAGACTAGACTATAGACTAGACAATAGACTAGACTATAGACTAGATTATAGACTGGACTATATACTCGACTATATACTGAACTGTGGACTAGACTACAGTCTAGACTAGACTTTAGACAAGACTATATTTATAGAAAAGTTAACATTTCTTTTGGCCTTCTAAGAAATTTGTCTAAAAATTTTATATAAAAAATTTTTCAGTAAAAAGTATTCTAGAGAAAAATTACATATTAATTTTTTTCTATGAGGCTTTTTTTGAAAATTTATTTTTAAATTTTATTTGTCTGAATACTTTATTTTGGTTGCAAATAAGTATTAACACAATTACGCCAACAAATGACTAAGTGCGTAAATACAATAATGAAATAAACCTAAAAAAAGAAAATTTCAATTTTTCCACTTTTTAAACCTTTTTTGCTAAAGTTTCTTTTATATTTAAAGACAAATTTAACTGAAATTTAATAGCTAAAACAGGGATTTATTTTGTTTAAACATTAAAAAGAATACAAGATAAATTTCTTATTTACATGAACAAAATAAAATGAAATGTTTAATTAAATTTTTGAAAAGAATATGTATATAGAATAAGAAAATTAAGATGTATTATAGAAAAACATACCATACTCATACCTTAGAGCAATATGTTGGAATTAATTTAAATAACAGCAGTAATATTCTTAAGTAACCTTAAAAATATTTTTGATATCCTGCCAGGAGTTGACTTATAAAGGGAGCAATGTTGTTTTTCTAAAAAAAATGAAAAGTATATGTAGATGTATGCGTGTATTTTCCTAAGTACGTGACTGAGTTTTAAAATAGTCTAAAATATGATTAATAAAAAAATATGTTTTCTTTGAACATTAAAAATACAATTTATTTAACTGTTTTTATGTTGTTGTTGCTGCTGCTATCTTTATTTTTTGAATTGTGTTGAATTTTTATATTTTCAAATTTAAAACAGAAATAAACCAACAACTGATGTCTGACGATGTTAGCAGGCAACAACTTATTTACTGGAGATTTAAATATAAAACATTTGTTTGATGAAATTATTTTAGGAAAAGTTTCCTAAAGTTCCAAAAAGTTTAAGGTCACTGTAAAAATGTTATTCAGGTGTGTCAAGGTTTACTTATGAATGTGAGTGACTCTATTTTTTTTGGGATAATTGTTCTTAAATAAAGAATAAGTTTTTAATTGCAAATATAAAAATCAATAAATTTCATTTTGGTTTTAGTCGTTAATTTCATATAATAATAATTTTATACATTTTATATTATTACCATTTATTAAATCAATTTCTAAATAAATTTTCATCTAAAAACAATTGAAGTTTTCAATGATTTGCAACATATTTAAAAAGTCCAAAAATTACTGTTTTACATTACGAAAAATTGTGTAATAAATCTAATAAAAATCATATAGATTTAATGCAATTCATTTGCAACAGCTGAAAACCATTAACCAGAATGAAAAAACAAGAAAATTTGCATTTTATTTGTAAAATTGATTGTCATAAACAAAGTTATAAATTTTATAAACTGTTTTTGCAAAATTTTTTTAGAAGCAATAAATAGGATATTATTCTGGAATATATTATTTAATTTTCATTGTATTTTTGAATGTAGTTAGAACTGGATACATTTTTTTTGTAGTAAAAGCATTCTGACTCTAAGCTAAACTGCAATAGCAAACGGCTGTCAGATTGTGAACAAACTTTTTTTTCGGAAAAAGTTAACCGACACTAAAAAATTAAAGGTTTTTATAATCGATGCAGCATTTCATTTCTTAAATGATAAGCAACTTTCGTCCGAAAAGCAACTTTTATATAGAAATAGTTGTCAGACTCTGAGCAACAATTTTTTTGGAAAAAATAGCCAGCAAAATTTTGTAAAAAAAATACACATATATTGAACAGGTTTCCAGTAGAAAAAGTTGTCAGATTCTACGTAACTTTTGTACAGAAAAAATTATCAGATTCTGACAACTTCTTTGTCAGATTCTGTGCAAGTTGTATGTAGAAAATGGTATTAGACCTTATTGAATTTTTATAATGCTTTACTTTTATGTATAATGAGTTATCAGCAGGGAAACCAAAATATGCAAATGCATGTGGTGCGTCGTATGGTCTCAAGGATAAAATATTTACACGTTTCAGACCAATTTGAGAATTTTTGCATCGATTTGTTAGAGCATATTTTTGCATAATTTTGAAATATGTTTTTTGGGGACCAAATGGTTTCATGTTATTTATTGGTTATCTGAACGTAAAACGGAATTCTATTACTATGAGATGAAACATTTATAAAAAAAATGTTGTAGGATATAGAATATGACTTAAACATTTATTATTTCATTACAATTTCAGTCTTTTGAGCTTTTTAATGTTAAAAAATAATACAAAATTTTATTTTTAAAGCATATATTTTAAATTTTAAGAACATATTTTGAGTTTTTTAGGGCATATTTAAAGCGCTTAAAGCACTTTTTTAGAGCATGTTTTCGGTTTCCCTGGTTATCAGTCTCTTAGCAACATTGTCAGACTCTTAATAAGATGTAAGATTTTGATTAACTTTTCTATATAAATTGTTGCCAAACTTTGTGATAATTTTGTTATAAAAAATCTGACTCTGTGTATGATAAAGTTGTTAGGCTCTAAGCAACTTTTTTTTAAGAAAGTTGCGAGTCTCTAGCAATGTTTTCATTGAAAAATTTGTCAGACTCTAAGTAGATTTTCTATAAATATAAAATTCAAAACTCTGAGCAACATTTCCACAAATAGTATCTGAGCTACTTTTCTATATAAAAAGTTGTCAGATTTTAGCAACATTCCAACATAAAATGTTATTAGTATCTCAGCAACTTTTTTATATAAATATTGTGTTCAGCTTTTCTATACTAAAAATTGTCAGACTCTGAGCAACTTTTCTGTAAGATTCTGATGCCCCATCGGACATGTATTCTAGATGAGTGTCACATCATGGTGTTTTGCAATCTGGGGGTAGATGGGTGCTATCAATACCTGTGGTCTTCTGGGACTATAAATTGGTGTTGACAATTTACTGCCTGGCCTAGTCCTTGCATAAATTGAAAACAGGTCGAACCAAGTGGAGTCTTTTAAAGTTTCTGATGTCTACTTGCATTCTATAGAGAAAATAGAGTAACTGATGGTTTTGAAGGATGGATGCAAGGTCGTCACTTCCTCTATTTAGCGATTTTCCTACATGGTTGAGTGTATGCTTAACTTATCACATTGGATCTCTGTGACTACTGAAATAAATTCTTGTCAATTAATATGATCCGTGTTTCGGACTATCAATTACGTTCCTTCTAGGTGCTGTTGCCGAAACAACAGAGCCATAGTAGTGTGGTTGGGTGACATTATGTCGTGGTAGATTAAGCTTACTCCTGACACCTGTCTTTCCCCAACCTGACTAATATGGCAAGAGATTAGATAGGTCGAGTACTTGAGCAAAGTGCTTGTACATGGACCGGTATATCCATGCACAAAAATTGCAAACTGCGTATAAGAAACACAAAGGGGCAGTGGTGAGTTGTTTACTTTTTACTCACCCAGTGCTTGGAAAAGTACCACCGTGAGATAGGGCAACAATCCAGGTTAAAGTCGGGTAAAGCACTTCGACTTCATGTCTGATTCTGATAAAGTTTCCTATATAATAAGATGTTGAGTTCTGAGCACCTTTTCTAAATGAAAAGTTTTCAGTCTCTGAGCAACTTTTCTATATAAAAAACTTTTCTTTTACAAAATGCTGTCACACTTTGGACAGCTTTTTTATTTAGTATGTTGGTAGATGCTGAGCAACTTTTCTATTTAAAAAGTTTACAAACTCTGGACAACCTTTCTATATAAAAACTTATCAGAATCCGATCAAATTTTCTATATAAACAGATCAGATCTTGTATAAAGTAATATTTGACAAGTTAATTAAAATCAAATAAAAATTCTTACAAATAGTTAAATTTTCGTAAAAATGAAACAAAAATATTTAGGAATTCTCCAAACTCTAAGACTACAAAAGGTTATTATTAAATGAAACATAAATATGACTTTTTTCGGTTGCAAACAAATCCTATCTAAAAGGGGTTTTATACCCAAAGATGGAAAATTTAATGTGGTAGAAGTTTAAACATATTTGTTGTTTTTGTTTTGTCTCATTTTCCCTTAAAATTTTACTGATGTCATTTAACAATTTTGCATGTGGCAAAAAGTCTGACAGTTTCCTGACAGTAAATATACATTTACGTGACTTAAAGGGAAAAAGAAAAAAAAAAATAGAAAAAAAGGCCAACAAAAAAAGTGGTAACAAATATAGATTGGGAAAAAGTGGCAGAAAAAAATGGTACTTGATAAAGGTAAATAAATGGATTTTTAACTAAAGTTTTAGTTGTAGAGAAATAAAAACAATAACAAAAAAATAATGTGGGGACAGTCGCAAAAAAAAAGGTTTTATGAATTCTAAAAAAATAAACAAATAATATGTATTGTTAGTGTCTGCTTATATCTCTCTATATATTGTTCGTATTAAGTTTTTGTTTATTTTTTCACTTTTTCTTTTCTAGACGTATGAGTGATTTGTAATGAAATTTGCCAAATTTTGTTCATTTATACCGGAAAATTATGTAAATTGAAAATAAAATAAGAAAAGTCAGTGTAAGAAATAATAAGCAAAAGGATTTTTTTCCAAGATAAGGATTTAAATTAAGTTTTTAGGAAATATTTGTAACGTGCCTAATTTAAATATTTTCTTTAGCAAGTAGAAAGTCTGTATAGATTTTTGACACTACCTTATAAGGTTTCTTTGAATATATTACATTTTTGTATAGAAAAAAATTTTTTTGACCTGAAACTAATCTGAAGTTAAAGAATAAGTTAACAGACTCGAAGTATTTTTTCTTAAAAAAAGATTTAAAAATATATAAAAAATTTCTTGAGAAAAAGTTGTCAGCATATAATCAACCTTTCTATAGAGAAAATTGTCAGCATGGGAGTAATTTTTCTATAAAAAAGTTGTAAGCATCGGAGCAATTTTTCTACAGAAAAAGTTATCACAGTTTTAGCCACTTTTCTATAGAACAAGTTGCTAGATTTAGTATGAAGATTTTTTAGAAAAAGCTGTTAAACTTTGAATAACAGTTGTCAGATTTTGAGGGCGATTTCTATGCTAAAGTTGACTGACTCTAAGAGACTTTCCTACAAAAAAAACTTGTCAGACTCTGAGCAAAATTGAAATACTGTGAGCAACTTTTCCATAAAGAAATCCGTGCAGTTTTTGTAGAAAAAAAATTATCAAACTTTATGGAATTTTTTTTAAAGCTGTCAAATTTTGCACAACTTTCTTTATGGAAAAGTTGTCACAATCTGTGCACCTCTTCTAGAGAAAAATTTTCGGTATTGTAAGAATTTTCTTTAAAAAGAGAATACTTGAGAATATTTTCATACAAATTATTTCAAATTTCTGATCTATTGAAAAAAGTGACAAAATTAAACAAGTAATAAGTTATAGTCGAGTGAGGCTGACCATATATAATCCTACAGCTGTATACGAATAAAGCATTTAAGTTGAATTGTACCTTGCCTCAGATATACTGAAGCCATTTATAATTTAATAAAACTGTGGATATTTAAGGAAAATTTTGATGGGGGCTTTTTAGAGGGGCTAAGGTCAAATGAGGCCCTATACTAATCAAAATTAGTATAGAACTTGGTCCGGACAGATGGACGGACAGACGGACGGATATAGCTAAATCGACTCAGAAAATGGTTCTGAGCCGATTGTAACGCACAATATTATTGTGCGTTACAAACATCAGCACAAACCCAATATACCCTCCCACTAAAGTGGTGTAGGATAAAATTTATTTTTTTAATTTAATAACTTTTCTATATAAAATATTCTGGCTTTAATGCAATTTGTTAATCTTTAATAAATTTTTCTGCTGAAAACATTTATCAAATTCTACGAAATTGTTGTCATATTCTGAGTAAAATTTTTCTATGGAAAAATTTGTCAAACTCTAATCATTTTTATCAAATGAGTGATACAATATTTTATTTTTAATTTAATTTACATTTACTAAACCACACTACACTCCTTTCCCTTAGGTATATTTATGTTTATGAATTTTAAAACTATTCTCTTACATAAACTTATTTACAGTTGTTCGACACCTAAACGTATGATTAATATTTAATTATTATTATATCACAAGAATTACGAATACATCAAAGCAAAATACTATGTAAAATTAAGCAACAATTTTAGGAAACAAAATTAAATTATTTATCCAAAAACATATAAACCCAAACACACACACATACACATGGGCACTACCAAGCAAAAGCTCATGTCATATAAACCCGCTGGTTTTTATTAATATTAATGTGAAAAATATTCCAAACAAACTCACTCCTCTTGTTGAGGATTTTTTATATTGCCCAGTGTGTAAATACAAATTAAAAATCATAAATTTTTAGCATTATAGACCAATAACAACTAAACACAGTTGCACATACGACGATGACAACAAGCTTTCTCTTGTATTCTGGCTATATTTATACTCTCCATACTAGATGTGTTTAGTAGACTAAACAAACACATATAGTACAATCTGTTACCAAAAAAAAAGAAATATATGTATGTGTATTATTCACTTAAAACACACGCAAACACATGTTAGTACATACTTATATGCGTATTGGATATGGTGTTTTAGGCCAAAATAGCCTCGGGTGTTGTTAAATACTTCAATTTTTCACTTCTTTTATCATATAACATTACCGTTTTTATACGCTTATTTTGTGTTTTGTATTCTAAAAACACTGAAACTGTTGAGGATGTTTGCATACGTGCGTCTGTGTCCACCAGTGTTGCCACAAATGTTGCAGTTTATAATTTAATGACCAACAACCGAATGCCATAAACCAAACTAAATAAAATAACTGAAAAAAATACAACAGCAAAAACAACATTTTATTTATGCAAAATGAAGAGTTGAGAATTGTCTCTGCAATACAATAAACCCACCAGTTGCTAAATGAAAATGAACGACATGATGACAACGGTAGCATTGATTGTAAAAATGAAAAGCAAACACTTAAGCATCACTAACAATACAAATAGTATGTATGTATATGTACTTACTCGTATGTATATTGAAATATTCGTATACATATACATTAAGGGGGTTCAAAGTTCTCCAGGGGGAAAGTTGAAAAAATCTGAAAAACTTTTTTAGAATAAAAGTTGTCAGATTAAAGCTAACTTTGCTATAAAAAATGTTGTAAAATTCTGACTTACTTTTCTATAGAAAAAGTTGTCAGATTCGGACAAACTTTTCTATAGAAAAAGTTGTCAGATTCGGACAAACTTTTCTATAGAAAAAGTTGTCAGATTCGGACAAACTTTTCTATAGAAAAAGTTGTCAGATTCTGACTAACTTTTCCATAGGAAAAGTTATCAGATTCTGACTATTTTTTGCATAGAAAAAGTTGTCAGATTCTCTTTTTATGGAAAAAGTTGTCTGACTCTGACTAACTTTTCTATAGAAAAAATTGTCAAATTCTGACTAACTTTTCTATAGAAAAAGTTGTCAAATTCTGACTAACTTTTCTATAGAAAAAGTTGTCAAATTCTGACTAACTTTTCTATAGAAAAAGTTGTCAAATTCTGACTAACTTTTCTATAGAAAAAGTTGTCAAATAAGTTGTCAAATTCTGACTAACTTTTCTATAAAAAAATGTCAAATTATGGCTAGCTTTTCTATAGAAAAAGTTGTCAGAATCTGACTAACTTTTCTATAGAAAAAGTTGCCAAATTCTGACTAACTTTTCTATAGAAAAAGTTGTCAAATTCTGACTAACTTTTCTATAGAAATTGTTGTCAAATTCTGACTAACTTTTCTATAGAAATTGTTATCAAATTCTGACTAACTTTTCTATAGAAAAAGTTGTCAAATTCTGACTAACTTTTCTATAATAAAAGTTGTCAAATTATGGCTAACTTTTCTATAGAAAAAGTTCTCAGATTTTAACTAACTTTTCTATAGAAAGAGTTGTCAGATTCTGACTACCTTTCCAATGGAAAAAGTTGTCAGATTCTGACTAACTTTTCTATAGAAAAAGTTGTTAGATTCTGACTAACTTTTCTATAGAAAAAGTGGTCAGATTCTGACTAACTTTTCTATAGAAAAAAGTGGTCAGATTCTGACTAACTTTTCTATAGAAAAAAGTGGTCAGATTCTGACTAACTTTTCTATAGAAAAAATTGGTCAGATTCTGACTAAGTTTTCTATAGAAAAAATTGGTCAGATTCTGACTAACTTTTCTATAGAAAAAGTTGTCAGATTCTGACTAACTTTTCTATAGAAATAGCTTTCAGATTCTGACTAACTTGTCAAATTCTGTCAGATTTTGACTAACTTTTCTGTAGAAAAAGAGCAAGTTTTCTAGAGTAAACGTTTACACACTGAGTTACTCTTCTATAAAAAAAAGTTGTAACTTTTCACTAGAAAATGCTGTCGGTTTTTTTAGCAATTTTTCTATTGAAAAAGTTGTAAGAATTGAAGCCACATTTCTGTAAAAAAAGTTACTAGAAACTGGTCAATTTTTCTGGAAAAAAGTTGTCAGAATGGAGACAACTTTTCTATAGAAGAAGTTGGCAGGATCATAGCAATTTTGCTATAGAATTGCCGGTTGCTAGTATCCGAGCAATTTTACCTGGAGCAAATGTTGTCAAAATCAGCGCAGATTTTTTAAAGAAAAAGTTGTCAACTTTTCTGACACAACATCTTTTAAAGAAAAAGTTGTCAGATTTTCAGCAACTCTTCTATATGGAAAAACTTAACAAATCCGTTTTAAAAATCTGATGTTATTTGCAAACATTTTATATAATGAAAAACTGTACCACCCTTTTTCGCCCACTTGACCGACAGCAACAATATTAAAATTCCCTTTAAACAAAAAAAGAGTAGGAGTTTAATAAACACTTTAGTAAAGAATTTACGAGTGCATATAACAAGCGAAAATGACTATAAAAAAGATATAATTTTTATGAACACTACAGAAGATATATTGTGTGTTCTGTTTGGTTTTTTTCTCTCATTTAAATAAATTTGCCATAATTGTGCATTTTCATGGGGTTTTGTTTAAGTAAATAAGAGTGAATGAAAAATTTTAACAAAATAATAAAGTTTAATCTCAAACAAAAAGTAATAAGTATAATAAATAAATCAATAATGCATGTGTTGAGGACACTTATGGTCTTATGGAACTAGTTATATAACTGGTTGCTGAGGTAATTCAAATTACAATGAGAACTGCATTTGTAGTTGTTTTAATTTGATGTTAATTAAAATTTAATTATTTGCAATAATTTTAATGTTTTATTGAAATTTTAAACAACTTAATTAATGCAATTAATTTATCATTAAATTCGTTTAAACAAATTTCCGATTGCTTTTAACATTGAATGAAACTGGGTGTCACCATTAACGTTATAATGCTAAATTAAGTGTTTTAATTTCTGTATGTTTTTGTTTCAATTTTCTCTCTCTTTATTTTAAGTTAATGTCAACGATTACTCAAATTATTAAGCAAAAATAAGTCTCGCCTTTAATACCAAAAAGCCCCACAATTTTTCCTCTTTTGTTATAAACAATAAAATATTTTGTGTACGTTTTTTTTTTTCTTACGATAAAAATCTTAATTGAAATGTTGAGAAAATAACTACCACGTTGGCAAAGTGGCAAACATTAAAAACACAGTATAAATTTATATTGATAACGATTGAAAACGCCTGAATGCTGTTTACTCTGTCACTACCTCCCTCCTTGTCGACAACAACTCACGCACAGCTGTTATGGACTGACAATAACAGCTGGTCAGAAATCGTACAGAGGCAATAAGTTTTGTTCAAAAATATATAATTTGAAAACAATATTTTTACAAAAATTTAATAATGGCTACTTTTGGCGTGTTGTGTATACCTCACTCTCTTTGTCTTCAGTTGCCAGCCCCTTCTACTGCATTTAAAAGAAATAAAATTGGTATATAAAGTTACAGCCTGTTTTCGTTTTTAGTAAAACGAAAGGACACTCTCTAAGCAACAATAAGCAGGTGTAATCATAACATTAAGATTTAAAGATAAAATATAAGACAGACATACAAATGGAGAGCTATCCGACTGGCCCAAGAAAAACCCAGCAGTCTTCAGAAGTAAGAATAAACAATTACTTTTTTATCCATAAAATTTACAGTTCACTAATCCTAATTCTACGATTTAACCTGCACAGTAATATGAACTGTAGTTCACTGTTTATTCAAAACATTTATGAACTTTGTAGTATCTGCTATATGTAGTCCTGTCTATAGTCTGGTCTAAAGACTGTAATTGCAAGACTAAGGTCCGGACTTAAGACTAGGATATAGTGTATACTACAGACAATAGAATAGTCTGCAGATTAGACACTAAAATAGACTGTAGTCCAGACTATTGATAAAACTAAAGACGTGACTATAGACCAGACTACATATCAGACTATTTGCCAAACTACAGATATGACTATATACACTAAACTATAGTCCAGTGGCATTCGGTAGGTTAGTGATTAGTGTTCTAGTCTGGTAGACCGGAGGTAGTGGGTTCCATTCCTACTCGTGGTACTGGTTAAGGAACGCACAACTGGTCTGATAGAGGTCTAGGTGTATTTCTTCGTATTTGATGTGTAAACATCCTCCTTTCAAACTATCTAACTATAGTCCACCTTATAGATTAGATTGTAAACCAGACTACTGATTAGACTATAGTCCACACATGAGATAAGACTATTGTCCTAACGGTAGATAAGACTATAGTTAAAACTATAGATTGTACTATAGTATATACTAGATTATAATCCAGACTAAAAATTAGATTATATTTCAAACAATAGATTATACCAATAGTATATACCAAAAGTCTATAATCCTGATTGTATAATAGACTATAGTCAAGAGTGTAGTCCGGACTTTTGTTCATTCTGGACTTCTTAAATCTGTAGTATAAATTATATTGTAGCTGGTAGTATCGGCTAGTCTATAATATGTACTATTTACTTGTCTTTGGTCTGAACTATAGTATAGCTAATAACCAGTACTATAGTCTAATATATAGTTTAAAATTTAGTCAGTTTTATAGCCAAATCAATAGTTCGGACAATTGTCTAGATTATATTTAGGATAAAGTATCGTATTGACTAATCTCTGGTCTACAATCCATGCTATAGCCTCGACAGAAATCTAGTCCACTATTTGGACTATAGTCTAGACTATGGTCTGGACTATGGATTTGTCTACAGTATTAACTTAATATAGTCATTAATTTAGTCTAAAGTCTTGGACTATGGTGTCTGCACTTGGTGTCTCAAATAGTATACATTATAATATATATTCTTATATAGATGTAGTAAAGTCTGTAATATAGTTTAGAATATTCTAAATCTAGAATTTAGTTCAGTAGAAATCAATAATTTGTATACACTATAACATTTAAATCTGCCGGGTATTAAAAATATAACAAATTCTACCGAAAAGGTCACACAAATTTCTTATTTTGATCACACAAAAAGAAAATAAACAATAACAGGAAACTTCTATGTAAAAGGAAAGCCTCTTCTTACACTTGTACACAAAGGTATACATATATAGAACTAAAGATAAAATTATAATAGAAATGATGTTACTGGTCAGAGACAAAAAAGCCTTAATGTTTATAGTAGCACAACAATATTAACAAAAAAAAAAAAAATAATAATAAAAAAACTTAAAAAAAATATAAAAGGCAGAACAACAGACATCGCCCCCATAAGGATAATGATACTCAAAGAAAGTAAAAATATGTCATTAGAGAATTGAATGGGACTGTCTGAACATTGATTAGAACTACATGAACTATCTGTGTATTTTAATGTTTAATAACAGTTAAGATGTAAAAAGTCAAGAGATGGAAAATTTATGACATTTTCATTAAGGGATTAAATACATACATATATTCTGTAACCATATAGAAAATATAGTTAGATGCTGACTACTTCTTTAATAAAGAAAGTCATAGTAAGATACTGACTGATTCTTCTGAAAACATTTCATATAGAAATTAATAGTTAGATTCTGACTATTTTTCATCTAGAAATTATAGTCCAATTCTTACTACTTTTCATATAGAAAATGTAGTTAGATTCTCACTACTTTCCATATAGAAAATATAGTCAGATTCTGACTACTTTTCATATAAAAAATGTAGTCAGATTTTGACTACTTTTCATATAGAAAAGGCTGTCAGATTCTGACTACTTTTCATATAAAAAATGTAGTCAGATTTTGACTACTTTTCATATAGAAAATGTAGTCAAATTCTGACTACTTTTCATATAGAAAATGTAGTCAGATTCTGACTACTTTTCATATAGAATATGTAGTCTGATTCTGACCACTTTTCATATAGAATATGAAGTCAGATTCTGACTACTTTTCATATAGAATATGAAGTCAGATTCTGACTACTTTTCATAAAGAAAATGTAGTCAGATTTTGACTACTTTTCATATAGATTATATAGTCAGATTCTGACTACTTTTCATATAGAATTTTCATATAGACTACTTTTCATATAGAATATGTAGTCAGATTCTGACTACTTTTCATATAGAATATGTAGTCAGATTTTGACTACTTTTCATACAGAAAATGTAGTCAGATTCTGACTACTTTTCATACAGGAAATGTAGTCAGATTCTGACTACTTTTCATATATAAAATATAGTCAGATTGTGATTACTTTTCATATAGAAAATTTAGTCAGATTCTGACTACTTTTCTTGTACAAAATGTCACAAGATTCTGTCTCCTTTCTTATATAAAATGTCGTCAGAAACTGACTGATTTTCATATAGATAGGTAAGTCAAATTCTGTCTACTATTCATATGGAAAATTTAGTTTAAGATTCTTACTTTTGTTCTTAACAATTTAGTTGCGAAATATTAATTGAAGAAATTTTCTTTAATATTTTTCCGATTAAATGGTCACATGTCAAATAACAAGAAAAAAATCGGAAATATCAGTAAAATAACTAAGAAAAATTCTTAAAACTTTTATAAAACTTGTTTATTTGAAAGGTAAAGAAGCATGTTGTACAATCAAGACAAGTAAAGAAAAAAAAATATATATTAAAAAAATATTTTCTTATTACTTGTTAGTTTTTGAAAAAGAAAGGGGGAAAAAGTGGGGGAAAACATAATATTAGAAAACATTCAAAGAAAACCAACTACAAGACAAGTATCAAATATAACAACCACAAGTTTGTGTCATGTATCCGTACATTTTTTGAAGATATTAGGATGGTTTTAATATAAGAATGCAAAATTTTAATTTATGAAAATAAAATTTTTTTAAAATAAATTAATAAAATTCTCATTTAGTTAAGAATATTTTAAACTTATGACGCTGTTGGGGAAAACTTTTCTATGAAGAGTTAGTTCTCTTTGGGTCTTTTTTTACTTTTTTTTGTTTAAGGATAAACCTAATATGAATATTATATTGTTGAGTTCAATACCTTTAGAAATATCCTGCAGTTTGTGAAGATAACATATTTTCACTTTGTTCTAGCTGACGCTGAGTTTTATTTCAATGAAGAATAATCTGTTGATTGGTGGAAATATAAAATGGATACTCTGTACTGTTGGGCTTATAATCAATATTAAAAAAATATATTTTCTATTAAAAAAACAACAGCATTTTATTTTCCCTTTTATGAATTGTTTGTATTTATGTATGTGGGAAAATGAAATAATACTTTTGTGTGATAACTGTTGCTGATATTTTTCCCCCTTAAGAGCGAACAGAAAAAAAATTGTTTTCTTAAAAGGTAGACTTTTATAACAATGTCACTATGAAAGACACAAACATTTTCAATATTTACCCCAACAAATGAATGACATTTTTTTCCTACTTTAATGATGTTTCTGTGTGTTACTTATTCATTTTTTATTTTACTTGTTTTTTACTTTTTATTAAGTTTTTCTTTTTAATGTAATTTCAAAAAGTTTGTCTTAAGAAGTATTTATAACTTAGTAGGTTGTTTCGTTAAGGAGTAAGTGGATATTCCTTATCAATCTGTCAGTTTAAGTTACATGTCGTGTTAATTTAAAATTTATCTTACAAGCGTGTTAACAATTTGAAATATTGTTTCATAAATATTAGATTTTAAATCAAAATAATATAGATATTTTGTTACTAAGTCTAAAAGCTATGATACATGGTTGTCAGATCTTACAGCGTTGTCAGTTGTAAGACAACAATTGTGTGAACTTAGAGTTTTTCTTTTACAACGTTGTCAGAAAAAGCATTACTGAAAATGTTGCAAGACAAAATTTGTAAGTTGGCACTGTTGATAAATATTTACTGACAACGTTGTAAGATCTTACGACCGTCTATACTTAGCTTAACATATAGACCCATAACCTTATGGAATTATTAACATGATTTTGTTATAGTTTTTAAATAAGATTTTTAAAAATTTCGGAAAGTATTCCTTTAACATTATTGAAATTATTTCATATCTTGTCAACTAAGTTTTGTTTATATAGAAAATGTTTTGTATATCAAATGAAAGCTATTTTAAAAAGCTTTCTAACATGTTATCAACTAAAGGGTACAAAGATTCTCTATATCTAAAGATATTTTTTTTTGTTTACTTAAGTTTTACCTTCATGGAAGAAACTCTCTAGTTTTTTTTTTGAAATATAAAAAAACGTTAATGCGAATTTGTTGTTATGTGTTTCTTAGTTGTTATGTTGTTGTTTTGTTGTAATAATACATTATTGTTTTTCTTTTAAAAATTACTTTCTATTTTGCTGTTATTTTTAAAGCTTAAAAGCATGAAACTTAATATTTATTTGTATTGTTAAGGTATTATGTGTTAAAAATAACCCAGCAAACATAAAGGTTGAAATTTAAATTAAACATTATTTAATTATAGCAAACAAAAGGAATTAAAGATTTTAAAGAATCTATAACTTTAGTCAGACCTCAAAACGTTTGAGCTGGATCTTCGCCTGACTCTGGTATATGTTGTTATCTCGAAAATAAATTCCAAAGGAAATTTGTTTATAAATATAATGAACATTTTTTTTTTCGTTTACATGATTTAGATCTTAAGAAGATTTTGCAAGTTTTAAAACTGTTTTCTTAGTGCTCATTGGGTTGAGGTAACTATGTGATAGTGATGGTGAGAATGAGGTATTTTTGTAAATCTATAGGGATTAAAGACACATAAATATTGTATTGTTTCTTTATAGTGAAGTAAAAAAAAAAGAAACAAAAACTTTAGAAAATTTTATTTATATTTAAGACCATTAGGGAAAGAAAATTTACACAATAATTTAAATGATTAATAAAATTGTAAATATTTTTGACTTAAATATATAAGAAAATTCAAAAAACATGATAAAAGATTTAACAGAAGGCTCTAGACAAGGGTTTATTCCACAGAGCAGCTAAGGGACTAGAGAAAAAAAAAAACTAAACTATGATCTAGTCTATAATGATTATCAATACAAGAAGTTATTCAAAAATTCCATTAAAAAATCCATTATATGTACTAAACATTGATCTATTGTATGGACTAGACAATGATCCATTCTATAGACTAGACAATAATCTAGTATATTGACTAGACTAGAGATTAAATAATAATATAGTTTGTTCATTTGGCAATGATCTAGTTTATAGACTCGACAATGGTCTACTCTAGGTAGAATTTAATATAGCGTACGGACTAGAGAATGCTTTAGACTATATACTAATCCATATATCTAGTCTATAGATTAGATTAATAGTTTAAAGGCAATTACCTTCTTGCCTATAGAGTAGACAATGTCTAGAGACTAGAAAATGATCTAATTTGTAAACAATGATCTTGTATATACACTACAGTATTCTTGTTAATAGACTGGACATAGTCTATTCTATATAGTTTACAATGATCTATATAGTAGAAAATGATCTAGTCTATAGATTTAAAAATCATATAGTATATAAAATAAACAATGGTCTTGCCTATAGACTATAGAGTAGACAAAGATCAAGTCTAACTGGACAATGTTCTAGTCTTTTGACTTGACAATGATCTAGTCTTAGTCTTGAGAACACCTTAGTCCATAGACTAGACAACACTTCAGTCTATAGACTAGACAACACTTCAGTCTATAGACAAGACAACACTCTAGTCTATAGACTAGAAAACAACACTCTAGCCTAAAGACTAGACAACAACACTCTAGCCTAAAGACTAGACAACAACACTCTAGTCTATAGACTAGACAACAACACTCTAGTATATAGAATACAGTCTATAGACTAGACAACACTCTAGTCTATGATGATATGATTTAGTCTAAGGACTAGACTATGATCTTAATAATAATCTAGTTTAGATAGATAGAGATCACGTACACTAAATAATCAATGATCTAGTCAATTGACTAGTTAATTATCTGGTCTATTGACTAGATAATTATCTAGTTTATGTACTAGATAATGATCTAGTCTAGCATCTAGTCAAATATATAATATATTGAATAGAAAATGTTCTATGAACTAAATCTAGTATAAATAGAGAGAAATCTAGTAAACTGACAGGTCAATCATCAATTTACTTAATAATTATCTATGGATAATTAGTCTATTGACAATAAAATAACAATCTTGTCTAGAAAGTTAGAGATCTACTATACTGTCATGTCATTTAGTAAATGTACTAGAGAATGATCTTGACTGAAGACTAGATAGACAATGATTTGCTTGTAATCTGAAAATTATCTAGTTTTTAGACTGTAAAGTGATTCTGTCTATTGACTTGGCAATGATCTTTTCAATGGTCTAGCCTATGGATAATGATCTAGTCTCTGGACTAGATAACAATCTAGTCCAGTTAGATAGAGATCTTGTATACTGACTAGTCAATGATCTAGTCAATAATATATGGACAATTAGTCTAATTTATACTCTAATAATTAGAGAAGTCAATGATTTAGTCTATAGTCTATAGAAAATGATCTAGTCTATGTACTAAAGAATGATCTAGTCCAGTCTTTAGACTAGATAATGATATGATCTGTTATTCAAAGAATGATCTGGTCTGGTCTTTAGAATAGGTAATGCTCTAATCTATTGACAAGACAATGATACTTTCTACAAACTATCCCACATACTAAATATATGTCCCTACCAACTTGATAGCATCTAATTCTAAAGACTAGACATTGATTTAATCTCTTTAACAAAAGTCGTACTTTTGTTCTGCCCTTTACTGTCACTTAAATATATAATAATATATTAAAAACTTTTTTTTGCATTAGCGCTAATAAATATACCTTCGTTTTTACGTTTTATTTGATTTTAAAAGTTTATTTCGTTATTTATTTTTTTTTTTTTTTTTTTAATTTAAAATGTTAGTTTAATGGATACTTTTAGAATGAAAAATTAACAAACAAAAAACATCCTTCAAAAATAAAGTAATTTATAAAGGCTATTGGAAATTTTTATTACTTGGAAAAAAGTCTTTATGGTTTTAGACAAATGCTTCTTTTATAACTAACAACCAACAGTTGCTTCTCTTTGAGTTATAACTTAAAAAAAAAAAATAAATAATTTATGCCTAGTAAGCGACAAACTTGGCACATAAATTTTTAATCGTTTAAATTAGCCAAGTGTGCTACTTAAAAGTAAAAAAATGGAATCATTTAAATTATAAAAAAATTCTGTTTATGTAATAAAAAATAAATATATTATAGAGGCTATTGTGTAAAAATTACTAAGAAAATTAGGTCTGTTTTGTTGTTTTCTTTTTCGTTATTTCTAAGTATTGAGGTTAATATATATGTATGTGTATTTAGCTTTAATTAAAAACCTGATATTATTCTGCCTACAATAAAACACACTTAGTAGGTGCATTAATCTTAATTGATATTTTTTTCTTAAGCCAGATTTTTATTTTCTGGGAAATTTTTTAACAAAAGATAACTTCAAATTAATAAAAGCTGTGAAATTTTCTAGGGATTAACATTACATGACCAACAACACACACATACATACACACATATATATAGGCGAACAAGTCCCTTTTCAAATAAATGTTGACTCTCATAATTTGTGCCATCAATCACAGAAACATCATGACTTTGTCAACAAGTATCAAGTAGAGAATAAACAATGAAAACAAGCCTACAGTTGAAAAAAATATTAAATAAAAATAGAGCACAGTGTAACGATGATGAATATAAAATAAACTAATTATTGTTTAATGAAAATTAATCAAATCAAGCCTTTGGAATAACCAATTCTATGGAAGAGACATGTTCCTAAAACGGCGAACTTCACATTTACTTCAATCTCAGACTTCCATTCAAAATTCCTAACGAGAGCATAATGAGAAAATAGATAGATAGATAGATAGATAGATAGATAGATAGATAGATAGATAGATAGATAGATAGATAGATAG
>NC_060953.1:46001971-46004442 GCF_022045245.1 Lucilia cuprina | reverse complement strand
TACTAACTTACTAACTTACTAACTTACTAACTTACTAACTTACTAACTTACTAACTTACTAACTTACTAATTTACTAACTTACTAACTTACTAACTTACTAACTTACTTACTTACTAACTTACTAATTTACTAACTTACTAATTTACTAACTTACTAACTTACTTACTTACTAACTTACTAACTTACTAACTTACTAACTTACTAACTTACTAACTTACTAACTTACTAACTTACTAACTTACTAACTTACTAACTTACTAACTTACTAACTTACTAACTTACTAACTTACTAACTTACTAACTTACTAACTTACTAACTTACTAACTTACTAACTTACTAACTTACTAACTTACTAACTTACTAACTTACTAACTTACTAACTTACTAACTTACTAACTTACTAACTTACTAACTTACTAACTTACTAACTTACTTACTTACTAATTTACTAACTTACTAACTTACTAATTTACTAATTTACTAACTTACTAGCTTACTAGCTTACTAGCTTACTAAGTTACTAATTTACTAAGTTACTTATTTACTAACTAACTCACTAACTAAATAACTAACTAACTTGCTAACTAACTTACTTACTAACTAACGAACTAACTGAGGAACTATTCCCCAACGAGTTCTGCTTTTTTTTCATATAAGTTATTTAAATATCTATGTTGAATTTCTTGAATCATATATCCAATGAGGATTTTGTTACACATGCAATGTCGAACTTATAATTGCCCTCCTATGGAGTAGAAAGAATTTGAAAGATATATAAATGCACAAAATAATATAACGACCAAAAAAATGAAAAGCAACAAGAAACAGCAACTCTGTTTAAGCAGCTTATGATAATTTCTCCCCAAGTGTACACAGACGATAAATTATAAATGTAAACTTTTTTTATGCGATTTTTATGGCATGTTACGAGAAAATACATAAACATCTTACACACCTACATACATAGAGTGCAAAAGTTACGATTTTGGAACCCGGCAGGTTTAGCAAGGATTGCAAATGTTAAACAGTTACATGTTAAATAGTAGACGTTTTTACTAGCCACCCCACCTTAGCAACTGCAGGGTCCGTTTTGAAAGAATCGCACATACATAGAAACGCTAAGAAGATAGCGGTGGTTTTCTTGTTGTCAGTGAAAAAATGTTTTCATGCTAACAAGATACACATAAGTTTAGCAGACTCACACACACACACTTAATCATAGATACTGGTATATGTGTACAAGAAAAAGCAACAGTCAGTCAAACAACATCAGCAACAAGAACCATTAAGAGGAAAAGTTAAAGAACCATGTAAATGTATGTTTGTTTGTTTGTTTGTTTGTGGGCCCAGCAAACATAACATATAAAAATATCTCGAAAAAGTAAGATATAGTAGGGGATAATTAGTAACGAATGCAATTATAATTGAATGAAAAACGCACAAAATACGCCACCGTCGGATCTTGCTCCGTTCCACTATTATTTCTTTTGATCTTACGTTATATAAAAACCTCAATTCTCTTAATTTTAACTATTAATTAGAATTTTTGTTTGTTGGGTTTTTTATGTCTCAGAACAACGGTGTTCAAGTGTATTTGTAGAAAAACATATACTATATACTTGAGTTACATATAACTTTATTTGGTATTTTTCTTCGTTTAGTTTATTTAACTAATAAAATATAAAGATATTTACTGCTCGTACTTAGTAGTTTATATTTTGTTTTGTAAATTATTATGACAATATTTTCTTCAAATTTACTACAGGCTAAAGGATAATAAAAATATATACATATTTTAAAAGCCACCTCTGTTTAGTTTATAAACTACTTAAATTAAATGGAAAAAAGTTGATTTTGATTTATATAAATTGTTTACTATTTCTCTTTGACTCTCTTTTGTCTGTTCCTCGAAATGCAAACAAACATTTCTTTCTCATTTTATGTATTTATATTAAAAAAGCAAAAACAAATTTTCAAATTTATTATTTTTAATATCAAACAAGAAAAACCTTGTTCCTTTGTATTTTGACTAACAGGTCATTGATTGACACAGTTTCCTATATTAAAGTATTTCACTAATAAATAGACTTTTTTAAAGTAAAGGAAACAGTTTTGCAAAGAAAAGTGTCTTTTTACTAGAACCTGTTTCTGTAAAAGTTTTTTTCTTAACAGACGCAATTTTTTATTGAAGACACAGGTTTCTATAGAAAAATATCTTCTTAATAGATACATATCTTTGACTATAGTCTGGACAATAGACTAGACCATAAACTATACCATAGATTAGATTGTAGATTTGACTATAGGCTAGAATAAAGACTAGACCATAGACTATAGGCTAAGCTATAGAACAGACTAAAGTACAGACTAGACTATAGACTAGACTATAGACTAGATTATAGACTAGACTATAGACTAGACTATAGACTAGACTATAGACTAGACTATAGACTAGACTATAGACTAGAC
>NC_060953.1:45996332-46001871 GCF_022045245.1 Lucilia cuprina | reverse complement strand
TTAGTAAGTTAGTAAGTTAGTAAGTTAGTAAGTTAGTAAGTTAGTAAGTTAGTAAGTTAGTAAGTTAGTAAGTTAGTAAGTTAGTAAGTTAGTAAGTTAGGAAGTTAGCAAGTTAGTAACTTAAGTTAGTAAGTTCGTAAGTTAGTAAGTTAGTTAGTTAGTTCAGTTGTCGTCCCTTTTTGAAAGGAATGGAGTCAGGTACAACAGTATCATCTGTGGTACCTGTAACCTCCGCAAGTACTCCATAGTTACCCGGCTACAGCCAAGATCCTCTGAAATTGCTTATCTTGCTAAAGCGTTTTCCTATTTCTTGTTTCACACTGAACTACCCACAAAATTCGCTATTACCAACACTTTAACTTCTTTTCCAAACATTTTTCATGCTCTTAACGTTTTGTACATATAATTTTTGTAAATAAATATATTGAAAGACAAATTAGCATGATACTTAGTTTTAATTTCTTTATATTTAACTGAAGAATAGCTACAATTTAAATAATTGCCATTTTTGAAATGAACATTTTAAGAATATGGCGAGAATCGTAAGTCGTGCATTGAGACCTATTTGCGCCATTGCTATTATCATGTTTAAGGGTAAGCAAACAATACCGAAACGATAGAGAGCCAAACATCCATGGCGTTAATGCAGTACTCTATATTTGGTGGTATCAAAAAAGAATTAACAAGGATAGGAATATACATACATTAGTGTCAAGTTTCTTTAAATTTTTTTTTTTACAAACTTACATACACCTTTCAGGGGAATTTTCACTTTTTTTTAATTTTTTATCATAAACCCCATTTTCATCAATTCCAAAAATAACTTTCATATGACGTCTAAAAAGTTACAGGCTCACAAAAAATTACCACTTGGGATTTTTTTTCTTTTTTAAATCTTCATTATTCAAATATAAATATCTCTGTTCTTATTCATAGTGTTCGTCCTCGAACCTAAATATGATTTTAGTTACTAACTAAAATCAAATGTAAAAAATATCAAATTAAACCCATATGTATACATTTTCAACAGCTTAACATACTTATTCATATGTAGATAAATATACGTAGATTTTCAAATAAAAATTATAAAAAAGAGAAAAACCCAAAGAAAGAAATCTCTCAAAGGATGCGACATTATTATTACTAAAGCATATACATTTTATAGTAAAATAAATCTTATTAGTTAGAGAATTTTTATTTTAGTAGTTTTTTTTTCATGCTACAGTAGTTCAGTTAGCTGTAGGGTTTATATAAGGGAGTTGCGGGAAAAATGGAAATTTTCAAAAATTTATTAGATTTATAATGAAATTTTTAATAAATTCTCTGTTTTTAAAGACTTTTTGATAAATTCCATATTCTTAAAGAATTTTTTGATAAATCCTCTACTTTAAAAGAATTTTTAAAAAATTCTGTTTTTAAGGAATTTTTTATAATTTCTGTAATTTTAGAGAATTTTTAATAAATGTTCTTTTCTGAAAGAATTTTTAATAAATTCTTTATTTTTAGAGAATTTTTGATAAATTTTCTATTTTTAGAGAATTTTTGTTAAATTCTTTATTTTTAGAGAATTTTTGATAAAATCTTTTTTTTTAAGAATTTTTAATAAATTCCTTATTTTTAGAGAATTTTCGATAAATTTTTGATAATTTCTGTAATTTTAGAAAATTTTTGATTAATTCTCTGTTATAAGAGACTTTTTTTAAAAAATTTTCTATTATAAAAGAATTTATGATAAATTCCCTGTTATTAAAGTATTTTAAAAAAAAAAAAATCTGTTTTTAAAGAATTTTTGATAATTCTCTGTTACTTTTAGAGAATTTTTAAAAAATTATGTTTTTTAAAGAATTTTTGACAAATTTAATAAAATTCAGTTTTTAAAGAATTTTTGATAATTTCTCTAATTTTAAAGAATTTCTGATAAATTCTTTATTAAAAAAAATATTTAAATTTTCTATTTTTCAAAATTTTCAATAATTGTCTATTTTTGTTAATAATTTTTAATAAATTCTTAATTTTTTAAGAATTTTTGATATTTTTTTATTTTGAAAAAATTTTGATAAAATCTCAATTCAAAGCAAATTTTTGAAAAATTCTCTATTTTTTAAGAATTTTTATAAAATTTTCTCTTTAAGGAGAATTTTCAACAATATTATATATTTTTAGATAATATTCAACAAATTGTCTATTTTTCGAGAGTTTTTAATAAATTCTCTATAACTTTTCTAATTAAAAACATTTTTAAAAAAAAATATTTTTTTTTAAATTTTTAAAGAATTTTTTAAAATACTTTATTTTAAATTTGTTTCAGTTTAAAATTTTTTGTTAAATTTTCTATTTAAAAAGAATTAAAAAAAATCGATATTTTTAGATAGAATTTAACAAATTGACTATTTTTAGAGAATTTTTATTAAATTCTCTAAAAATTTTCTAATTAAAAATATTTTTGTTAATTTTCCAAGAATTTCAAGAATTTTTTAAAAATATTTTTAATAGAAAATAGCATTTTCTATACAATTCTTTATAGAAATCTCAGGATGAAGAGGAAGAAGAGAGTATAACTCACTTCCTCTGTCATTGCCCCGCCCTAGCTGATTACAGAATGAGCCTGCTAGGTAGCTATTTTCTGCATGACTTAGCGGATCTATCGGAGGAGATAGACTACATTCGTGCGACAAACTGGTTTGGTATAGGAAACCAGAGTGATTAGGACGAAGTGTACTAATACGCCGACCGTTTCCTCTCTTTTCAGGTATCACAATTTTGCAAAGAAAAATTCTTTTTTAACAGTTTTCTATTGATTGTATACAATTTTCTATAGTAAAAGAACAGTTTTGTACAACTTTCTACAAAAAAAAAAGAAAAATAAATTTCTGTAGTAAATTGTCAGTTGTTTACATTGTTGTATGGAAACTTTTCTATTGTTTATAGTTAATATTGTTTACATATTTTTTTGAAAATTGTTATAGAAATTTGTTAGTTGTTTACAATTTTCTTTAGAAAATTGTCGGTTTACAAAAATCTCTTGGAATTTGACAGTTCTTTCCTATAGAAAATGGTTTGTTAGTTACAGTTTTAATTAGAAAATTGCCTTTTTTTACTGTTTACATTCTGTTGTTTACAGTTATTGAAATTTTTCTTGTTGTTTACAGTCTATATACAATATTGTTAGTAGTTGCCTGTTTTTACAAATTTTAATATTATATTGTTGCTTTCTTTAAAAAATTGTTTGTTGTTTACAGTTTTCTGTTGATAAAAGTAAGTTATTTACATTTTCCTGTATACATATTTCTGTTGTTTACTATTTTTCTATAGAAATTTTTTGGCCGTTTACTGTTGTCTATTAAAAATTGTATGTTGTTTACAGTTCTCTATAGAAAAAATTTTGTTGTTTACAATTATCCTGTTGTTTACAATTTTCTTTAGAATATGTTGTTTTTGTATAAATTCTTCTATAGAAATTTGTAGGTTGTTTCTATAGAAATTTTACAAACTATGTTTCTTTAGAATATTACATGTTGCTTACAGCTTTTTTTTTAAAATTTGTCAGTTGTTTACAATTTTCTACAAAAATTTTTACTCCGTTTAGAGTTTTCTATAGAAGTCAGCTAGTTAAAGTTTTCTATACAAAATTTAGTGTTGTTTATAATTTTATATAGAATTTTTCTTTTTGTAAAGGTTATCAGTAAAAAATTTTCTTTTTATTGAAAGTTTGGACTATAGAATAGTCTATAGTCTGGACTATAGAATAGTTCAGAAAGTTTTATTATAGAAAATTGCTTGCTGTTTACAGATTTCTATAGAAAATAGTAGTTTTCTGTAGGAAAATTTTCCCGGGATTTCCAACAGCTCGGGGAAATTATAGAAAAAAAATTAAAAATCTGTAATGAAATTTGTTCACTTGTACACTTGAGATTTACAAATTTGTTTGCTCTCTACCCAAGTGTGTATTGTCATAAAAGTAATAATAGTAAAGATGGGGATAACATTTTTATATAGTATTCAGATTACACATTCATATAAGTATTTCTAGTTATGTATATTATAGACATTGAATAATTATACATATGGCTACATATGTACATATTATGTAATCAGAGTGTATGGGTATTTTCTTCATTCTAATTGGAGTGTCCTTTTTTTAGCTGTATTCAAGGATTTTTGTATTTTCTTTTTTTTCTGAGAAATATGTTAAGTTATGATTTAACATGAAACCACATGTTAAAATAATTTAAAGATATTTTATTTTTAGTATAAAAAGACTTTAAAAATAAAGTATTTTATCCTTTTGTCTCTGGGCTTTTCTAGACCAATTAAATTTCTCGAATAATCGTATATACATGTAGGATGCTTTATGCATTATTTTTGCAGCATACTTATTGGGCTTTTGGAAATGATTTATCTTGGCAACCGCAATACAATCAAAAACTTTGCATAATAATGAGAAGTAGTTGGTGGTTTTTTATTGTTGCCTCTCTGCCATTTCCTGTTTATATGTTGTGCGGTTTTGTTGCAAGTTTTTACTTGTTTTCTTTTTCTCAGTATAAGTTTTTTGGTCTTAGGATGATAGTAAAAGTAATTTTTAGAAATTCTTATCTGAATTGGTTTCTCTTGTACAATTGTACTTTTTTTTTCTGTTGTTTTCTTTAACATTTACACACTTACACGAGCATTATACTAAAACCTTATATTTTTGTGTGTCTGTTTTTTTTTCATAGTTTCTTAAGAAAAACTAAAGTTTTTTTTCGCATTTTCCCTTTAAGCATTCTTCTTAAAATGGAGTCAGTTGAACTTAAGAAAAATTTTGTGAAATGTTTAAGAAAAAAATAGAAGAATAAATTTTAACTTTTTTGTTGTTTAAAGTGACTTTGTAGGAGTTTGTATAAAACTTTGGAAATATTCTTACAAATTCATATGAATTTACGGTTACCAAAGAATAATAAAAAAATATATATTTTTAAAAGATTAAAAACTTTTTTGTTGTTTGTAGAGAGAAGAATAAAAGAAAGTAAATTATGTATTCATACCAACAATGAAAAGACAAATAAAAAAATATTTTACAAAATATTGAATAAAAATTTTTAAAATTAAATGAAAATTTTACCTTTTAAAAGGTAGAAAGGCTGCATATTTGCCAAGAGTTTAGTTTTTAGCAGGAAGTTCATTTTAAATTAAGGCATTTTTTAATTTTATTAGAAAATTGTCTGTCGTTAACATTTTTTGTAGCAAATTTTCTCTCTTCAAGAGTTTTCAATAGAAAGTTGTATGTTAAAAGAAAAAATGTTTTTTGTTTACAAAAACTGGAAAAACTGGAGAATAGGCTCCGTGAAGGCCTAGGTGTACTTCTTTATTGGAACTTAACTAACAAACTAACTAACTAGCTAACTAGCTATCTAACTAACTAACTAACTAACTAACTAACTAACTAACTAATTAACTTACTGACTAACTAACTAACTAACTAACTAACTAACTAACTAACTAACTAACTAACTAACTAACTAACTAACTAACTAACTAACTAACTAACTAACTTACTAAC
>NC_060953.1:45989625-45996232 GCF_022045245.1 Lucilia cuprina | reverse complement strand
GTCTATAGTCTAGTCTATAGTCTAGTCTATAGTCTAGTCTATAGTCTAGTCTATAGTCTAGTCTATAGTCTAGTCTATAGTCTAGTCTATAGTCCAGTCTATTGTCTAATTTATAGACAATAATATAGTCTACGACGCTATAGTCCAGACTACATACTAAATTTTGGTCCAAACTTTACTCTAGACTATAGTCCAGACTACGCACTAGACTATAATCCACGCTATAGAAAATAGAGAATATTTTTCAATCTGTAATTCAGCCTACATACTATAATCTGGTCTATAGAAGAGACATAAACTTTAGTTTTATACCTGAAGACAAGATACCAGTAAAATTTTGTTTGAGACAAGATACCAGTAAAATTTTGTTTGAAATGGCTCAGTTAATATTGTTTCCCCCCTTAAACGTGTTGCATCAATATCAAACCTCTATCATCAAACATTTACGATTTTTACAACTGCTAACAAACTAATTTATTTCACATTAAACAAGATTGAGATAAAAAAACCTTTAACCTTTTTTTTCTACTATCCTAGCTGCTGGCAATCAATAGCCCCGGCTAGCAATATGTTTATTTGTTTGTGGGCTAAAAATAAATCTAGTTGAAAATTTGTTATTAACAGTATAGTATTATAATATAGTAGAAATAATAAACAATAAAATAATGTAACATTTATTAGCAAAGTAATAAATAAACGCCCACTACAAATACACATATCCTAAAGCCAACCACATTATAAAAAAAAACGAACAAATATTTTCTTTTTGAAATGTTTTCCAACAAAAAAAAAGGGGGTTACATAAAGAAAGAAGTAATTTGTTTTATATTACACTACCAATATTGCTGTTTGCATTTGCAAAATAACTGCTTAAGTCTGAGTTTTTTTCTTTTTTGCTATTTTTTATTTCTAGGCCTTGTTCATGTAAAATCCTTTGGCTTATAGTGCTTGTATGTGTTTTCGATGAAAATTTCACAAGTGAATTCACATATTTGCATAATTTTTATATTCTTCTTGGGATCTATTCAAGAAAAAAATCTACAAAATAACTATGTTGTCTATCCGTCAGTATCTAAAAATGCCTGCAAAAACCCCCCAAAAACAGTCAAGAAAAATTGTGCACAAAATAAAAGTTATTTACGAACTTGTTAACAATTCAATACACAAAGTGTTATGCTGTACAGTGTCTGTGTTTGTACTCTAAAATAACCTAAAGTGTTTTCCTTATATGTATCTACATATAGACACAAAACCCTGCAATGTCATAAGATGACAGTACTTATCCAAATGCCTAGTAATATAAGTTTTTATTACATTTAGCCCCAAACTACAGGGACTATATCATATATTCCATACCAATATGCAACAAGTCTGTAAAACTAAATTGCTTGGATTATACTTAATAATGACAATCATTATATTATAATGCTGATGACAATAATGATGATCAAAATGTAGATAATTATAATGAAAAAATATACTAAATAATATTTGAAATTTTGCCAATAAAATTTTTAGCAGCCAGGCTATAATAACACACATACACACACACACACACACACATTCAAAATGAAATGTATTTTCAAACAGTCATTAACAGCAGGCTCAAACATGTTTGGTATTTTTTAATAAACTATTATTTGGAGAGAAAAATTAGAAAAATTAAAGAAAATATTTTTGTAATTAAATACAAATATAAACTGAATAATGTCTTAAGTTTGAGTATTTATTATTTTAAATATAAAAGCCCCCCGTATTCATAAAAATATTAATCGCTTTTATAGATTTATTGCGACCTAGTTCACACTGGGAAAATTTTGATTTTTGTGTGTGAGAGAAAGAACTATCAACCATCTCTTTCTCTCACACACAAAATCAAAGGTTTCTTAACAAAAGTTTCCCAGTGTGAACCAGGTCCACAGGACCACACCAGGACCACATTTTCCATAAAAAAATCCTACAATAAACCATCAATAACTTTATTAAGAATTTATGAATATAAAGATTTTCAATTACTAATATAAAATAATAATACAAGACAAATAATTATAGCAAGTAGGCCATAGTGCATTGTAATGAATAGTTAATAATCAGTTTACTGTTTAGTTTAAGTAACAAACAAAAGTCCGTATATAAGACATTAGACCAAGACGACAGTAGTTCCTATTATAAACTGACAAAAAGCCTAGTCTATAGATCCGATAATAAACCAGACTATTGATCAAATGTTAGTCCAACCAATACAATAGGCTCTATAGACCAGGTCTATTAAGTTACATGTATTAATTATTATCTAAGTATAACATAGTTTTGACTATCTGGTCATTGTTCAGACTACAAGACTAACCTATTGTCTGAAGGTTAGTCTTTTGACTCATCTATAGACAAGTTCATCTCATTAACTACAGTCTAAACTATTGTTATATTAACTGGTCTGTAGTCTAGCGTATTAACAGGACTGTAGTCTAGCGTATTAACTGGACTAAAGTCTAGTGTATTGATTAGACGGTAGTATAGTCCAATGTCTGGACTATAAACTAGTATATTGAATGAAGTAAAGTTTTCACTACTTAAGCCTTAAAAAGACTATATACTAGTTCATTGAATGGACTGTAGTCCATTTAGTAGTAGTCTAGTTTATTGACTCGACTATAGTCTAGAATATTGACTCGCCAATAATAACGACTTGATATTGACTCGACTATAGCCTATTGACTCTAGTAAAGACTAGACTATTGACTCGACTATAGTCTAGTCTATTGACAGGGATATAGTCTAGTCTATTGACTGGGCTATAGCCAGTTTATTGATTGGACTATAGACTAGTCTATAGACAAGGCTATCTACAAGTATATTGACTGGATTATAAACTAGTATTTTGACTGGACTATAAACTAGCGTATTTAGTGGACTGTAGTCTAGTTCATTACCTGGACTATAAACTAATCTAGAATTTTGACTGGACTTTAGACTAAACTATAAAAAAAAACTAGTCTATTGACTAGACTATAAGCTAGTCTATTGTTTGGATTATGGTCTAGTCTATTGACTATGCTATAGTCTAGTTTATTGACTGGGCTATAACTGTTGCAGTCTACTAACTAGACTATAGTTTGGTTTATTGACTGGACTGTATTCTAGTTCATTGACTGGATTATAGTGTAGTCTATTGACTGGACTATATACTAATCTAAGACTAATATATTAATATTAATTATAAATTAGTCCATTGACTGGACTATAAACTGTTGTTTGGATTATAATGTAGTCTATTGACTGGACTGTAGTCTAGTCTATTGACTGGACTGTAGTCTAGACTATTGACTGGACTGTAGTCTAGTCTATTGACTGGACTGTAGTCTAGTCTATTAACAGGACTGTAGTCTAGTCAATTACCTGGACTGTAGTTTAGTCAATTACCTGGACTGTAGTCTAGCCTATTGACTGTACTATAGTCTAGTCTGTTGACTGGATTATAAACTGGTTCATTGACCGGACAGTAATCTATTGACTGGGCTATATTCTAGTCTATTTGCTGGATTATAGTTTAGTCCTTTGAGTAGATTATAGTTTTGTTTATTGACTGGACTATAATTAGTCTAATAAGTGAACTATAATCTTATATATTGACTAGACTCTAGACTAGCCTATTGACTTTATTGTAGTCTGGATTACAGTCTAGTCTATCTAGTGGACTATAATCTAAAGTGATGAATTAACTTTGGCTGGACTTAAGACTAGTTTATCGAATGGACTATAAACTAGTTTGGCGTAAGTCTACCGACTGAATAAAAGTCTAGTCTATTGATTGCACTAAAGTCTGCTCTATTGCCTGGACTATAGACTAGATTATCTTATAGACAATTGTCTAGTGTAAACTTAATTTGTAATGCAAAAAACATCAGAATTTAAAAATAAAATAAGATTTTACTTAAAAGTAAAATTTTAATATAAAAAATATTTTTTATAAAATGTTTTCTAAATGTTGTTTGTTTAAATATGACTTAAAAGTCCAGCCTTTTAAAAACAACCTTAAGATATTTGTAAACTTTAACCCCTTTTCTTGGCAAAGCAACTTTTTTTTATTATTATTACCTTTAAATAAAAATAATATAAGAAAATAATAAAAAAGGTAAAAAAATATAAAAAATGTTGATTGCAGCATTTTGTGGTTAAACACATTTTGAAGGGTCTATGTCTTCATAGACTTTGAGTTGAAAAACCACAATAACAAATCTTTTTATATATTTGCTAAGTGATTCTCCTTAACATTCCCCCACATTTTTACACTTTTTTGTTACTTTTTTTTATTTCATCTATTAAGAACTTGTAGTTGATTATTTGAGTTTTTACTAAAAAGCTTACCTACTCCCTAAGAAACACACATGAAGTTACTAATTAAAATTTCTTAGAACTTTTTATTAAGCTGTAAACTTGTAAATTTTGTTTAAATAAAACACTTTTTTTAATACCTTTAAGAATTTTTATTAAGATAAAATAAATTTTGTTTTATTTTACTATTTTTCTCAAGGTTATATCAGACATTCTATTATAAGTTTCATGCCAAAAAAAAAACGAAAATTAATGGAAATTAAGAAACGCGTCATGAAATTTTAATATTTGTAATAAATAAATAGTACTTTTGCTAGAAACAACAATTTTTGTTTTTCCATAAACCTTGAACTAGTCGGGCGTGGTTTCAATATGGTTTTAATGTGTGAAAAACACATTAAAAACATTATTAAATAGTATTTAATGCCTGTTTGTAGACTGTATATATTTAATTATTAGGTATATTGGTTTTTTTTTTTGACTATAATTGGAAAATACATATTAAAAGATTAAAATCATATTATGCTGCAATGTCTAATTAACACAAACATATGTATGTACATCTGTTGGTTTTAGTAAACATAAGGTTTAATTGAAATTTTTTATATATATTTTTTTGTGCTAACTGCGAAAATATTTGCAATTAATTAGCCAACGTTTATATTGTTTTCAAACGTTTCAAACAACATGTTACTTTTGAATTCAATTACTCTAAAAGAAACATGCTATTTTTGTTTACAATTTTTTTAAAAAAAATTTTTAATCTAAAAAATTGTAAACGAAATACTGCAATGGAAAGAAACTTTAAAAGTAAACAATTTTCTAAAAAAAAGTGTAAACAACAAACAATTTTTTATAAGAAAGACTAAATTTCTATTGAAAAATGTATATAACATGAAGTTTTTTTAAAGAAAACTATAAATAACAGAAAATTTTCTATAGAGAAATGTAAACAACATAGAAAATTTCTATTGAAAACAGTAAAAAAACTAAATTTTGTTTAAAGATTTTTTTTAGAAAACTGTTAAAACATAACAGTTTTCTAAACAAACATGAATTTTTTATAGAAAACTATAAATAACAGAACATTTTCTATAGAAAATTGTAAACAACATAGAAAATTTCTATTGAAAACAGTAAACAACAAAAAGTTGTTTAAAGTTTTTTTTAGAAAACTGTTAAAAACATACAAGTTTTAAGAGTAAACTGTAAACAACGTACAATTTTTTTGAGTAACATGTAAACAATCTACAATTTTGCAAAGAAAACTGTAAACGACTAACAATTTAATGAAGAAAATAGGAAATCTTAGAAAATGTTCTATTAGAAATTGTAAACAACAAATAAATTTCTAAAGAAAACTATAAAGAAAGAAAAGAAAATTTTCTATATTGAACGTAAACAAGTTTATATATTTTCTATAGGAAAGAGTGCAATATGTAAACAATAAACAATTTTTGTACAAAACTGTAAAAAACACACATGTTTTACAGTAAACAGGAAAAAAGCAAATAATTATATGTAGAAAGAATAGTAAATAAGAGAAATTTTTTTTTAAAAAATGTAAACAAAATAACAATTCAGTTGAAAAGAAATCAACTGAAAGCAACGAACAATTTCCTATAAAAAGTTGTAAACAACAAACTATTTTCTAAAAACAGTAAGAGCTGTAGGCAACAAATAACTTTAAAAAGAAAAATGTAAACAATATGGAATGTACTATGCTGATAAGCAACAGACAATATTCTATAAAAAAATTTTAAAGAACAAACTGACTTTCAAAAGAAAAATGTAAACAACATTAGATGTACTACGTTGCAATGTAATTAACATTAAATTTTCTATTGGAAACTGTGAACAAGAGAAAAATCTTTTGGAGTCGGTTAGTTAGTTAGTTAGTAAGTTAGTAAGTTAGTAAGTTAGTTAGTTAGTAAGTTAGTAAGTTAGTAAGTTAGTAAGTTAGTAAGTTAGTAAGTTAGTAAGTTAGTAAGTTAGTAAGTTAGTAAGTTAGTAAGTTAGTAAGTTAGTAAGTTAGTAAGTTAGTAAGTTAGTAAGTTAGTAAGTTAGTAAGTTAGTAAGTTAGTAAGTTAGTAAGTTAGTAAGTAAGTAAGTTAGTAAGTTAGTAAGTTAGTAAATTAGTAAATTAGTAAATTAGTAAATTAGTAAATTAGTAAGTTAGTAAGTTAGTAAGTTAGTAAGTTAGTGAGTTAGTAAGTTAGTAAGTTAGTAAGTTAGTAAGTTAGTAAGTTAGTAAGTTAGTAAGTTAGTAAGTTAG
>NC_060953.1:45986573-45989525 GCF_022045245.1 Lucilia cuprina | reverse complement strand
AGTCTATAGTCTAGTCTATAGTCTAGTCTATAGTCTAGTCTATAGTCTAGTCTATAGTCTAGTCTATAGTCTAGACTGTAGTCTAGTCTATAGTCTAGTCTATAGTCTTGTCTATAGTCTAGTCTATAGTCTTGTCTATAGTCTAGTCTATAGGCTTGTCTATAGTCTAGTCTATAGTCTAGTCTATAGTCTAGTCTATAGTCAAGACTATATT
Organism: Lucilia cuprina; assembly: GCF_022045245.1. NCBI lineage: Eukaryota > Metazoa > Arthropoda > Insecta > Diptera > Calliphoridae > Lucilia > Lucilia cuprina. The sequence goes on along the minus strand of NC_060953.1, from coordinate 45,989,311 downwards.
CTATACTATAATCATTACTATAGCCTATACTATAATCAATACTATAGTTTATGCTATAGTCAAGACTAATTTTTATTGCTTTACAGTAACCGTTTTTAATAGCCCTTACATTGTTGTTAGCTATGTTGACCATCACTGCTTTGCTAATAGACCTTGAATTAAGACAGATAAAGAAAAACGTGTGTTTTTTGAAAAATTTTTCTCTTTATTAAATTTCTTTTTTAGCTATTTTTGTAATTTTTTATTAACTCTGTTAATTTAAACACACACCTAGACGCCAAATAAATATTATAAAACATGAATTTTAATGGGTTCTTAGACTTAGTCTCTTTAGCAGACAACTGTTAAGTAACTAAGAAAGCATGATATTTATATATTTTGGGTATATAAAAGTAACAGATTTTGAAAATAATTTAAAAGGATAATGAATGGTAGAAATTTTCAAAAATATTTATAATAAAATATTAAAAGATGTGTAAATTTTTGTTAAATATTAAAGAAAAATTATTTGTTAATAATGATGCATTATTTCAAAGTGCAACCATATCAATATTATCTACCAAATATCATGTCCTAGTTGTTAAACATATTGTCATTTTAAACACTATAACACTAGATTTAAACTATCTCATTTCATCTTTATACATACACTCATACAAATGTGTCGTTTTTATGAGTATTTGAACTGTGAGCAACATGTTAAAGTTTATAACTTTTGCTTTTATATGATTTTTCTTTTTATTTCATAAGAAGAAGTAAAAAAAAACAAGAAAGGAAAATCATGAAGAAAAAAATCCCCTTCATATTTGTATTTAAAGATTTCAGTTCATTATTTGTGCATCATTTCAGTTGACAGTTGGCAAATGAAATTTTATGTTCATATCATTGTTTTATATACATATATGACTCAACACAAATATACTTTTAGTTTTGCTCTTAAGATACTTTTGTGGATTATTGATATTTCTTTTGTTCACACTTTATTATGGGGTTTTTTTTATATACATACAAATGTTTACCCTTTTAGTATTTAGTTTGTTCTTTAAGAAATGTAAATTTTAAAATAATTTAATAAAAACTTTCTTAAATTCATCAAAGATTTTAAATATAGAAATGGTTTTTGCTGTCATCTTTAAAAAATAATGTGAAAAAGTTTTCGAGACTTCTTAGCAATTGTTTGCAAGTTGTTTAATTGTTTTTTTACCAATCAGCAGCTGAGTTATACACACCAACACAAACCCTTTAAGCAAAAAAAAAAAAACCAATACACACACAAACTTTAATTTTATTCAAATGAAATTTCTCACTTTGTTATGAAATATCTTGTAAACACTTTTCAATAAAATTTTTACATCAAAACAATTAAATTTTTCTCAAAATTCCATCACGATTGTTTCATTTTATTATTATTCATGTAAAACCTAAATAAATTTATATAAAATTAACACTTTTCGTCAACAAACATGAGAGATTAAATCGAATAATAAATTGTAAAACGAACGAAAGAACTAAAAACATTAATTAGATTTGATAGAAGGCAATACAATGCTCATTTCTCTGTTATATTGAATATTAAATTAATGGCACAAAAACATGAAAATTTTCTTAACAACGTCGTGCATCTTAATTTTTTTTTATTATCCCTCCCAGGGACAACATGGGGTATATTATTCATACTACTATACTGGTCGTAAACACGCAGCAGCAGCATTAAAGGAATAAAATAAATAAATTGAATTTTCTTTTTTTTTTTTGAAGTGCGTGTATTTTAACAGGCCGGCAAATAAAAATAAAAAGAACTAGACCATCAGAAAGTAAAAGTATCATGAGAGGAAGTCTTTTTGGTCAATTAAATCTTAATTTTGCTGTTCTTTTTTTTTTTCATTCTAAGTAATTTGAAAACAGTTTAAATTGTATAATAATTCAAGTCTATATTTTGTTTTCTAGTATCAAACACTACAGGTTTCAAAGAATATAAATAAAATAACAAATTCTAAACGCTTTTTAGTCACGTAAAATATCGCCTGGGTAAAAGAGAACGAAAGCAAGAGATCTTTTCTTTATTTTATTAGTTGGCTAGCTGTTTTTTGACTGTCGTGTTTTAAGAAAATAATTTTATACACAAATTAATGTGAGAAAATGTGTTGTGGTTAAAGTAAATATATTTTTAACACAAACACACATACACACACACACACACACACATGTACAAACAATATTTTATTAACACACCTACACCTTAACACTGGTCTATGGTTACATGATTTATTGTCAAAATATTTGTAAGTCTTTATCGTAACATGAAATGTCAAGACATTCAATGAAGAATAAAAACTTGTTGATTTTATGGTTAACATAGTATGATATTAATTTTATATACAAAAAAAAGGAGCTATTATAAATGGAATAGTATAAATTACTTCAGTAATATCGTCATATTAAGCCAACAAATTGCGTAAAATTTGCACAATAGTGCAATTGTTTGTCAGGAAATATTGTTGAAGGAAGGAAGTGTAAATTTTAGGAGAGGAAATTTGAGGATATTTACTCCAAGACTGACATAACTTAAAAATACGGTTTAAAATGGCTTAATGTTTTACTAACTAACTAACTACCTAACTAACTAACTTACTAACTTACTAACTAACTAACTAACTAACTAACTAACTAACTAACTAACTAACTAACTTACTAACTTACTAACTTACTAACTTACTAACTTACTAACTTACTAACTT
>NC_060953.1:45960459-45986473 GCF_022045245.1 Lucilia cuprina | reverse complement strand
GTCTATAGTCTAGTCTATAGTCTAGTCTATAGTCTAGTCTATAGTCTAGTCTATAGTCTAGTCTATAGTCTAGTCTATAGTCTAGTCTATAGTCTAGTCTATAAAATATGTCGTGGACCTTTTCATCATAATCTGTATTTTTGAAGAACGAATGAAAAATTTAATTAAATTCATCAAATAACTCCAATGTTTTTTAAACATTCTTATATTAATCGTTTAACTCGTAAAATGCTTGTATGGCAGTAAATCCGTTTTAAGACAATCACCGACAAATTAACATGCAAATATTACAAAAAAATCTAAATAAAATTTAAATAAAAAGAAACAAAAATATGTAAATAATATAAAAGTATTACTTTAAATAAAATTAACTGCCGAGTAGAGTTTTCAGAAAACTTAACCGATTAAATGATTTATTTTACTTGAAACCCGACCAATTTTGAAAACATCATATTTTTGAATTTTTTCTTTAAATTTTTGAAAAAATAAAACTTTCTTTATATATGAACATTTTGTGTAAATTGTGCTTGTTTTATTATTTTGTAATATTTAAAATTCTTCTATATTCGAATTTTTTGAATTATTCAAAACCCTATTTTAAAGCAAACCGTTTATTTTGAATACTCTGCTGTTAAGGAATTAAAAATATGTAAATAAATAACAACAAAACAAGAATAATAACGAAAATAACATCAAAATCATTGTTTACTTTAACAAGAGCAGACACAGGAAAAGGGAAAATTATTGTTGCCAGGACATGGTTGCAAATAAAGAAGCTTATTTTTATGAAAAAAATATATTATACGAAAAAATAAATACGTATGTAAAAATAAATGTGCGTAGGAAGTAACAGGATATAGTATGTAAAATAGGGAGGATCAGTGTAGAAAAAACATAAAAGCATTTTAAACGCTTCAGTAACATTATTTACGGAGAAGCTAATATAGGGTCAACTAAAGCTTTTTTCTATAACAAACAAACTGATTATTTTTCTGTTGATCATTTAAGAAATACAAGAAATTTTTCTTCTCTTATAAAGCAAACGTTTTTTTAAGTTACACTTCTATTAACATTTATTTGTTCAGCTGATCAACGAAACTGCTTGAAATTTTATTTTTATGCTCACATGAATGAAGTGTTTCCTTCATATAGCAGATTTTTATATGTATGTATATGTTTAAGTTGTATCTGTAGTTTTGGTTAAAAAAAGTTTATTTATACTTTTGTTATTACAAGTTATTTTTAGAAACTTTTTACTCATGTTTTGTTACTTCAGTTAAATAACCATGAAAAATATGGAGAATTTATTAAAATTTAAATATTTTATGAAAAATGACTTTGAGTCTACTCTATAGTCTAGTCTATAGACTAGTCTATACTCTAGTCTATAGTCTACTCTATAGTCTACTCTTTAGTCTAGTCTACAGTCTAGTCTAAAGTCTAGTCTATAGTCTAGTCTACAGTCTAGTCTATAGTCTAGTCTATTGTCTAGTCTATAGTCTAGTCTATAGTCTAGTCTATAGTCTAGTCTATAGTCTAGTCTATAGTCTAGTCTATAGTCTAGTCTATAGTCTAGTCTATAGTCTAGTCATAGTCTAGTCATAGTCTAGTCATAGTCTAGACTTAGATCCCATTTAAGAATAGAATACAGAGATGTAACGTTTATAATGTTAAAGATTTCTATTATTTTTCTAACAATATTACATCCAAACATTTGGGTCATTACATGATGTTTGTAGCATTTATTATACCCTGCTTTAAAGCTATCTACCTCTTATCTACCGTTTTAGTTCTGATTTTCATTCTCTTTAAAATTGTATAAAAATCATTATTTTCATTTAAATGTTCATACGTACATAAATAATGTGAAAGTGTACACATGCTATGTACATTTATTTCAATTTCATTTTTTAAATTATAACATTTTGTGAAATACATACGCATATTATTCGCAAAAATTAGGATGGTGCATAAAAATTAAAATATTATCATTAGAGAAAATTTAATTATTAAGAGTAAATTTAAGATTTAAATTGTTAAGAAATTAAATGTTTGAAATTTCATAAAATTAGTGTAGACTATTTATTAACCCATTGTTATTTTCAAAAATCATTACCACCTTATTATACATACTTATGTTGTTGTGGAAACATTTCAAAACTTTTACTTTAGAATTGTCAGGTTTATATTATTATTATTTATTCTCCGGCATGACATTGACTTTCATTTGCAGCAACACACTCGCATATTCATAATCTGCTTTCCATTCACCAGTATTTTACAAATACAATTTTGAATGACACTGTACATTATGTCGTCCTACATAGCATCAGCATACAAATACATACATATGTATATACTACATTTGTATGTAAATTAGCTTACATAGTGTTATTTTGTTTTACTTTTTATTTATATAAAACTTCAAGGTATTAATGTGGAACACAAAAATGTTGTTTAATATTAAAATAACTAAAATTAATGTTTAACCCACAACCAACATTCAATTTAGAGCCAAAATGACGGAGATAAAACGTAAATATCCATTTTAAATTTGCATAACGGTAAGAATTTTTAAAAACTATATTCCACCGGAATGGAATTAACACAAAGTCTATTTTCAATAAATATGTTGTAGTTCCGATCTAGTTCAATTGTAGTTCAATTGTAGTTCAGTTCTAGTTCAGTTCCAGTTCAGTTCTAGTTCAGTTCTAGTTCAGTTCTAGTTCAGTTCTAGTTCAGTTCTAGTTCAGTTCTAGTTCAGTTCTAGTTCAGTTCTAGTTCAGTTCTAGTTCAGTTCTAGTTCAGTTCTAGTTCAGTTCTAGTTCAGTTCTAGTTCAGTTCTAGTTCAGTTCTAGTTCAGTTCTAGTTCAGTTCTAGTTCAGTTCTAGTTCAGTTCTAGTTCAGTTCTAGTTCAGTTCTAGTTCAGTTCTAGTTCAGTTCTAGTTCAGTTCTAGTTCAGTTCTAGTTCAGTTCTGGTTCAGTTCTAGTTCAGTTCTAGTTCAGTTCTAGTTCAGTTCTAGTTTAGTTCACAAAGAGTGTCGCTCGTATTGTAATCTGGTACATAGTACGTTGTGAATTTAGTTGATACAGCAATCATTAAACATTTAAATGATAATTTAAATTCTTTAATTATTCTTAAAAACTTATTGATTCTAAACTTTTATTCGTAATTCCCTTAAGTATACTTAAAACAAAAATATAATGAACTCTTTATAACAAAATATATTTCCCACATAAGTGTCAATACTTTATTATCTTAGATTTTTATATTGACTGCAAGGACTTGTTTGCTTTTGTAGTTAAAACATAAAAACTTGTCCCTTTTAAAAAACCAAACAAAATAAAAAAATCAACAAATAAAGAAATAAAATAAATATGAACTGATAAAAACTGATTAGCAAATACTCAGGAGATTTTCTATGTCAAAAGAAATATTTATGTAACAGACTTTAAGAACAATTTGACAAAAAATAAAAATAAAAACTAAATGAAAGAAAAATAAACCACAAAAATATTTACTTACAACAGGGATGGAAAACTTAAGGTTTAAAAATTTATTGAATACTGTTAATGTATAACAGTTCTACTTTTTTTTTAGAAAAATTGTTATACAATCATTTTCCCATTCATGTACATAAATATTAGAAAAACACAACTTTGTAATATATTTTTAATGTTTATTTGTTGCTTTCATTTCCCTTTCTATCTCTATCTCTCTCTTTGTAGCTTAAATAACCTGCAGCTATAAATCAAAGCGGAAACCCATTAAAACACGCCAATAACAAATAACCTTACTACATCACCATCATCCCCGTCAGACTCACACAGTTTTACAATATCGATATGTATTGATAAAACATAAATATAAAAATTATTTTTGAAAAATAAAGAAAAATTTGAAATTTGTTACAAGGATATTTATAAATGCTGCAGAATGCTGAATGCTAGCCGTTGTGCACAGCCCAAGGAAATAATATAAATCTTTAGCAGGTAATTTCTTCAATCTTTTTATATTCAAATTTATTGTAGTTTTTTTTTTATTGAAACTGGAAACTAACTTAGCGAATGAAATATGATAATGATACGGCAATGAAAAATGAGTGAAGAAGGAAATGTGTTATAATTAGGCAGTTACTTTATAAAATTTATTTAAATTTATGATTTGTGTTTACACAAGAATTTATAAAAGTAATAATTTAACATTTATGATCATACAAACATTTGTGACTATTAAACAACACAGCAACCTTTAAAATTTTAAAACTGAAGTAGATCCAAAATAGAACTGAACTGGCACTGAACAAGGGCTGAACTAGAACTGAGCTAGAACTGAACTAGAACTGAACTAGAACTGAGCTAGAACTGAACTAGAACTGAACTAGAAGTGAACTAGAAGTGAACTAGAACTGAACTAGAAGTGAACTAGAAGTGAACTAGAACTGAACTAGAACTGAACTAGAACTGAACTAGAACTGAACTAGAACTGAACTAGAACTGAACTAGAACTGAACTAGAACTGAACTAGAACTGAACTAGAATTGAACTAGAACTGAACTAGAATGAACTCAAACTGAACTAGAAAAATAGAAGAGCGTGTGTTTAACAGTTTTTCTTTTCCATTTTTTCCTTTGGAAAAATTGTTTGTAACCATTCATTTTTGAGAATAATTTGTGTACAACGGTCTTTTCTTTGTTCTGTTTAAATCTATAGAATTTTATTACGTACTACATGTGTATGTTTCTGTATTTATTCTACAAAGAATATTCTTTTAAATATCTGTCAAAGACATGCAAAATTCATATAAAATGCAAATTCAAACACAAAATAAAACATGGTTGGTGGTAAAAGTGGTGTCTGATATTTATTTACTTATTTATGTACTTTTGCTTTATTTTATTTGCGCAATTTTCAAATAAAACGAAAGAAATCATTGTGAAAAGGAATTTTTGTGCAATATTGAAAATTATTCGTATGTAGATTTATATGTCATATACACAAATCTTTAATATATATGTATAATATAAACACACATATTTACATATGTATATCCTTATGTGTGTATATTTTAGCATAAATATTGTTTTGATATTAATGGTGCAAAATGAAATTTTTTGTTTGTTTCTTTTGATTGATGTCAATTCCTGTTTTATTGATTATTATATAAGTTGACACTGACAGTTGGCTTAAATACACAGAAATTCTTTACATTTAAATCTACATTTTGAGAAATGTATTTTTGATTATTATTATTATGCATTATAATGTCGAAAAACATACTTATGTAAATATCCATACATAGTATTTAGGAATGATCTAATGTTACTAAAATACTTAAAAAAAGAAAGAAAACCTGAAAAAAAAGTATTTTTCAACCAGTTTTTAGCTTAAGAATTATTTGTAATAAAACGATGAAGTAAAACTCTTTGTGAACTAAACTAGAACTGAATTAGAACTGAACTAGAACTGAACTAGTACTGAACTAGAAGCGAACTAGAAGTGAACTAGAAGTGAACTAGAAGTGAACTAGAAGTGAACTAGAACTGAACTAGAACTGAACTAGAACTGAACTAGAACTAAACTAGAACTGAACTAGAACTGAACTAGAACTGAACTAAAACTGAACTAGAACTGAACTAGAACTAAACTAGAACTGAACTAGAACTGAACTAGAACTAAACTAGAACTGAACTAGAACTGAACTAGAACTGAACTAGAACTGAACTAGAACTGAACTAGAACTGAACTAGAACTGAACTAGAACTGACCTGGAACTGAACTAGAACTTAACTAGAACTGAACTAGAACTTAACTAGAACTGAACTAGAACTGAACTAGATCTGAACTAAAACTGAACTAGAACTGAACTAGAACTGAACTAGAACTGAACTAGAACTGAACTAGAACTGAACTAGAACTGAACTAGAACTGAACTAGAACTGAACTAGAACTGAACTAGAACTGAACTAGAACTGAACTAGAACTGAACTAGAACTGAACTAGAACTGAACTAGAACTGAACTAGAACTGAACTAGAACTGAACTAGAACTGAACTAGAACTGAACTAGAACTGAACTAGAACTGAACGAGAACTGAACTAAAACTAGAATTTTTTTTAATATTTTGTTATATAAAAATGTTCAACTCTTTAACCTTATAATTGAACTGGATTAGCAATCATGTCCTATTGAAATATTTGATTACAATTTGATGTCCATGTGTGTAAATAAACTTCTTCATGTTTGCTAAAACTTCAAATTATAGATTTACGTGAGCTGTGCTGTCTATAATTTTTGACAAATTTTTTTTTTTGCGGTTGTACAGTGCTTCAGCATTGTACTTTTGTTCTTTAATTTCACCTGTCACGTTTAATTAACAAGATTGGAAGTTTTTCGCAATGAAATATAAAAAACTTCTTACACTCTACCGAACCCTATTAACGTTTTAATCAAGAATACAAATTTTTAAGATAAAAAAACCTCATGGAAAAATAGTAAGTTTTTTTTATTTACAACCCCCCACTACAATTAATTGTTTTTTGTTTTGGTGTTGCTGATGCTGTCGGTGGTGTCAACGCTATATAACAAACACAGCTGCCCTTACTCGTTTTTGCTCTTTTACTTTAACTTTATGGCAGCAGGTCATAAAATATTATGTTTCTTTGCTTTTGACATTTTTTTTCATGGAAATTTTGCACTAACAGAAAAACAAGTATAATTTTTTTTAAGGAATTTAAGTTTCTTTAATTTTTTTTCATAAGCAAAGAGAAGGTTGGAGAAGGGTTTTGTATACTTTAGGGGACGTTTTAGCTAATAAATTAATTTTTTAAATTACAGAGGAAATGTATTTGTCAAGACATTCGGTAAATGTTCTAATTATAAAGAAACTTCTGGTTTATCAAACCTATAAATACGCCTATTTTAGACCTATTTTAAAAAATTGGTTTAAAATAGTTAGACACAATTCTTATATATATTAAAGAGTAGCGTTAATGACTGACTGATACATTATCGCACAGCTCAAACAGTTTCGTCTTTTTTATACCCTACACCACTATAATGTAACGCACAATAATATCGGTTCTATACCCACCTTTAAGTAAACCAATCAGATCAGAATCATTTTCTGAGTCGATTTAGCTATGTCCGTCCATCGGTCAGTCGGTTCGTGTGTCAATCCATGTAAACCTTGTTATCAAGCTACAGGTCGCAATTTTGAGTATAATTCAATGAAATTTGCAACTTGATCAGGAACGAAGCCTATTGAAAATGGTTAAGATCGGTCCATTGTTTCACCTAGCCCTCATACAACTGAACATCGATTAACTCTGCTCTCAAACTCTCAACATGCCTATATGAAGGGAAAATTTGTTGAGACTGCTGTACATCCCCTAGTGAAAAGTACATGGGTTACGGAAATTTTACTCTGGTTGCCTGTCTCGACATCGAACGCGCTTTCAATAATCCTCACCCATCTGTAAATCCCTCTCTCAGATGAGTGTGGACAAACTCATTGTGAGCTTCGTGAGGAATTTGCTATGACAACGGATTATTGTATCCTAATTGGGTGATACAACAATCTACACCCCCCTCCCCCCTCAGGGGGGGAGGGGGGTGTTATCCGCACTCTTATGGAATATGGCTTTAAACGGACTCTTAGACTTGATTCACTAGGGTTTAAAACGGATGCTTATGCTGACGACGTTGCAGTAACTGTTACACACCTTGAGACTATGTCTCTTTTCTTAATTAATTAGTTAGTTATTTAGTTAGTCAGTTAGTTTTTTTAATATTAATTAATATTTATTATTCTGAAAAATTTGTTCATATTAGTTAGTTAGTTAGTTATTTAGTTAGTTAGTTAGTTAGTTAGTTAGTTAGTTAGTTAGTTAGTTAGTTAGTTAGTTAGTTAGTTAGTTAGTTAGTTAGTTAGTTAGTTAGTTAGTTAGTTAGTTATTTAGTTAGTTAGTTAGTTAGTTAGTTAGTTATTTAGTTAGTTAGTTAGTTAGTTAGTTAGTTAGTTAGTTAGTTAGTTAGTTAGTTAGTAAGTAAGTAAGTAAGTAAGTAAGTAAGTAAGTTAGTAAGTTAGTAAGTTAGTAAGTTAGTAAGTTAGTAAGTTAGTAAGTTAGTAAGTTAGTAAGTTAGTAAGTTAGTAAGTTAGTAAGTTAGTAAGTTAGTAAGTTAGTAAGTTAGTAAGTTAGTAAGTTAGTAAGTTAGTAAGTTAGTAAGTTAGTAAGTTAGTAAGTTAGTAAGTTAGTAAGTTAGTAAGTTAGTAAGTTAGTAAGTTAGTAAGTTAGTAAGTTAGTAAGTTAGTAAGTTAGTAAGTTAGTAAGTTAGTAAGTTAGTAAGTTAGTAAGTTAGTAAGTTAGTAAGTTTTAGTAAGTTAGTAAGTTAGTAAGTTAGTAAGTTAGTAAGTTAGTAAGTTAGTAAGTTAGTAAGTTAGTAAGTTAGTAAGTTAGTAAGTTAGTAAGTTAGTAAGTTAGTAAGTTAGTAAGTTAGTAAGTTAGTAAGTTAGTAAGTTAGTAAGTTAGTAAGTTAGTAAGTTAGTAAGTTAGTAAGTTAGTAAGTTAGTAAGTTAGTAAGTTAGTAAGTAAGTAAGTTAGTAAGTTAGTAAGTTAGTAAGTTAGTAAGTTAGTAAGTTAGTAAGTTAGTAAGTTAGTAAGTTAGTAAGTTAGTAAGTTAGTAAGTTAGTAAGTTAGTAAGTTAGTAAGTTAGTAAGTTAGTTAGTTAGTTAGTTAGTTAGTTAGTTAGTTAGTTAGTTAGTTAGTAAGTTAGTAAGTTAGTTAGTTAGGTAGTTAGTTAGTTAGTAAAACATTAAGCCATTTTAAACCGTATTTTTAAGTTATGTCAGTCTTGGAGTAAATATCCTCAAATTTCCTCTCCTAAAATTTACACTTCCTTCCTTCAACAATATTTCCTGACAAACAATTGCACTATTGTGCAAATTTTACGCAATTTGTTGGCTTAATATGACGATATTACTGAAGTAATTTATACTATTCCATTTATAATAGCTCCTTTTTTTTGTATATAAAATTAATATCATACTATGTTAACCATAAAATCAACAAGTTTTTATTCTTCATTGAATGTCTTGACATTTCATGTTACGATAAAGACTTACAAATATTTTGACAATAAATCATGTAACCATAGACCAGTGTTAAGGTGTAGGTGTGTTAATAAAATATTGTTTGTACATGTGTGTGTGTGTGTGTGTGTATGTGTGTTTGTGTTAAAAATATATTTACTTTAACCACAACACATTTTCTCACATTAATTTGTGTATAAAATTATTTTCTTAAAACACGACAGTCAAAAAACAGCTAGCCAACTAATAAAATAAAGAAAAGATCTCTTGCTTTCGTTCTCTTTTACCCAGGCGATATTTTACGTGACTAAAAAGCGTTTAGAATTTGTTATTTTATTTATATTCTTTGAAACCTGTAGTGTTTGATACTAGAAAACAAAATATAGACTTGAATTATTATACAATTTAAACTGTTTTCAAATTACTTAGAATGAAAAAAAAAAAGAACAGCAAAATTAAGATTTAATTGACCAAAAAGACTTCCTCTCATGATACTTTTACTTTCTGATGGTCTAGTTCTTTTTATTTTTATTTGCCGGCCTGTTAAAATACACGCACTTCAAAAAAAAAAAAGAAAATTCAATTTATTTATTTTATTCCTTTAATGCTGCTGCTGCGTGTTTACGACCAGTATAGTAGTATGAATAATATACCCCATGTTGTCCCTGGGAGGGATAATAAAAAAAAATTAAGATGCACGACGTTGTTAAGAAAATTTTCATGTTTTTGTGCCATTAATTTAATATTCAATATAACAGAGAAATGAGCATTGTATTGCCTTCTATCAAATCTAATTAATGTTTTTAGTTCTTTCGTTCGTTTTACAATTTATTATTCGATTTAATCTCTCATGTTTGTTGACGAAAAGTGTTAATTTTATATAAATTTATTTAGGTTTTACATGAATAATAATAAAATGAAACAATCGTGATGGAATTTTGAGAAAAATTTAATTGTTTTGATGTAAAAATTTTATTGAAAAGTGTTTACAAGATATTTCATAACAAAGTGAGAAATTTCATTTGAATAAAATTAAAGTTTGTGTGTGTATTGGTTTTTTTTTTTTTGCTTAAAGGGTTTGTGTTGGTGTGTATAACTCAGCTGCTGATTGGTAAAAAAACAATTAAACAACTTGCAAACAATTGCTAAGAAGTCTCGAAAACTTTTTCACATTATTTTTTAAAGATGACAGCAAAAACCATTTTATATTTAAAATCTTTGATGAATTTAAGAAAGTTTTTATTAAATTATTTTAAAATTTACATTTCTTAAAGAACAAACTAAATACTAAAAGGGTAAACATTTGTATGTATATAAAAAAAAACCCCATAATAAAGTGTGAACAAAAGAAATATCAATAATCCACAAAAGTATCTTAAGAGCAAAACTAAAAGTATATTTGTGTTGAGTCATATATGTATATAAAACAATGATATGAACATAAAATTTCATTTGCCAACTGTCAACTGAAATGATGCACAAATAATGAACTGAAATCTTTAAATACAAATATGAAGGGGATTTTTTTCTTCATGATTTTCCTTTCTTGTTTTTTTTTACTTCTTCTTATGAAATAAAAGAAAAATCATATAAAAGCAAAAGTTATAAACTTTAACATGTTGCTCACAGTTCAAATACTCATAAAAACGACACATTTGTATGAGTGTATGTATAAAGATGAAATGAGATAGTTTAAATCTAGTGTTATAGTGTTTAAAATGACAATATGTTTAACAACTAGGACATGATATTTGGTAGATAATATTGATATGGTTGCACTTTGAAATAATGCATCATTATTAACAAATAATTTTTCTTTAATATTTAACAAAAATTTACACATCTTTTAATATTTTATTATAAATATTTTTGAAAATTTCTACCATTCATTATCCTTTTAAATTATTTTCAAAATCTGTTACTTTTATATACCCAAAATATATAAATATCATGCTTTCTTAGTTACTTAACAGTTGTCTGCTAAAGAGACTAAGTCTAAGAACCCATTAAAATTCATGTTTTATAATATTTATTTGGCGTCTAGGTGTGTGTTTAAATTAACAGAGTTAATAAAAAATTACAAAAATAGCTAAAAAAGAAATTTAATAAAGAGAAAAATTTTTCAAAAAAACACACGTTTTTCTTTATCTGTCTTAATTCAAGGTCTATTAGCAAAGCAGTGATGGTCAACATAGCTAACAACAATGTAAGGGCTATTAAAAACGGTTACTGTAAAGCAATAAAAATTAGTCTTGACTATAGCATAAACTATAGTATTGATTATAGTATAGGCTATAGTAATGATTATAGTATAGAATATAGTCTTGACTATAGACTAGACTATAGACTAGACTATAGACTAGACTATAGACAAGCCTATAGACTAGACTATAGACAAGACTATAGACTAGACTATAGACAAGACTATAGACTAGACTATAGACTAGACTACAGTCTAGACTATAGACTAGACTATAGACTAGACTATAGACTAGACTATAGACTAGACTATAGACTAGACTATAGACTAGACTATAGACTAGACTATAGACTAGACTATAGACTAGACTATAGACTATCCTATAGACTATCCTATAGACTAGACTATAGACTAGACTATAGACTAGACTATAGACTAGACTATAGACTAGACTATAGACTAGACTATAGACTAAACTATAGGCTAGACTGTAGTCTAGACTATAGACTAGACTATAGACTAGACTATAGACTAGACTATAGACTAGACTATAGACTAGACTATAGACTAGACTATAGACTAGACTATAGACTAGACTATAGACTAGACTATAGACTAGACTATAGACTAGACTATAGACTAGACTATAGACTAGACTATAGACTAGACTATAGACTAGACTATAGACTAGACTATAGACTAGACTATAGACTATCCTATAGACTATCCTATAGACTAGACTATAGACTAGACTATAGACTAGACTATAGACTAGACTATAGACTAGACTATAGACTAGACTATAGACTAAACTATAGGCTAGACTGTAGTCTAGACTATAGACTAGACTATAGACTAGACTATAGACTAGACTATAGACTAGACTATAGACTAGACTATAGACTAGACTATAGACTAGACTATAGACTAGACTATAGACTAGACTATAGACTAGACTATAGACTAGACTATAGACTAGACTATAGACTAGACTATAGACTAGACTATAGACTAGACTATAGACTAGACTATAGACTAGACTATAGACTAGACTATAGACTAGACTATAGACTAGACTATAGACTAGACTATAGACTAGACTATAGACTAGACTATAGACTAGACTATAGACTAGACTATAGACTAGACTATAGACTAGACTATAGACTAGACTATAGACTAGACTTTAGACTAGACTATATTAATCCTGAATATTATCTTGACTATTGTGTATACAATGGTCTGGGCTATACTATAGACTATAGTCTTGACTATAGTATACACTATAGTATTGACTATAGAATAGACTCTAATCCGTACTGTTGTTTTGACTACAGCCTTGACCATAGTATTTACTGCAGTATAGTATAGACTATATCTTGAGTTTAGTTTAGCCCATTATCTTGGTTATAATTTTAAAGTTAATCCTGACTATAGTTTATTATACAGTCTTGTCTATAGTTTTCTCTATACTCTAGATTATAGTTATGAAAATTCATAATAAAAACTAAGATATATATATATATATATATATATATATATATATATATATATATATATATATATATATATATATATATATATATATATATATATATATATATATATATTATATATATATATTATATATCTATATATATATATATATATATATATATATATATATATATATATATCTATATATATATATATATATATATATATATATATATATATATATATAAGAGCTAACGATATTTTACTTACTATTTCACAAATTGCCCTTAGCTGTAATAGACTTAAGAAGTGGGTAAGCTGCCTGGCAAAGTAAAAAAAAACACAAACAATATGCTCTTAAAATAAGCAAACAAACACCAAAACAACTCCAGCCCTTTTTTGGTTGTAATGTGGCATAGACAGTGTTGTTAAAATAATTTCATTTCGAATGAATTTAATTAGAAAATCCAAACACGTACACAATTTTTTTTTTTTTTTGCCACAACCAGCTAACATTTTTCTAGTAAAAACGTTTTTTTTAAGAATATATTTTATTTTTTTTAAGTAGCAAATTGTAGGCGTGTAGTATTTAGATTCTACTTGTATAAGTAATTTACTCTAGACTAAAGGTAGCAATTGATGTTTGCTGCTACTGTTAAGTATACATATGATTTCATACAATTTAATAATAAGCATGACATGACATAATGACAACAACTAAAATTGTTGTATGTACGTACATACTGTCTCATTTAAAGTTAAAATAATTTTCTATAATGAAAATTTATTTTTACCCTGGGTATTTTATGAAAAGGAGTATTTTGTATATTATTTACTGCTGCTGTTTTTTCTTTTTTCTTTTTTTTTTGCTTTTTGTATTGAGTTAGCAGTGTTCTTGTTATTTATGTGTGTGTGTGTGTGTGTGTGTGTGTGTGTGAGAGAGAGTATGAAATGTAAAAGGATTTCAATTGTTTTGTACATATGTATTATATACATTTATATGATTGCAAAATGTTTAAGAATCAATATGAAGCAACAGATTTATTTTGTTTGCTCTTTCTATTCTGATTACAAAATCAAGGTTTTTTCTATAGAGTGTAATTGAAAATCATATGGTATACCTTAAGTGTAGCATATTTATAGGGGAGTATGTTAAATAAATGTACATACGTGTTTGAAGAAAGTACAATTTGGCACTAATTTGAAGTTCAGTTGAATAGATTTTTTTAAGGTACTTTTCAGAGATTTTTCTAGGTTCAACATATTCTTTGCTCAAAAAAAATATTCTACAGAAAATTTTAAAATAGGATGAAGATCGCAGTATAAAAATGATGTCTGATGCTTAACTAAAAAAACAAGCATATTGCTAGAATTTTATTTATAAACCACTTGCAAGAAAAAAAAACATATTTACACCCACACACATGAAATATTTACTTAAGAGTGTTTCTTAGCAAATGTGTGTGTGTGCGTATGTTTTTATGTGATTTCTAAAAATTTGAATATATAGAAAAATTTAACAAGAAAATGAGAAAAGAAAATTGTTATTTAAGATTTCATTGGTAATTTTGGTTTCACACAAAACGATACATGCTATTTGACATTTTAATTAACTTTAAGTACGATGAAATTAAGACGATAATAACAAGTATTTATATGCATTGCCTTTCTATTAGATGTTAAAGTTGTTGCTATACTTGGTATTGACACATGAAATACACGCGCGTATATGTTTGTACGTCGCTACAACCTATTTTTTCCGTGTGTGTGTGTGTGTGTTAACATGTTTATAATTAAAGATTTGTTGATGTTAATCAAAGAAAATTTTAATATATTAACAGAAAAAACAAATTATTTCTACAGAATTTAAAAAAGACAAATTTACATAGAGAGATTTAAATAGAAGTTTATCGAAGCTTTAAGTTTAAGAAGTTAAATTAAGTAAGTAAGTAAGTAAGTAAGTAAGTAAGTAAGTAAGTAAGTAAGTAAGTAAGTAAGTAAGTAAGTAAGTAAGTAAGTAAGTAAGTAAGTAAGTAAGTAAGTAAGTAAGTAAGTAAGTAAGTAAGTAAGTAAGTAAGTAAGTAAGTAAGTAAGTAAGTAAGTAAGTAAGTAAGTAAGTAAGTAAGTAAGTAAGTAAGTAAGTAAGTAAGTAAGTAAGTAAGTAAGTAAGTAAGTAAGTAAGTAAGTAACTTACTGACTACCTAGCTAGCGCTAGAAGAAGTTTGAACGTTAAGTTTAAAAGTTACAGAGTCTATTCGATTCTACTTGACTTTTTAAGCGTAGTGAACTGCCACGTTAACCAGTTCTTCAAAAAAAAATAATAACTTTCTACGTCTACGAGCCCAAAAGTCATATTCGTGGGGTACAGTTGTATGGAAAATGTGTGAAATAAGGGACAAATTTAAACATATTTTATCAAATTTTTACAAAAATTGCGATCTGTAGCGTGTGCTCAAGGTATACATGGTTTACACAGATGGACGAACGGACATAGTTTATTTGACTAAAAAGTGATTTTAATCTTATTGGTATAATTTAGGGTGAGCTTGTAGTATCTCTTATAGTGTTCGAAAAAAACGGACTTTTATGTTTCACTCGAAATAACAGTTTTTGGCAGCAAGTAAAAGTGATCACAAATTTCGCTTGTTTTTTCTGTATCTCTTATAGTTTTCGAGAAAAACGTAATTTTATGTTTTTACTGAAAATTACAGTTTTTGTTAGCAAATAAAATTGATCACAGATTTCGCTTGTGTTTGCTGTAGACTTTTATATTTATACTCAAAATATCGCTTTTTAGTATAGAATAGAAGTGATCGCGGATTTTGCATGTTTTGGTGTATCTCTTATAGTTTTCGAGAAAAACGGTAGATTATACTTTCACTCAAAATATCGTTTTTTGGTAAGAAATAAAAGTGATCACAGATTTCGCCTACAAAATATCGCTTTTTGTAGGAAATGAAAGAGATTTCTCCTCTTTTTTTTCAGTATCTCTTTTAGTTTTTGAGAAAAACGCACTTTTATATTTTCAATCCAAATATTGGTTTTTGGGAGAAATTGTATACATTACATCCTAAAAATAGACTAAAAGTTGTATTTCAGACCAAAAATACTCTAACATTTTTAATTCACGCGATTTCGCCATTTCAAACAGAATTGAAAGTATTTTTCATAGAAATTGATTTTCAATAGCTTATAGGTATTTCATAGAAAAGGAGATTTAATGAATAGTAGATTTGTTTTCGATTCTTTTTATTTCACTGGTATAGTCAGGGTTGGAACATTCATAATAAAGCTTTATTTGCAATAATTATCTAGCAAAAATTTTATGAACTAAATAAGAGATAAAACAAATTAAAGATTATTAAATTAGTAAAAGCTGTTACAAGTATATAATTTAAATAATAATCAATTACATGGAAAAAAAACTGCAAGTTTGTAAAGCATAAATAATTTAATTAAAACTTTAGACCAGTCAAATAAAACAAACGAACAGACACTGCTGTTGTGATGTTTGTGGAAAAAAATTTTTCTGCTCATTATTTCTGCCCTCATGAGAAGCACACAGTTGATTAAAAGAAGCAAAAAAGAAAAAAAAAATTAAAACTATAACAAGGACAATGAATGAAAGGAAACATATTGTAAAATAATGATGGAAAATTTTTATATAAAAATATTTTTATATTTCCTAACCATAAAATTCTTCACTAATCCTGGGTATATGGAAAATTTCTGTCTTTCTAATATAAAATGAAAATTAAAAGAATGAACTGTCAGTCATATTTAGATGAAATGTTTAAAATAAGATAAACAAATTTTAAGTACATGTACAAATGCAAACAATTGTATACATCTAAGTTTGTAAACACACATGCACTTGAGTATAAACATATAAAAAGTTTACATTTACTTACGATTATAATGTAGAAATATATAACAGCTAAGGGCATTTTTTAAAAGTACACAAATGAGTGCAGAATGATATAATTGCAAGTTATTTGTTTGCTGTCGATTTTAAGCCATAAGCAGAAATTTTATAATATTTATATTGCCCATCACAGTTGAAAATGTTGTCGACTGCAATAGTGTTGGTGTGACAATAAAGGATTTTTTTTTATGGCAACATTAAAAAGGAAATGATATTTGATGTTATTTTTTCATTTTACAGAATAAAAATGTTTAGAATATAAATGTTTTCCTGTTACATTAAATATATAAAATTCTAGAAAAATATCACTTCTAAAGCTATATGTTTTATGTGTCTACTACTTTTTTTTAAATGTATTTGAAATTTGTGTAAATAAATGTACTTTATGGATATTTGCATAAATCTTATTTAAGCAACAATGACAAATGTTTACAGATGTCAGCATTTGATTGAGATAGTTTAAATAATCCAACTACTTGATAAAAATAGTTTTATTAAAGTAAACTAAAGATATTTACTAACCTATACAGAGTTTTCGTTTATTTTTAAAACTTAAGTTCAATTAAAAATATAAGAAATTAAATAAAACAAATAAAAAATGCACCTGTTACAAAAATACAATGTGATTTAGTTTCCATAGCAAAGCATTTAAGTTGAATTGTAACTTAAAATTGTGGACATTAAAGTAAAATTTTGTAGGGAGCATTTTATAGGGGCTAGGGTCAAATGAGGTCCTTTAATTATAAAGTTCTTGAGGGTCATCAAGGCTTTTATAAAACTTGGTTTGCAGCTTTTTGTAGAGATACGATTTTTTTTTGTTGTAGAGGCAGGTTCAGTTGTATGGGAGCTCAATAAGCTTCTTTTATGGGACAATATAAGAACATTTACAAAATTTCATTAAATTTTCTTTAAAATTGCGACATGTACTTTATTTACAAGGTTTACAAGAACGGGCAGACAGACAGACATACAGACGGACGGACATAGCTAAAATGACTCAGAAAATTATTCTGAGACGATTGCTATATTTTGGTATTGGTACGGTTGTATGGTGGCTAGGCCAAATTTAATCAAATTATCTTGAAAATTGCGACCTGTAGCGTGCACAAAAAAGTTTACATGGACACACAGACGGACGGATGGACGAACGGACGGACGGACATAGCTAAAACGTCTCAGAAAGTGATTCTGATTCGATTTTTAAACTTAACACTGTTACAAACATCCGCACAAATGCACCTTCCCCACTATAATAGTGTAGGGTATAACAAAATATTAAATTGCAAAAATCAAAATAAAAAACTTTTATATTATTACATAAATCTATAATAAAAAAGAAATATGTAATAATATTTCAATAAACAAATATTTAATTTAAACAATACACAGAAAAAAATTATTCACATCTGGTATGAATTTGTTAATAAATATAATGAATTGAATATGATATTTTTTGCCAAGCCATTTTCATTTAGAATATTAAAAGTTCATAAAATGTATTAGTTTTTTTAAGATTTTTATGAAGAAATTGAAAAAGAAATTCATTATCTACCACTTGTATGAGGGCTATCCGAAAAAGTGAACTGATATTGCCCATTTTCAATACCCAACAAATCTTACCTATAAGAAGTATTTATGTGAAGTTTCAACCTTCCAACTCTTTCCATGCGGACTCTATCGTGCTTTCAACAGACAGACAGACGGACAGACAGACAGACGGACGGACGGACAGACATGGCTATATTTAATAATATTTCAATAAACAAATATTTAATTTAAACAATACACAGAAAAAATTTATTCACATCTGGTATGAATTTGTTAATAAATATAATGAATTGAATATGATGTTTTTTCCCAAACCATTTTCATTCAGAATAATAAAAGTTCGAAAAAGTATTAATTTTTCTACGATATTTATGAAAAAAATTGAAAAAGAAATTCATTATCTACCACTTGTATGGGGGCTATCCGAAAAGGTGAACTGATATTGCCCATTTTCTATAGCAAACAAATCTTACCTATTAGAAGTATTTATGTGAAATTTCAAGCCTCTAGCTCTTTCTATCCGGACTCTATTGTGCTTTCAACAGACAGACGGACAGACAGACAGACAGACAGACAGACAGACAGACAGACAGACATACATGGCTAGATCGTTTTTGAATTTAATGAGGACCCAGAATATATATAATTTTATGGGTCTTTGACAAATATTTTGATGTGTTACAAACGGAATGACAAAATCAATATACTGCCCATCTTTTTTGATGGTGGGAATAAAAATTCATACAAGGAACTTAATATTAACTTTTGTCCATGAAAGCAGTTCATAACATTAATGCTGAAAATTTTTTCCGTGTACATATGTATATAGTATTTTTCAATAAAAATTACTCAGCATTTTTTTTTAAATATTTTAAACCTAAAGCAATGTACCATTTATAAAACTATAAAAGCAAAATAATATTTAATAATACTTAAAATATAAAGTTATAAAAATACATATATTATTGACATAATGTTGAAGTAAACAAAATAATAATAATAATTGTAATTAATAAAATTATTTTTCCTTGAACATCAGGGCGTATGAGTTATATTATAATTATTAAAGTAATTAAATATTGTGTATACGTAGTAGTGGTAATGAATATTTTTTGTAAAATATTAGATTAAGAATTTTTTGATACTGCTGCGTATTAGTGTTATTTATATTAAAACTCATGCAAATGTTACGCATACGACCAAGTTAAATTACTATTAGAGACTTTTATGTTTTAAGAAAAATTCAAAGGTCCCCATCGAAAAAGTATTTATTTCAAACAAGTATTGTCTATAGTTTATTCATAATAGAAGAAAATATAAATTATATGTTAAATATAGATTGAATTAGACTTTAGTAACTAGTTATACTGTAACCTTCATACAGTACATTCAGGTTTATCTTTTAGTCATGACTATTATATACCCAAGACTGTAGTTTTCACTATTGTCTTAAACTGTAGTCTAGATTATATTTCAAACTATTAACTTTAGAATAGTTGAGATTGTAACATTCAAAAAATATATTCAAGATTATAATTTAGTCTCGAATGTACTATATATACTGAAATTTTGTGCAAAGTCAGTTTTATAACATTTAAATCTATTATTGTCTACACATTTTAGCCAAAGAGTTTGACTACCTATAGACTCGACTAGACAGTTTAGACTTTAACCTTTAATTTAGTCTAGTGTCTAGCCTTATCACTAGTGTTAAATATACTGTCGTTTCAGCAATAGTTTGAACTAAGGACATGGGTTAAGGCTGCTTTCATGGCTAGAGCTTTGACTATGTATAGACTAAATTTTTGACTATTCTATGATCTTCAACCCTGCCATTATTGCAGTTTTAAGTCTTAACTATAGTTTTAATAGTAAAATTTATTTTAATATTTACACTTTGATTTCTTTTTTCTTTAATTTCAAAACCTTTTTAATTAATTAAACACATTTTCATACAAATAATTCTATCTTCTATTTGCAGATTTTTACAAATCCTTTTAAAAGCAACTTACAGAAAAAAAAGAAAACAAATAAGACAAAAATGCCAACAAAATGGTCTTTGTCTGGAAAAAAATAATTTAAAAGGAAAATAAAACTAAAATTTTATTCATCAAACAAACTAAAGTAACAAGAAATTAAAAGAAATCTCTAAAATAAAATACACAAAAAAAAAAAAAAATAACGAAATATTAGCAAAAGCAAAAGAAAAAAAGTTGTGTATTAAAAAAAAATAAAATCAACAAGCAAATGAAATATTCTTAAATAAAATGAAAATAAAATAAATAACAAAAAACGTGACAATATTTACAACTTCTTTTAAAGCAAAACTAAAGAATAAAATTTTAAATTAAAAGAAAATTAATAAAACAATTTGCTTATAAATATCTAAAAAAAAAATATATTGTTTAAGTGATATTTTAATTTATATTAAACAATCAAGAATTTTTAAATTTATTCAAAACAACCAAAAAAATAAAAACAAACAACAAAATGTTGCCAACAAATGTGATGACGTTTATGAAAAAGGTGAGTAGTTAAAAGTAACGTTTTTATTGATTTTAAGTTCACAGACTAGATTCGACTTTTCACTATTATAAAAATCCATATAAATTTAATCCTATTCTTTAAATTAACATCCTTTCACCTTAATATTTAGCAATTACCCTCTACCAGCAAAATTTATAAATGTCCTTTTCTACTTGAGCAAGTTTTCCTTTGTCAACAACAACAAATAGTAAATGATTTAATATTTCAAATAAAAACTATATAAAATACAAATTACTATATAGTAATAAGTATTAGTTTAATGACAACTTAAAATACTTGTACAACAAAAGAACAAAAGCATTAAAAGACGACAAATAAACTAAATAATGTTAATTAATCATTTTATTTTAGTTTAATGTTTAACGTATCGTATGGATACGTGAAATACGTGTATTTGTCATTGTCAAATTATCAAGTCTTGTTTTAAGAGTGACAACAATCCGTATGTGTCATAAAGAGAAGAAAAACAAAATTAATTTTCCACAAATGTGAAGTCATGTGAGTGATGGTGGTGGTGTTGCTATGCACATACCCAATAAATATTTTTTAGGGAAATATGATTATCAACCATAATATACACTATAGATTTGCTATTAGTTTACACTATAATCTTGAAGATGATGTAGACTAGAGTTTTGACAAAAGTTTAGAATATAACTCTAGTTTTGATTATGGTTTTTACTTTTTTTTTTTGATAAATGTCAGAATCTTTTACTCCCATGGATCTGCGCCTGGACTATAGTTCTTGACATAGTATAGACCATAGACTTATTTACAGTATAGTCGTTACTATAGTATAGACTACAATCTTGACTTAAGTCGCGACTAAAGTATAGACTATAATCTTGACTAAAGTCATGACTACAAAATAGATTATAGTCTTGACTATAGTATAGACTATAGTATTGACTACAGTATAGACTATAGTATAGTCTATAGTCTTGACTGTAGTAAAGACTATATTGTAGACAATAGTTTAGACTATATTGTAGACCATAGTTTAGACTATAGTCTTGACTACAGTTTAGACTATAGTTTTGGCTATAGTTTAGACTATAGTCTTGACTATAGTTTAGACTATAGTCTTGAATATAGTTTAGACTATAGTGTTGACTATAGTTTAGACTATAGTCTTGACTACTGTTTAGACTATAGACTTGACTATAGTATAGTCTATAGTCTTGACTATATTATAGTCTATAGTCTTGACTATATTATAGTCTATATTCTTGACTATAGTATAGTCTATAGGCTTAACTATAGTATAGTATGTACTATAGACTATACTATAGTTAAGCCTATAGAGTATACTATAGTCAAGACTATAAACTGAAGATTATTGACTGTAGTACAGACTATAGTATAGAATATAGTATAGACATATATTATAGACTATGGTTTAGACTATATCCTTGACCACAATACACTCTGTAGTCTTGATTAAAGTATAGTCTATAGTCTTGACTATAGTATAGTCTATAGTCTTGACTATAGTATAGTCTTTAGTCTTGACTATAGCATAGTCTATAGACTTGACTATAGACTATATCCAAGATTATAGTATAGTCTATAGTCTTGACTATAGTAAATTCTATAGTCTTGACTATAGTAAATTCTATAGTCTTGACTATAGTAAATTCTATAGTCTTGACTATAGTATATAGTCTATAGTCTTGACTATAGTATATAGTCTATAGTCTTGACTATGGTATAGTCTATAGTCTTAACTAAAGTATAGTCTATAGTCTTGACTATAGTATAGTCTATAGGCTTGACTATAGTATAGTCCATAGTCTTTACTATAGTATAGTCTATAGGCTTGACTATAGTATATTCTATAGGCATGACTATAGTATAGTCTATAGTCTTTACTATAGTATAGTCTATAGGTTTGACTATAGTATAGACTATAGTCTTAACTATAGTATAGACTATAGTCTTAACAATAGTATAGACTATAGTCTTAACTATAGTATAGACTATAGTCTTAACTATATTATAGACTATAGTCTTAACTATAGTATAGACTATAGTCTTAACTATAGTTTATTCTATAGGCATGACTATAGTATAGACTATAGTCTTAACTATAGTATAGACTATAGTCTTAACTATAGTATAGACTATAGTCTTGACTATAGCATAAACTGTAGTCTTCGCTATTATATAGACTATAGTTTTGACTATAGTATAGACTCTAGTCTTGGCTATATTATAGACTATAGCCTTGACTATAGTATAGACTATAGTGCTGACTATAGTATAGACTATAGTGCTGACTATAGTATGGACTATAGTGCTGACTATAGTATAGACTATAGTCTTGACAATAGTATAGACTATAGTTTGACAATAGTATAGACTATAGTTTGACAATAGTATAGACTATAGCTTGGCTATAGTATAACCTACAGTCTTGACTATAGTATAGACTTCGGTTTTAGCATAATCTGATATATTCCTTTAAAAAGAAAATGTTTATTGTGTTGAATTGTGAAATGTGAAAGTATAGGAGTGATTTGTATTTGTAGTGTATAAATAGAGTTCTTAAATTCCTTTATATTATGTTGTCACATGGCAAACACACTCACGCTTTTGATGAACAAAAGCTAGAATAATGGATTTCTTATTGTTTACAAAATACACTGCATTAAAATAGTCAAACAGTTTCTGTTGATAAAGGCAATTATAAAAACTCTTAAGACAATGGTTTGTTAAAATTTATGAGAGTTTTATATGTCGTTAGTTAATTTAGTTAGGCGATAAGCATAATCAATGTTAAAAGAATTCTCAGCAGTTAGCTAAAGTAAATAATTTTTGTATTTTGCTTTCTGTTTTACTTTTTTACTATACTGTTTAAAGTTTGCTTGTACTTTTGCTGGTGAATTGCAAAAGGCTCCAACTGCAAGAGTCTATTTAATTTACCTTTTGAAAAATTGTTAACGATTTCAATTTCAAATTAAAATTTGATTTTTTTCTCTTACAACGACAATTGCTGGCGACTATTATAAAGATATGGTAGTAGGAAGGTTTACTTAAGAAAAATGTTTTATGAATAATAAAAATGTATGAGAAAAAAAAATGACTCAATATGTGTTTTATCGCCAGATCTTTCCTTTATACATATATAGAAATTATTGTTTAGAGCCGATCTCTTAATCCTCATACATCGTATTTTATTACAAAATAAAATTTTTATATTTTAATAAATTTAATATTTAAAAATATTCATCAGCCAAAAAATATATATATTTTAAAACCAAAGCTATGATATTTTTTGTGACGTATTTTTCATGACAACTTAATAATATGTTGTTTCATTTTTTCCTATGTTCACTAAAGCGTATTTAATTCATTGAGCTTGTGGACATAGAAAACTTTCTCTTAATGTATTAGTTTTTCTAAATTTAAAAGGTCAAAGGTAATTAAAAAAAAGAAAACCATGAAAAATTAAAAACACGTGCAAACTTTTTGTTTAAATTTCAAGCGAAAGAATACAATGACCCGTTGTTTTTCTACAAAGTAATAATAACATCTGAGCAAAAGTTTAAAAACAGGAAACATTTAGAAAAAGATAAAGGAAATATCGTTTAAAACATCTAGGCTCGTGTTTTCTTTCAACAGAAAAACAAGTATGAAATTAGAACGACCATATAATACCCTACAACTTAAGCCATTTATTGTTGAATAAAATTGTGGATATTTAAGTCAAATTTTGAAGGGGGCTAGGACAGACGGACGGATGGTATACTTTAAGGTGGGAAAAAGACCAATATTATGGTGTATCACACACATCAGCACAAACCCAATATACCCTCCCCACTAAAGTGGTGTAGGGAATAACAACTAAATTGACATAAAAATCAGTAGGTTTTTAAC
This sequence comes from Lucilia cuprina, assembly GCF_022045245.1. Classification (NCBI taxonomy): domain Eukaryota; kingdom Metazoa; phylum Arthropoda; class Insecta; order Diptera; family Calliphoridae; genus Lucilia; species Lucilia cuprina. Next base: position 45,961,807 of record NC_060953.1, on the reverse strand, counting down.
AAATTTACGCTTTGAAGCTATGAAACATGAATTCTATGAAATATCTACATTAGAAGCCCTTCGTTGTAACCACAAATATGGTCTACAAACCTTTAGGCTTATTTATTTATAAGGTATTGTATATAATATATGATTAGGTAAACGGTTTAAATTCTAAAAACTAAAGTTAGTTAGCACTTTTGTTATGGATTCATATTTTGATTGTTTTGTGATAAAAATTTCCCCATTGTAGCGATGAAAATATAATTTTTAAGAAAGCATAGAAAAAACAATGTTGATTCTAGAAAAATTCAAAGTGATGGCATGACAGAATGCGTATGAAAACTTAAAATCATAAAAATGCATATTTGTATGATTATAAAATGCTATAAAAATCAAAAGTGACTTTTAAACAACAGCATCAAGAAGAACAACTAAAGCAACAGTAAATAAAACAATGAATAAATGTACTATGTATAGCAACGATAAACAGTGGTGGGCAACAAAAACACAGAAATAAAAAATAATTTATATTTACCCAAAGATATATTGTCAGAGTAGCTTTTCTTACTCAAAAACATTATTCAAAAAAAATGCCCATAACTGGTATAAAGCACAAAAATGGTCTAGTACTGAAAATAGGCTCATGAAAGAAAATAATCCTTAAGCTAAATGCAAAACACAGCAAAATTATACAACAATAACAATAAACGACATCATTGTTGTCCTCATCATCGTCATCATCATCACCATAATCATCTTGTTGTCTTTATTGTTGACACCATACTCAACATGTCCTCAACATTTCGTTGTTAAAGTCATGGCAACTGGGAAAAGAATTCAAAAATTGGTCGTATAGTTAAAAGTCGTTACTTTGTACATACACACACATGCAATAGATAAGCAAGGCACCACTTTTTATTCACTTCCTTAAAAAAGAGGAAGTCAGGCATTGAAATTTCTTAACTAAAGAAGTGGATTTGTAATATGTTATCTGAACCGAATGAAATAAGAGGATATCTAACTAACTAACTAACTAACTAACTAACTAACTAACTAATTAACTAACTAAATAACTAGCTATCTAGCTAACTAACAAACTAACTAATTAACTAACTAACTAGCTAACTAACTAACTAACTAACTAACTAACTAACTAACTAACTAACTAACTAACTAACTAACTAACTAACTAACTAATTAACTAACTAACTAATTAATTAACTAACTAGCTAACTAAATAACTAACTAGCTAACTAAATAACTAACTAACTAACTAACTAACTAGCTAGCTAACTAACTAACTAACTAACTAACTAACTAACTAACTAACTAACTAACTAACTAACTAACTAACTAACTAACTAAC
>NC_060953.1:45958377-45960359 GCF_022045245.1 Lucilia cuprina | reverse complement strand
CTATCTATCTATCTATCTATCTATCTATCTATCTATCTATCTATCTATCTATCTATCTATCTATCTATCTAACTAACTAACTAACTAACTAACAAACTAACTAACTAACTAACTAACTAACTAACTAACTAACTGACTAACTAACTAGCTAACTAAATAACTAACTAACCATCTAACTAACTAACTTACTAACTAAACCGTCTATAACCTCGACAATACATTAATGCTCAGATAAACCATTCCCCCAGACATCACTTTTTGTTATAGTTTTCGTTATTTATTACCCACTGTGCATCAGATGGCCAAATACTAATGTTCGACATTTTCATTACATAAAAAAAAAACAAATTCAGATTTTCGCTTGATCTCACTTTCTAGGCAAATACTGCGGTTATTGTTTTCTACATAAATTTTTTGCAATTTGAATATTATAAAACGTATTTGCAAAACAAAAGAAATTTTGAGATATTTTTATACAAAAAAAAAAAAAAAGCTAAAGCTAAAATAGTTATGAAATATAGAAAACAGAAATTGTTAAGTTGTTCTACCAACACAAAAAGTAGTTACCTTTGAGAGTAAACAAAAGTTTTAAAATGTATATCGCCATTCGAGGGCAAAAACAATATACAGTTTTTTTTTATTAAAAAAAAACATTTTTTTCAATTCACTTTTCACTATTTATTCAGTATAAAGGTACTTGTTTCTGTAGCATTTAACTTTATGAGTTTGCCAGTGTTCTTTGTGAAAGCTCTACAAAGTATGCTATATAAAATATAAATAATAGTATGCCTTAGGGTATACAATGATATTTTTCTTCTGCAGTAACTTTTATCGAGCAGCCACCGCCGCTTGTTTTTCATTCTTCAATGTGTGTGTGTGCATGTGTATCTAGTTTACTGCCACACAATTACAATTATCAGTGTGAGTGTTAAGTAGTTTTACTAAATTTAGATTTTCTATTTCTCATCTTGACTTGAGTGTTTGTGTCTATGTTTTTGGTGACTTGATCGTGGGTAGAGGGGAGTGTTTATTGTATTTTCTTTTTTCTTTGGATACTCTAGAGGTATAAAATTATTTTCTTGTTGTTAATATAACACAAGGAAGTTTCCACTTAATAAAATAATGACAGTGATTTTCATACATAAACAACCTTGTATTTACAACACTAACTGAGGTGTCATAAAATTTATGAAATAAAATAACGTATACAGTTGTTGTAGTATTTCGAACATTTATCACTGTTATTAAAAGGAAAGGAAAATGTTTTTAGAAAATTTATCTTAACTAAATACAATATTGGGATATTAAGTTTAAATAGAGAATATTTAAAATTTTGTAGTTTTAAGCAAGGATGTTCTTGAAATTCTTAATTGTTTTTGATTAAAGTTTTCAAAGGAAATGGATAAGTGAATAAAAAGAATTCATTTGGAAAAATTAACACGAATTTGTTGGAAAGATTTTTTAATTTTAAAACAAAATTAAAAGAAGAAGATTAAAATAGCTAATCTTTTTAATAGACTCCTCGTAATATATTAACACCAATTCTTAGGAACTTTAATACTACGAGTATAAAAAGAGAATTTGATTGATTTCAAAAGCTACTGCTTCAGCTAAATTTTAAGTTATTGTTTTTAATCATTATTATTGACTATAATTTTATTAAAAAGAAATATTTTGTTTTGTTCCAGATGGTGGCGACTGATGAAAATGCTTCCACACAAAATACCACCGATACTGGTGGTACATTCGGCAAACTTAAACAGACACTTTCATCCTCACTCTTAACAGCACAGGACCGTGGTGAGTAATGAAAAATAATTTGAGCAAAAAGATAATTCAAAACGAGGATTCGAAGTGTATTATAAAAATTATACTGTCTGGTCTATAGTCTAGTCTATAGTCTAGTCTATAGTCTAGTCTATAGTCTAGTCTATAGTCTAGTCTATAGTCTAGTCTATAGTCTAGTCTATAGTCTAGTCTAT
>NC_060953.1:45956306-45958277 GCF_022045245.1 Lucilia cuprina | reverse complement strand
TAGACTAGACTATAGACTAGACTATAGACTAGACTATGGACTAGACTATAGACTAGACTATAGACTAGACTATAGACTAGACTATAGACTAGACTATAGACTAGACTGGACTATAGACAGGTATACTATAGACTATATTAGACAATATTAAATCTTGTAATGGTAAGCGTCATTCCTCTAGAAAAGGACGTCCTTAATCTGTCAGGTGTACTTTTGGTTGGGTGTGTATTTTACTACAGTCGTAAATATAAATGCATTTTGTTGGTTTGTCTGTCGTTGTGTAAGCTACATAATAATGTAAAATGGTACAAACTTTCACCACAATTCAATGTTTTGACATAAGTACATATATACAATGCCGCATTTAGAATTACATTATTTTGTTTAAAGCTTTTTATATGGAAAATCTTTTAAAAATTCTCTAATTTCGAACTATGGTAACAGACCACTGAAAAGGTTTTGTAGTATGGAACCTACAGTTTCAATGCTATCACAACTTTATGCGAAATAAATTATGGTACTTTCTTTCTCTCGGAAACTTTTAAATCTATTCCACTTATTACTTCCACTTTGTTGAAGATTCACAGTTAGGTTTTTTAACAAATTATTTTATGTATATTTTTCTTTCTTTTTTTTAATATATTTTATACTCTCGTAGGTCCTGCCTTTTACAGTAATAGTGTCAGTCAGGTATACATATGTATTTGTTATTTTTACAATATTTACTAGATATTTGCTGAATCGTAAAAAAGTTTACAATTTTCCTAATACTTTGAAACTATCTTATATTATAAAAGTTTTTACTAAATACATATTGACAAAAAAGTAATAAGTATGATTTAGGTGTTGGAAGGAAATTTCTAAAAATTAGAGCAAAGACATGTACGGGCATGATATTTTTACCTGTCGCATATAAAAGTAATTTTTAATCATTAAAATTAAAAGATACAATCTAGCAAACACTTGAAGGTATATTACTAAAGGCTAACAAAACTAAGTAATTTACTGCCAGAAAAGTTATAGGAGAAAATTTAATAAAATATATTTTATTTGGCAGTTTTAATTCCTTCGCATAGCTATGGCCATTAGAGTGGTTCACACAATAATTTGATATATATTGCTATTAACATAAATTGCAGAATAAACACTGAAAACAGACCGCAATTCTTTAAACTTTAACAAATTTATGACTCCTTACACGTATGAGTGTTATTATTTAATTAACAATAAAACTCATACGCCAAGTAAACCATTTCGAATGGAAAACAGTATTTTAAATACTTGGCACTTTTTTCTAAGTGATTTAAATTAGCTGCACATGTACTAAATATTCAAATGAATTACTAATGTGTGAGGTAGTAATTATATTTATTGAAATTTTAATTGATATCTACATGATTAATCCATTAGCATGTTTAAGCGAACAGATATTAATGAAGCTGAATTTTAAACAAAAGAACATAATAAGACAAACGAAATAGCAAATGTCAATAAATAATTCTAGCAAAATCAAGGTTTAATATTCATTAGGGCAATAAATAGCACATAATCATTTTATAAGAAATTGGTAACAACCATTCCACAAAGAAAATAAAAAGTATTTTCTTTGTGGAAGGTAGACTAGAATCTACTTAATATTGTCTTTACTGTAGATTAGATAATACAATAGATCGCAGATTAGACTAAAGACTATAATGTAAACTAGATCAAAGACTAAACCATAAACAAGCTTATGAAATAAATTAAAGATCAGATAATAAAGTAGATTATAAACTAGAATATAAACTAGATTATACTAGACTATAGACTAGACTATAATTGACTAGAATATACTAGACCAGACTACAGACTAAACTAGAATACATATACTATAGACTAGACTATAGACTAGACTATAGACTAGACTATAGACTAGACTATAGACTAGACTATAGACTAGACTATAGACTAGACTATAGACTAGACTATAGA
>NC_060953.1:45935645-45956206 GCF_022045245.1 Lucilia cuprina | reverse complement strand
TCCAGTCTATAGTCTAGTCTATAGTCTAGTCTATAGTCTAGTCTATAGTCTAGTCTATAGTCTAGTATATAGTCTAGTCTACAGTCTAGTCTATAGTCTAGTCTATAGCATAGTCTATAGTCTAGTCTATAGTCTAGTCTATAGTCTAGTCTATAGTCTAGTCTATAGTCTTGTCTATAGTCTAGTCTATAGTCTAGTTTATAGTCTATTCTATAGTCTATTCTATAGTATATTCTATAGTATAGTCTATTAGCTAGAGTGTAGTCTAGTCTAGTTTAGAGTCTAGTCTTTAGTATGGTATATAGTATATAATTTTGTCTATAGTTTAGATTATAGTGAAATCCACAGTCTAGTCTGTAGTCTAGTATATAGTCTAGTCTTTAGTCTATTATATACTCGAGTTTATATTCTTGTCTATAGCCTAGTTTAAAGTCTAGTCAATAGTCTATACTTTTATAATTAATTTTCACCACTAAATTAAACAACCTATTTTAAGATTCAAGCACGTACTAGAGTTGAGAGTCCATATATTGTGGATGCACACCTAGCCCCTTCATATACATATATACACTTTAGTTATTTTAGTTAAGGTATGTTGTAGAAACAGAATCCTCATGTGTAAATAGCAGATAGAAAAAGTCACATTTTAAGGACAAACAGAAAATAGAGCTCAAGTTTGTGCTACGAGTTTTTGTAACAAAAATTAACCACGTAATTTTAAAATAAATTATGGTATTTGCTAAAAGATCCTGAAAAATATATAAAGTTTGAATTTAGTTAAATTGTGCATTTGCATTGTATGAGTTATAAGGCTTCCGAAAATTTGTGGCATTAGTTTAACGTATAATTCATAGATCATTGTAGTCCCCAAAGCTCTTTACCAAGAAGTTTATATAAGGACTAAGTAAGGTCATCTTAAATTCTCCATTACCATCTTTTTAAAGATATCTTGTGTTGGCAATGTGACTATAAATTTCAAGTATTTTTTTCTTTTTTCGATTACTATTTTTTATAATATTTTAAATTAAATATTTTCATACATTTGTGACCAGTAAAAAGATTATATTTGTGAGTGTTTTTTATATGCACGAGTTAAATGCAATTTGTGAGACATGTGAACATGTGAAAAAATTCAGAAAAAACAAACTCGAACAAAAAGTTTAATAAAAGTGGATTTTAAAAAGATAAGGATCTTTGCAATTCACCCATAACTATATTATTTATTTGAAGAAGAATAGGATATTTAAAACTTAAGTACATACACTGTAAAAATTTACTGCTAGTCTTTAATTTAGTCTAGAGTCTAGTCTATAATCTAGTCCTAGTCTGTTGTATAGTCTTGTCTATAGTCTGGACTATAGTCTAGTCTATAGCCTAGTCTATAGTCTAGTCTATAGTCTAGTCTATAGTCTAGTCTATAGTCTAGTCTATAGTCTAGTCTATAGTCTAGTCTATAGTCTAGTCTATAGTCTAGTCTATAGTCTAGTCTATAGTCTAGTCTATAGTCTAGTCTATAGTCTAGTCTATAGTCTAGTTTATAGTCTAGTCTATAGTCTAGTCTATAGTCTAGTCTATAGTCTAGTCTATAGTCCAGTTTATAGTCTAGTCAAGTCTATAGTCTAGGCTATAGTCTAGTCTATACTAATACAATTATATAGTCTTGTCTACAGACTACTCTATAGTCCGTTCTATAGTCTAGTCTACAATCTAGTGCATCGTCTAGTCTATAGTCCAGTCAATATCTATTCTATAGACTAGTCTATAGTTTAATACGTAGACTAGTTTATAATCTAGTCTATAATATAACCTTTGATCTGATCTAAAACCTTGTCTAGTCTAGTTTATAGTCTAGTCTATACTCCAGTCTATAATCTGGTCATTGATCTGGTCTGTAATCTAGTCTATAGTCTAGTCTATAGTTTGGTTTATAATCTAGTCTGTAGTCTACAGTTCAGTCTATAATCTAGTCTTTAATCTAGGCTATAGTCGAATCTATAAACCAGTCTGTAGTCTAGTTTAAGTGTATTCTATAGCCCATTCTATAGTAATCTCAATAGTCTAGTATATAATCTAGAACATAGTCTAGTGTACAATTATTGCCTAAAAGCTAGTCAATAATCTGGTCTATGGTCTAGTCTATTGTCTATTTTATAGTTTAATCTATAGTTTATGCTATAGTACAGTATATAGTATATTCTATAGTTTAATGAACACACAATCATATAAAAACTTTGAAAAACCCTCGAAAACCTAATAATTTAAGAAAATATTTTCGATTTCATGCAATTCTTTTAATTGCCTTTTTCATTTACATGAATATATTTAAAAAAAAACTGCTAAAATGTTTCACTTTTTCTTAAGAGTATAGAATTAATAACTGAACTTTAAACGATTTTCATTTAAGCATTTTGCGAAAAATTCTTGACAAGGTGTCGTTACCTTAACATGAACTATTAAAAAGTGTTAGCAAGTATGTTTTACTATAGCTATTGAAGTTTTTGTTGAAAATTTTTCAAAAGTCTTTGGTTAATATTTACTACACTTACTAGTTATGCTTTAAATATATAACAACTAATGTACCCTGTAATTACAAGAGAATACTATTTACCCTTTTCGCAGTTGTAATAATAACTGTTTACAGTGACTTACAAGGACATTTCAAAGATCATGTGATTAAAGCTCTTTTCCTGTTTAGATCCTTAAAGAAATAATTTAGTTCTCAGAACTACGGGGTTCTAAGTAATATAAAATACGTTTCTACATACGTGTCTAACATTTTTGAGCAAGTTAATGCTGGGAGCTGTTTATGATTAGGACACCTGTTTCATTTAAAATGAAACTAATGAATGAATGAGACAATTTGTAACAAGAATAATGTTTTATTTAATTTATGAGTGAATGATATTTTAAGTTTATTTTACGGTTCTAAGTATGCGGTTTTCTATGTTACTAATATTTACTTCAGAGTAAATGTGACATTTTCTAACACATACGTTTTTAAAAGTTTAATTGATTTTATGTCCATATTACTGCTTGTAATATTGCTTAAGTGTTGAATGTGGTTTTTGTATTTACTTTTGATTTACGACGAAAGTTGAGTGTTATTTTGCTGTGACAGTTGGTAGGAAATTGAAAAACTAAAAGGTTGACATATATTACAAAATGAACAAATGTTTTAATAAAACACATAAATATTCGCCATTGTCGAATTTTATATACTTTTCAGCATAGTGTGTTTAAAATGAGTTTAATTTCAAGGGTTTCAATTTAAACTATATTTTCCAACTCTATAACAGAACATTAAACAACAACAACTAACACCAAACGAAACAAAACACATTAAAAAGCTTATGTTGTTGTTAGTTTTTCAAGATGTAATTTTCTGTGTTTGTATCGGACTTTTGCTTGTATCTCTGTTACTAGTGGACGAACTTTGCTGATTTTAAATAGAAAACTACGCTAAACTATAAACTAGACTATAGGCAAGACTACAGAATACACTATCAACTAGACTTTAGCCTACAATATATACTAAACTATAGATTAGACCACATAAAAGACTGTAGACTTTTAGAGGTTATAGACTGGACTTGAATGTAGACCAGACTATAGACTAAACTATAGACTACGCTAATAACTATTCTACAGACTCGACTTTAGACAAGACTATATACTAGACTGTAGACAACAATTTAGACTAGATTATAAACCAGACTATAGACTACACTATAGACTAGTTTATAGACTACTCTATAGACTAGATTATAGACAAGGCTATTCGCTAGACTAAAGACTAGACTATAGACTAGACTATAGACAAGACTATAGACAAGACTATAGACAAGACTATAGACTAGACTATAGACTAGACTATAGACTAGATTACAGACTAGACTATAGACTAGACTATAGACTAGACTATAGACTAGACTATAGACTAGACTATAGACTAGACTATAGACTAGACTATAGACTAGACTATAGACTAGACTATAGACTAGGCTATAGACTAGGCTATAGACTGGACTATAGACTAGACTATAGACTAGACTATAGACTAGGCTATAGACTGGACTATAGACTAGACTATTGACTAGACTAAAGACTAGACTAAAGACTAGACTGTAGACTAGACTAGACTATAGACTATTCTATTGACTACACTATGGACTACAGATTATACTATAGACTAGACTTTAGACTTTAGAAGACTAAACTATAGAAAATATTAGAGAAAATACATTAAACTTGACTTGACTATTATCTAGGCTATAGAAATAGAATAGGATACAGAGTGGACTATATTTTTATTGCCAACAAATACTTAAAAAATGTAAATTTGTACTTTTACAAACAAGAGCACGACCACAAAATATTCTACACCCCATATAGTAAGTAGTTATGTGTATAATAGGTATACACATAACTACTAAGTAAACTTTAGACAAAAAAATTGTTTCATTTATCTTTAAAATGCAAGCAATCACATGATAATTCTCAGGTTTATATTTTCTTATTAATGAAATCATTTAGAATCCATTTTATGATAAATTTCATTTACCAATAAAATTTTATACAAATTCAATAACAAAACTGTTGAGGTTTACTTTTCTGCATATAAATTGCAACAATAATATTAGTTTTAACAATTATTTGTAGTCAAGACATTGCAAATACTTTATGAAAACTTGCAACAATTGTCGATAACAGCAGAAGTTTCCTGACTGTTGGCATTTTATTTCATTTGTATGTAGAGGCGAAAAACATGACGTTATAACTTTTATTTTATTTAATTTACATTATTTGCTGTTATTCTAAGCAATTTCCTCCTTTTAAAGATATTTTTATTATTGTCGCTTATTATTATTATTCCATCAACTATTCTGTTCGAAAAGCAACTAAGAAGATAATATTTTCCTCCTTTTTTCCTCTTTTTTTAGTGAATAAAATGTCACCACGTCCATCGTTAATACCTACAGATACGGATGCCACTTATGGCAACTATCAACAGCAACAGGATGCAGCGGCAAATCAAAATAACAACAATAATAATAATACAACAAGTACAATAACATCAGCGACAAGTGGCAGTATCAGTAGTGGTGGTGGCACTTCAAATTCCTCAAAACAAAATACAGAACCCGGACGTCGAGCGGGTGCTTGTCGGGTGTGTTTGAAATCATTTAAACCCGATGACTTTCATAAGACGTGTTTTGAATGTCAGCAGCGTGTGTGTGAAGATTGTGCCAGCTATAGTAAATTGGAGGAAAATGAGGATGCGGTGAGTTTAATACAAAAGAATTTAAATAATAAAAAATTTCCATATAAATGTGGTCTGTTTTGTAAATGCAATAAATATGCTAAATTGGTTGGATATTGTTAAGAAAGGGTTAGAAGTTGCATGGGGTTAACTCGATCCTTGGCTAATAACTCTTAAACCATGAAATTGTCTAATTCAATTACTTTTATATTTAGTTACTTAAAGGCAAATTTACTTGAACTAATAATTTATAATTGTCTTGTTCATATTCATATATTGTCTAACACTTACATACATATTTCTATTTATACATATCATATTTTGTAGTCAATTCCAAAAATGACGTGTAAACATTAATTTTACTCATGTAAAACAATGTGTAATTTGTACTGGAAGTGGTAAGACCTTTTTCGTGTCAGGTGTAAAAATTGAATAAATTAGAAAAAGTACTTATGTCCTTTAAGAGGAATTGTGATGACCTAAACCTTTCATGTATTTAATAATTATACCCTACACCACTTTAGTGGGGAGGGTATATTGGGTTTGTGCTGATGTTTGTAACGCACAATAATATTGGTCCTATACCCACCTTAAAGTATACCAATCGGCTCAGAATCATTTTCTAAGTCGATTTAGCTATGTTCGTAGTAATCAAACTACAGGCCGTAATTTTGAAGATAATTGAATGAAACTTGGTACGTGATCTTCTCAGGACGAACCCTATTGAAAATGGTTAAGATCAGTCAATTATTTCACCTATCCTCCATACAACTGTACTCTCGAATAGTTCTTGTAAACATTGTAATCAAACTACATGTCGCAATTTTGAAGATAATTCAATGAAATTTGGCACATGATCTTTTATTATACCGGAGACGAAGTCTATTGAAAATGATTAACATCGGTTCATTATTTCACCTAGCTCCCATACAACTGAACCCTCGAATAGAGCTTGTAAAGCTTGTAATCAAACTACAGGTCACAATTTTGGAGATAATTCATTGAAATTCGGCACATGATATTTTATGGTACTGTAGACGAAAATAGTTAACATTGGTCCATTATTTCACCTAGACCCATTAGAACTGAACCCGACAAATAGGGCTTTTAAGTTCATAATTATGTATAATATAAGGAGTGAGATCGAAAAATTCTTAACATACATATATGTTTATAAAAAAGAAACCACTAAACTTACAGCTTTATTTTTTTTTTATTTGATTCAAATTATTATTTACAATTTACAAAAAAAAAAATATTTTTATAGTTTTAATCACTAGTGATGAAATTTTGAACCCTTTTCGGAAACCCTTCCATTAACGTTTTTATAGTGCTTTCTGTCACTTTGCTCGAACATGTAGTCCATCTCCGTTTAAAATCTACCACACTTTTGGACACCTTTTTTGTACTCTTCAATTCTCTTTTAACAAGAGCCCAATATCTCTCCACTGGCCTTAGCTCCGGGCAGTTTGGAGGATTTGCCTCTCTTGGTACAAATACCACATTATTGTTCTTGTACCACTCAAGGGCTTGTTTAGCATAGTGACAGGATGCCAAGTCAGGCCAAAAATAAGTGGACACATTATGAAGTCTTATGAATGGAAGCAGCCTTTTTTGTAAATTTCGGTATTTATAGAGCCCGTTGTAACAAATGATTGACTTCTTTTGCCGCAACTGCATATTGCTTGCCATACCAAGAACTTTCTGGGAAATTTTGTCTGCTTTTGGGTCCTAAACTTTTCTTCAACATTCCCTCGAGCATCAGCAACATAAATCTTTTGACCTGGAAGTTGCGAAAAATCTGCCAGAACAAACGTTTCGTCATCCATTATGCAGCAAGAATATTTTTTTATAAAACTTGACTTCAATTTCCGTGCTCTGTTTTTGGCCTCTAAATTTTTAGCAGCGTTCCTGTTAGGAACTTTTTGAGCCTTGTATGTTTTTAAACCTGCATTAGCTTTAACTTTTCGTACCAAATAGTCCGAGCACTGAGCTAACCGAGCTGCTTTCCTACCGGATGTGTTGGGAGCTCTTTTGAAAATGCGTTCTATTTTTTTTGGCTTTAGAAACATCATGTGGACCATTCCTTCTACCTGAACCAGGTTTTCTATCAACTGACAAGTTCTCCCGGTACTGTTTAATAACATTGGAAACAGTTTGACAGCAGACCTTTGTATGCTTGGACAACTTTTTGTAAGACCAAGTTGGGTTTAGTTGAAAATATTTAATAATTTCAGTACGCACTTTTTTCTGGTCACTTTTTTGGTTGAAAAATGTAATAAAAAACGTGTGTTAAGAATTTTTCGATCTCACTCCTTACTCGTATCTCGACAAAAAGCTGCAAAACCAAGTTTTATACTAGTGTTGATGAACCTCATGTACTTTATAATTATAGGGCCTCATTTGACCCTAGCCCCTCTAAAAAGCCCCCATCAACATTTTACTTAAATTTCCACAGTTTTATTAAACAGTAAATGGCTTTAGTATATCTGAGGCAAGGTACAAATTAACTTAAATGCTTTATTATGAAAACTAAATCGCATTTCATTCGTATATAGGTGTAGGGTATTATATGGTCGGTCTCGCCCGACTATAACTTCTTACTTGTTATTATTGAAGACATGCAAAATAGTAGGGAAGTCCATCAAAATAAGTGTAATTATGAAATTAACTAACAAACAAACTAACTAACTACTTAACTAACTAGGTTGGTAGGAGCAGGTATACAACATTCTTGAGGACGTATAAGATTCTCGCACCCATAGTTTTTATTCAGCTATCCGTATCCGACTGTTTTCGAGTGGCCTCCTACACATACCACGTGTTTTATAACAGCTTTGGGTCAGCTCAATTTAAGTAAGGAGCCATTCGGATGTAAGCGTCACCTGAACTCTTAAATATGATTCAAGGGGTATAATATCTAACAACATTTCTAAAACTTAGGTTGAAGTAGCAGCATGTACGATGAACTTGAACTCCCTAAAGTAGTTTGATATTAAACTTTTTGTCCAAAGTTGTCCACCAGCTAGACTTTGTCGTAGTGGGACTAACACCTCATTTCATGCCTACAGTTTTCCTACATATCGTCCAGCATCAAAGTGTCTTGTTGATCATATCCTTTATATGGTCTCTCCATTTTAATTTCCAGTCAAGTATTACTCCTAAGTACCTAACTTTGTCTGTCAAAAGTATTCTTGTGCTCATGAAGCAAGGATTTCTACTATAGAACCATCAAAACGTTTAATCCATTTTCATTGAAAAATATACCAAAGAGTACAATCTTCAAGATTTATATTCAGTCAGGAGTTTTCAATATTATTTTTCCATTTGGATGATGAAATTGGTACATTTTGATCACGATTAATGAAGCTAAATAATATAGAATATATAAAAAGTACAAGTTAAAGAAACAAAAATAACAAAACAGTCCTTCTTTTTTAAAACTTTATAAAAGTGATTTTGAATAAAACTATATTTCCCGATTTTCACCCTTTTTGGAACTTTTTCCAGTGAATAGCAAGCGTTTTTTCTGAAGTAATTGTATACAATTATCTTGCAGATAACTCACACTTATAGGCTTTTAGATCTATATAGACTATCCATCATTTGGTCGTTCATTGCCTGCTATATATATTTTACCATGATTAAAAATACCTCAAGGCTACCTTATATAATCATATCATTATCACTACTTAACATATCATTTTGCTTAAAACTTTTTCCCTAATGGTAATTAAAAATATGACAGGACGATAATATTGTTAGAGAATATGAGAAAATTTACCTCATTAGAAAAGGAATAATTTTCTTACTTTAAGAATGTTACTAAATTACAAAACACTATTGATTACTAATGATAATGATGATGATAATGCTGCTGTTTGCTGATTATACTGATGGCTAATGCCACAAACTGTAATATAGTACAACATAATCATTGCAACATGTTTAAGTTTTATAGAGCTGATTCATAATAACAAAGTATAAAAGAGCGAACACCCACATACATACACTTCATATCTTAACTCATAATGTAAAAATAATTAAAGTTTAGATTACACTAAATAATATCTACAATACCTTGCAAATATATTACAACTTATAAGATGTAGCAAGGGCAAGTGAGAGTAGGATGATGCAGAGAAAATTGGAAAATTTCTCAATTACATTCATACACACTTGAGGAAATTAGAGTAGCATGATGATGTTAAAGGATTTTATGGTGAAATTTGAACACTACTTAATTACGCTTCAAAGCTTAGGGGAGAGTGAAAATACAAAAAAGAGGGTTTACAAAAAAAAAAACTAACTTTAATGAACATTTTCTAACAACCTAAAATATACATATCACTAGATCAGTATCTAGTCAATAGTCATATAGATAGTGTAATTTATAATTTAATCTATCTTTTAATCTATCGTCAATTAGATGGTCTAGTCTATAGTCTAGTCTATAATCTAGACTACAGTGTAAACTATAGCCTAGTCTAGTCTATAGTAAGTTCAGTCTATAGTCTAGTCTAAAGTCTAGTCTAGTCTATAGTCTATAGTCTAGTCTATAGTCTAGTCTATAGTCTAGCCTACAGTCTAGTCTATAGTCTAGTCTAAAATCTAGTCTATAGTCTAGTTTATAGTCTAGTCTATAGTCTAGTCTATAGTCTAGTCTAAAGTCTAGTCTATAGTCTAGTCTATAGTCTAGTCTATAGTCTAGTCTATAGTCCAGTCTATAGTCCAGTCTATAGTCTAGTCTATAGTCTAGTCTATAGTCTAGTCTATAGTCTAGTCTATAGTCTAGTCTATAGTCTAGTATATAGTCTAGTCTAAAGCCTAGTCTATAGTCTAGTCTATAGTCTAGTCTATAGTCTAGTCTATAGTCTAATCTATAGTCTAGTCTATAGTCTAGTCTATAGTCTAGTCTAAAGTCTAGTCAATAGTCTAGTCTATAGTCTAGTCTATAGTCAAGTCTATAGTCCAGTCTATTGTCTAGTCTATAGTCTAGTCTATAGTCTAGTATCTATAGTCTAGTCTATAGTCTAGTCTATAGTCTAGTCTATAGTCTAGTCTATAGTCTAGTCTATAGTCTAGTCTATAGTCTAGTCTATAGTCTAGTCTAGTCTATAGTCTAGTCTATAGTCTAGTCTAGTCTATAGTCTAGTCTATAGTCTAGTCTAGTCTATAGTCTAGTCTATAGTCTAGTCTATAGTCTCTAGTCTACTATAGTCTAGTCTATAGTCTAGTCTATAGTCTAGTCTATAGTCTAGTCTATAGTCTAGTCTATAATAGTCTAGTCTATTATAGTCTATAGTCTAGTCTATAGTCTAGTCTATAGTCTAGTCTATAGTCTAGTCTATAGTCTAGTCTATAGTCTAGTCTATAGTCTAGTCTATAGTCTAGTCTATAGTCTAGTCTATAGTCTAGTCTATAGTCTAGTCTATAGTCTAGTCTATAGTCTAGTCTATAGTCTAGTCTATAGTCTAGTCTATAGTATAGTCTATAGTCTAGTCTATAGTCTAGTCTATAGTCTAGTCTATAGTCTAGTCTATAGTCTAGTCTATAGTCTAGTCTATAGTCTAGTCTATAGTCTAGTCTATAGTCTATAGTCTAGTCTATAGTCTAGTCTATAGTCTAGTCTATAGTCTAGTCTATAGTCTAGTCTATAGTCTAGTCTATAGTCTAGTCTATAGTCTAGTCTATAGTCTAGTCTATAGTCTAGTCTATAGTCTAGTCTATAGTCTAGTCTATAGTCTAGTCTATAGTCTAGTCTATAGTCTAGTCTATAGTCTAGTCTATAGTCTAGTCTATAGTCTAGTCTATAGTCTAGTCTATAGTCTAGTCTATAGTCTAGTCTATAGTCTAGTCTATAGTCTAGTCTATAGTCTAGTCTATAGTCTAGTCTATAGTCTAGTCTATAGTCTAGTCTATAGTCTAGTCTATCTAGTCTAGTCTATAGTCTAGTCTATAGTCTAGTCTATAGTCTAGTCTATAGTCTAGTCTATAGTCTAGTCTATAGTCTAGTCTATAGTCTAGTCTATAGTCTAGTCTATAGTCTAGTCTATAGTCTAGTCTATAGTCTAGTCTATAGTCTAGTCTATAGTCTAGTCTATAGTCTAGTCTATAGTCTAGTCTATAGTCTAGTCTATAGTCTAGTCTATAGTCTAGTCTATAGTCTATAGTATAGTCTATAGTAGTCTAGTCTATAGTCTAGTCTATAGTCTAGTCTATAGTCTAGTCTATAGTCTAGTCTATAGTCTAGTCTATAGTCTAGTCTATAGTCTAGTCTCTAGAGTCTAGTCTATAGTCTAGTCTATAGTCTAGTCTATAGTCTAGTCTATAGTCTAGTCTATAGTCTAGTCTATAGTCTAGTCTATAAGTCTAGTCTAGTCTTCTATAGTCTAGTCTATAGTCTAGTCTATAGTCTAGTCTATAGTCTAGTCTATAGTCTAGTCTATAGTCTAGTCTATAGTCTAGTCTATAGTCTAGTCTATAGTCTAGTCTATAGTCTAGTCTATAGTCTAGTCTATAGTCTAGTCTATAGTCTAGTCTATAGTCTAGTCTATAGTCTAGTCTATAGTCTAGTCTATAGTCTAGTCTATAGTCTTAGTCTATAGTCTAGTCTATAGTCTAGTCTATAGTCTAGTCTATAGTCTAGTCTATAGTCTAGTCTATATTCTAGTCTATAGTCTAGTCTATAGTCTAGTCTATAGTCTAGTCTATAGTCTAGTCCGTGATCTATAGTCTGTAGTCTAATCTGTATTCTATTATGTAGTCTAGTCTATAGCCTAGTCTAGTCAGTAGTCTAGTCCATAGTTTAATCTATATTTTTGTCTATAGTCTAATCAATAGTCTAGTCTATTGTCCAGTTTATGGTCTAGTCTATAGTCGAAACCAGTCGTAGTCTATAGTATAGTCTTAAGTCTAGTCTAAAGTCTAGTCTATAGTCTAGTTTATATTGACTATACTGTATATATAAAAGTCGAAAGAATTTTGTGTACAGGGACTATGGGTCCCACAGACCTAACAGTTGATATTGCGAATTTTGAACTTAATTTTGACTTAAAATAAAATTAGTAAATTAAAAAAAAATTGTTCCCGTAAAGTTTTCAAAATAAATTTCATTATTTTCTATAGTCTAGTCTATAGTCTAGTCTATAGTCTAGTCTATAGTCTAGTCTATATTCTAGTCTATAGTCTAGTCTATAGTCTAGTCTATAGTCTAGTCTATAGTCTAGTCCGTGATCTATAGTCTGTAGTCTAATCTGTATTCTATTATGTAGTCTAGTCTATAGCCTAGTCTAGTCAGTAGTCTAGTCCATAGTTTAATCTATATTTTTGTCTATAGTCTAATCAATAGTCTAGTCTATTGTCCAGTTTATGGTCTAGTCTATAGTCGAAACCAGTCGTAGTCTATAGTATAGTCTTAAGTCTAGTCTAAAGTCTAGTCTATAGTCTAGTTTATATTGACTATACTGTATATATAAAAGTCGAAAGAATTTTGTGTACAGGGACTATGGGTCCCACAGACCTAACAGTTGATATTGCGAATTTTGAACTTAATTTTGACTTAAAATAAAATTAGTAAATTAAAAAAAAATTGTTCCCGTAAAGTTTTCAAAATAAATTTCATTATTTTCTCTCTAAATAAGTACTTATAATGATTATTTAATTATTTAATATAATTTCTTTTCAAAAGACCATAACAATTTCATTAATTTGCTGTTGTGTGTGAGTGAATGTTTAACAAAAATATTTATTAAAAACATGCGAATTTTCTGTTAATGTCAGATCTTTTGTGAAAATAAAAATATTTTTTCTGCCTTTCACTTCCTTTTGCACGGAAGACTGGACGTTGTTGATGTGCCTTTTTAAAGCTTCAACGTGCTTTTTTTATATTCTCGCTAACAAAAATACAATAAACAGCAACCACAAAACGTAATATTTTTGAGGTTTTCTAAAACCAGCCCAGAAGGATTCCCAAAAAAAAAACGACAAGGTACCCCTTTACTTGACTGCCACCAATTCCAAAGTTAGCACCAGTGGACTGTAGTCAGTCTTTAAAAGATTATGAAAAATAAATTAGCATTTCTATCAAATAATTAAATTACACCCAGAACGGCAGGGTTTTATTTCTTTCTAAGTGTGTTGGGCCATAATGAGAGAAATATAAAAACGAGAATACAGCTATTTAATGTGCAAAACTGTAATACAGATGTGTGATAACCCAGCAAACATTTAAACATAAATTATCCAATATCCAACTTAATATTATTTTGCCCAAGACAGGAAATATTTAAATCCCATTTATTAAGAAAACTAAAACAAAATTGTATTTTATCAAAATGTTTGCTGGACTTGAGAAAATTTATGTGCATATGAATGTATTTGTGTTTAAAAGTTTCTATGGTTTTTCCATTTTTGGCTAATTGTTGCTAAGTTAATTAAAATGGCAAAAATTTAGTCAGCTGGTGAAAAATATGTACGTACATACGTAAGCGTGTATTTGGTTTCGTGCAACCACACATGAGGCACAACGTTTAAACACAGAAAAACATACAAATTTAAATGGCAGAAAAAAGCAAATAAAATTGCAACCTAATATAATTTTAATAATTACACTTAGAGAAATATGTAAAGAAGATATTTATTTTCGAAAATTTAAAAAATAAAATTAAATTATAAAATTCATAAAATATTTAATATTTTAGTCCAAGTTCTTTTTAAATTCAGTTCTAGTTCTATTTTAGTTCTAGTTCAGTGTTAGTTCAGTTCTAGTTCAGTTCTAGTTCAGTTCTAGTTCAGTTCTAGTTCAGTTCTAGTTCTAGTTCAGTTCTAGTTCAGTTCTAGTTCAGTTCTAGTTCAGTTCTAGTTCAGTTCTAGTTCAGTTCTAGTTCAGTTCTAGTTCGGTTCTAGTTCAGTTCTAGTTCAGTTCTAGTTCAGTTCCAGTTCAGTTCTAGTTCAGTTCTAGTTCAGTTCCAGTTCAGTTTTAGTTCTAACTCATATGGAATTATAAAAAAATCTTCCAAAACCTGATGCAAAACTTTACCGCACCTTTTTAAATAAATAAATAAAAAACTATTTGCATTTTAAACATGAAGATAAATCGATAACAAATAAATTATATTACAACACAACTATAATAGCAAATAAACACAAAGGAATTACACACCTTATAACTCGACCTTTTTATAGAAAGAAAAAAAAACGTTAATAAATACCATTGACGCCTTTCCCACACGTGCTAAAACATATGGAAATTTTCACACTTTGTTCTTATTAGAATATATGATGCAATTTCGATTTACAATTGTAATTTTATTGTTGTTCCAGAATATGTGGCGCTGTAGTGTGTGTCGAAGAAAGATGGCCTCACGTGTTTGTATACCACAGAATTCAACAGACTCTAGTCTGGATGTACCAGTATTAGAAGCATTGCAACGACGTCATTCAGATGCCAAATTGGGCTCAAGCACACAAACATTAGCGCCTGCAAATGGTAGTGCTGCATTAGCCCCACCTCGTAGTCCCGAACTAAGAAGACATTCAGATGTATCACCTGCGTCATTAAAAGAGCTAGAAAGGGTAAGTTGGATATGAAGAGGAATAGGAGAAAGAAATTGAAATGTTTTTTTTGGTCTTCTAGCAATTGAAAGGCAACAAGACACCCGGTGGTGATATGGATTGGCGCAAGGGTGGCCATAGTATGGCACCCAGTCGCTCGGGCAGTCCACCAAGACAAGAGGAATTAAGTTTTGGACCTCCTCTCTCACGAATGGCTTCCAGACGTGGCTCTAGAGTTGCCCGTCAACACAGTTATGATGACGATGCTAATGCTACAGGTACCGGTGTAGCCGGCAGTTTGGGTGCTGGTGTTGATATGGGTTTGGGTATACCAGCCATGCCCAGAAGGTATTTATTAAAAGTTTGATTTTAAATGAATTTTTAAGACTTTTTCGCCTTTAGAAAATCGGCTTATGATGTTTTCGCTCCGGGTGTTTTGCAAGCAGCTGCACAAGCTTCTCAACGTTCTCCTGGCGATGCCACACTTGGTCCACAAATAGCTTTGCCCGGCTCTCGTAGACCTTCATTTCGTGTGCCTCATCCCTCGGAAGATATTAATAATGATGAATCACCCAGCCCAGATAAAGGTAGTCCTGTATTAACGGTCGACGAGGATAGACGTATGCGAAGAAGAGGTTCACAATTGTGAGTAAAAACACCGATATATTAGACTTGTTTAAGAAAAATCCCGAATAGTTATCATTCAGTTTAGTAAATTTTAACTCAGAAGAACAATTTACTAAAATTTTACAAAATAGTGATTAACTCGATTACAAATTTAATTAAATTAACTTTTAATCTCATCTCCCGTCCAGACCCGATTTGGCTGCTTTACAATCACGTGGCGCTCTACCTACTTCCGGCATACCCTCGGCTATACCACCCCCTTTGGCTGCTTTCACCGGTCCCAATTTGGAAGATCTTGAAGCGCCACGACGTCAAACATCGATGGATGGTGAACAGATTAAAATTGTTATTCACGATGTTGATTCAGGACCCATATGTTCGTCGAAACGACGTATTATTTTAAGAAGAGATCCTTCAGATAAAGCTCATCGCAGTGAGTATTACAATTACAGTTTCCTTTACAATTTGTTGTTTTTGTAAAATTGTTCAAGGAATAAATGACAAACACAAAAATTGTTCAGATAAGGGGACCAGTTTCTTTCAATACTTCAATGACATTTTTTCTAACAGTTTTTAATTTAATAAAAAAATATTCCGCAATTAAGCACCCTATACAAATCACTTTATTTAATTTATCATCTAAACAACTACAGCTAGTAGAATTTAAATTATCTCAACATAGAAATTAATCATTTAAAAGAAGATGTCATGCAAAACTGATTACCTTATTCAACAACAAATGATGACAACAAGGGCGTTTAAGCAGCAACGAAAAGATGAGTAAAAACAAATGTTAACTCAAGTGCATCTAGAGCGATGCATCTCTAGATGCATTCAAATACATACTTAGAGCAGTAATGGGTATTTAACAAATACTCCCTCCCTACAATAACATTTAGCTATAACTGCGTTTCTCTTTAGTTGGCTCACTTGCAAATACATAGTTTGGCTAATGCCCATCACTGATTGACTCACACATCTCTACAGGAGTGTGTATAAAGACATTTATTTTTCAGTTTTTCATCTTGCCACATCTCTTGTGTAGCATAATTTCACAATTACTTGGGTAGTTTCACTTGAAATATTTATGACGCTGTTGTGTTGCTATATGTGGATTTCATGCATTTAATGCAAAAATATTAAGTAAAGTGGAATTCTTCACATGCAAGTGAACTTAAAAAGTTACACTCCCTCCAGCGCTCGTTTATTCGACGAAAAGTAATGTAAACTTACAAAATAAACCACTTGTTAGTGCAGAGTGTAGACAAAGTTGTTTATATGTGAGTAAAAATATTTAAAATAATTTTTTTTTTTTTTTTGGCGGGGGGGGGGTCTTCGGTGTTTTTAAAGGTTTGTTTATATGTATATATAGTTAATGAGTTAAAGGCAAATGTACTTACCGATTAATACGCCCCAAAAGTTTGAACCTGCAATAATGAAAATAAGACATTATTAGTTATTTTTTTATAAAATGCTAAAAATGAAAAAAAATAAAAACTAGACTAGAAAATATATTATGCTACAATACACAATACAGTCCGGTCTATAGAGTTCTATGTGGACAATTTATCAAAAATTTATGAGAGCCTTCTCCCTCACCACTTATAGTTATTTCCAATAAAAACACTAAAGATAATAATAAAACATTAACATAAACATTAACGAAATAATAGACCGTTTTTAACCATTTGGCTTCGTTCTCTGCCGAAAAGAAGTGCATGTGCATATCTTGCAAATTGTGACCCGTGGCGGGAGCACAAAGTTAATATGGGCACACATACTGACATATATGTAACTAAAGTCTATAGTCTAGACTAGTCTATAGTCAAGTCTAGTCATCAGTCTAGTCTATAGTCAACTCTAATCATCAGTCTCTGGTCTAGTCTATAATCTAGTCTATAGTCTAGTCTATAGTCTAGTCTACAGTCTAGTCTATAGTCTAGTCTATAGTCTAGTCTATAGTCTAGTCTATAGTCTAGTCTATAGTCTAGTCTATAGTCTAGTCTATAGTCTAGTCTATAGTCTAGTCTATAGTCTAGTCTATAGTCTAGTCTATAGTCTAGTCTATAGTCTAGTCTATAGTCTAGTCTATAGTCTAGTCTTCAGTCTAGTCTATAGTCTAGTCCATAGTCAAGTCTATAGTCTAGTCTAAAGTCTAGTCTATAGTAAATCTATACTCTAGACTAGAGTCTCATCTAGTTTATAGTCTCGCGTGTAGTCTCGTTTATAGTCTCGTCTATAGTCTTATAAATAGCCTAGTTTACAGTCTAAGCTATAGTCTAGTCTATAGTCTAGTTTTTATCTAGTCCATAGTCAAGTCTATAGTCAAGACTATAGTCTGGTCTATAGTCTGCTCTATACTATAGCCTAGTCTAGTCTATAGTCCAGTCTGTTGACTGTTAGTTAGTCAATTAGTTTGTTAGGTAGTTAGCTGTTTAGTTAGTAATTTAGTTAGTTAGTTAGTTAGTTAGTTAGTTAGTTAGTTAGTTAGTTAGTTAGTTAGTTAGTTAGTTAGTTAGTTAGTTAGTTAGTTAATTAGTTAGTTAGTTAGTTAGTTAGTTAGTTAGTTAGTTAGTTAGTTAGTTAGTAAGTTAGTTAGTTAGTTAGTTAGTTAGTTAGTTAGTTAGTTAGTTAGTTAGTAATTTCTTCTACTTCCAACAACTTTAGCAACATTTTCCCCTCTAGCACACATCCTTTCATATATTGCACTTTTCTTTGGAAGAATGTGTTATTTCAACCTTAAACTAAAGTTTTTACTATTTTCGTCCTTTTCGTTTGAACATTTTCAATCTGCACAATTTAATTAATTGAGTTTTAGTTGTTCTTCCAATTTTTTTCATTTTATATGGTTATATGGCTTGTCATCTGAAGATAAAAAACTTATTCTTACTTATACGACTAAAATACAATTAGACAATGAATGAATGAATGTATCGATTGAAAGAAAATAGTTTTGAAACTACAGTTTCAATAGAATATTATGTGTGTCGGTGTGTGTGTGTATTAGGAGGTAACAGTAGTGTCATTACAGTACATACACATACATATATAAAAATTGATACGATTTAACAAATTTAAAACAAATTGATTGGGGTAGTTGCTTTTAATTGAAAGAAATTTAAGAATACTTAAAATATAGTTGTAAATTTGATAAGAAGGAAAAACTAAGTAATTTGTGGGAAAAGTTTTAAAAGAAAAGATATAATACTAATCTCATATATATTAAGTACGAAAAATTTTAAATTATTTCGTTTGAGTTAAATGGTAAAATTTTTGAAATGAGACTTGTTGGTTTTTAGAAAATTTCCTAAAAAATTTCACTGTATCTTCGTAGTTGAAAAAAAGAATGACAGACAGTGATTTTAGCTAAGAGCAATAAATAGTGTTTTGCAAAAAAAAGTTTTCCTTGTTCTATTTGCAAAGCCTTGGAAAGTAACATAAAGTGCCTGTAGATATCATTGAAAACTTTAAATGTCAAAATTTAATTTTTTTTTTTAAATTTATTAGGGTGACATTTTTATAATTTTTTTTTGGGGAAAACTATTTCTTAACATATTAAGGGCTGATGTAGCCAGGCTCAATAGTAACCGAGTGGAGTAAAAGGTTCAGCATTTTCCTTTAATAAGAAACGAACTAATAAGTTACACCCTAATATATTGCCGTTTTTAAATAGATTTCAAAAAAATCTCTTCACCAGAAATTTAACCCATTTGAGGTTTATTACTCATATACAAACCGACATATTTACTGTTAACAAAAGACAGCAAGAAATTGAGACACTAGTACATACAACTATGCAGTATATTTTAAGTTTTGTTCATCAAAAAAAGTTTTTGATATCCAATTATAATTAAAAGTTTATTAACTTTGTTGTTAAGTTCTTTTTTTTCTCTTATTTTTTGTTGTATTTCATTGTTCGTTAACGATGAGGTTTTTTAGTAAAACTTTACAAATGATTTTGTACCAAATAACAACAAAAAGTACCATGATCAATAGAAAGTTAAAAATCTTTCAGATTGAACTAGACTCATTCAACATATAGGGAAAGAAATTATTTGGGTTTCTGATGAAAGTTGCTTAAATATTTGTGTTCAAAAGTACTTTTTTGGTTATTTTTTAGTATTTTATTCAACTCTTTCATTGTCGAGACAAATTCCTCAAATAAAACCTAATTGTCTGCTTTATTTGGATTCTCTTATAAAAGTTTTTGTTAATTTTCACCCACTCTCACCCACTCTAAGCCTCTTTATCAATGTCTGTATATTCATACTTTAATGCCTTTGGTAGTATTATTTATTCCTCTATATTTTTCTATTTATTCCTAAGGAAATCTTAATCAAAAGTTAAACATAAAATACCAAAATTACTTAAATAAAAACTGTAGAAATATATAGAATTTTCACATAACATCTTTACTCTTACAAACTACTGACAGTCACTGCCGTTGCTACTTTTCACTTTTTTTAGTTCTTTTCTAAAGGATGTGGGTAATATACGTCGTTGCTACTTCTCACTTTTTAGTCCTTTTCTAAAGGATGTGGGTAATATACGCATTAATAAAGCTTTAGCGAAAAATGTATCTTCACGTTTTTCATCATTATAATTATAAGTAGTTTTTCTCATTAAAAATTTTACCAAAAATTTAAACACTACTTGTTTTTTCTTCCTGTTAAATTTTTTAATTTCCATTATTTTAATTTATTTTGTGTCTTTAATTTATAGTTAAAAAGGAAATGTTATAATAAAAAAAATTATTTACAGATGTTACATCAAGGGATAAGTTAGTATTGAAGTTTTTTTGGAATATTTTTTATGATTTTGGAAATTATAAAAAGATGGAAGTATAACATGCATAAAAATGTGGCGAAGAAGTATTTAGTAAACTAGACTAGACTCCAGTCTAAAATATAGACTAAAGACCAAACTATAGTAAACTATAAACTGGACTATAGAATAGACACTATAAACTAGGCTAGAGACTACACTATGCAATACTAGACAAGACAAGACTAGACAAGACAAGACAAGACAAGACAAGACAAGACTAGACAAGACTAGACAAGACTAGACAAGACTAGACAAGACTAGACAAGACTAGACAAGACTAGACAAGACTAGA
>NC_060953.1:45933775-45935545 GCF_022045245.1 Lucilia cuprina | reverse complement strand
TCTATAGTCTAGTCTATAGTCTAGTCTATAGTCTAGTCTATAGTCTAGTCTATAGTCTAGTCTATTGTCTAGTCTATTGTCTAGTCTATTGTCTAGTCTATAGTCTAGACTATATTCTATAGTCTATAGTGAAGTCTGTTGTGTAGCCTATAGTCTAGTCTGTGGTCTAGTCTATAGTCTTGTCTATATTCTTTCACCTTACAATTCTTGTAATATTTTTCCCAAACCTTTCGTTACATAATTTCCCCTTTCTGAATGGAATTTTATTTTTCAACCGCCCTTTAATAATTATTTTTCCCTTGATTAAAACGATAAAAAGGGAGAAAAAAACTGTTGCTTAGATTTATTTATAACTTTTTTATTTGAATGTTTAGTATAATGCTATATTTTTGTTATGACGCAACAAAATTGAAAAATAAAAGAGAAAAAAATTTGATGTTGATTTTACGGCAAATGTTTGGTCATTACAGCTTTTTATTAACACAAATGGCAAACATTTGCAAAGCCTAATAAGGGATATTTTGGTGCTTTATAAAAAAAGGACATAAACCAGAAGGGAGAGAATAAATATAATGATAGATGATACTTTGGGATAGTACAAAAAGGCAGTAAGGTTGTAGGAAAAGGTGATGTTATTAAAAGATATAATTTATCATTTTTAAACCCACTTTCTAGGCGGATAGTAAAAGGCTGTCTAACTAGTAGTCTATACAACAGATTAAGATCTGAATGAAATAATTTCAAGTAAAAAATTAATAAATAATTCGTTAAAATTTAAATCCCTCTCTAAATGTCCTCCAATTCCCCTAAGATACAGGACTATTAAAACCCAGAAAAAATATCTCTGAGAAAATAATGTAAACTCTTGTACACCTGACAAGAAAAGTGAATTTAATGATTGTGTTTTTTTATAACAATTCCTTCTCAATTTTATTTTTTCTTTTTTTACAACCAAAACGTAATAAAGTACAAAATAAAATGAAAATTGTTATAAAGGAAACACCCACTCAACCCACATGCAAAAAAAGTTATTGGAAGCAAAAATGGACAACATTGTAAAATACTTTGAGCGTATGATTTGCAACCTTATTTTTTTCTTTTCTGCTGATGTTATTTCGATGTAAAACGAAAGTAATAAAATTGTTTGATATTTTACTTAAAAAGATAATATTAATGTAATTTGTTACAAAGAAATCTCTTTTTTTCTTATTGTTAATTTGTTTGTTGTCAAGAGTTCAAGAGCTGCAAGTTGAATCATTATGTAATGAAACCAAAACGGATATTTGTTTTAATAAATTAAAAAAGAAAAAAATAAAATGTAGGCAATTTCTTGTTAATCTATTTGGATAAAGGTTAGTACTATTGTAGTAATTCTCTTGCTCTATCGGTCAAGAACTGTGGAAGTTAAAGGGGGACAAAGTTGGAAATTTTGATCATATATTTATCAAATGCGTGTAACTTTATGGGCCCTCCAAACCTTGGAGAAAATTTCATGTAATCATCCGATTTTTTCAAGTTACTTATAGACATAATCTAGTCTATAGTCTAGATTATAGTCTAGTTTGTAATCTAGTTCATAGTGTAGTCTATAGTCTAGTTTATAGTATAGTTTATAGCCTAATTTATAGTATAGAATATATTCTAGTTTACAGTCTAGTCTGGTTTGTCTAGTCTTGTCTAGTCTTGTCTAGTCTTGTCTAGTCTTGTCTAGTCTTGTCTAGTCTTGTCTAGTCTTGTCTAGTCTTGTCTAGTCTTGTCTAGTCTTGTCTA
>NC_060953.1:45805435-45933675 GCF_022045245.1 Lucilia cuprina | reverse complement strand
GACTATAGACTAGACTATAGACTAGACTATAGACTAGACTATAGACTAGACTATAGACTAGACTATAGACTAGACTATAGACTAGACTATAGACTAGACTTTAGTCAATAGAATATAAAGAAATTCATATTGGTGCTTTTAGTTTTTTCCGGAGATGTGAAGCTAATTCCCATATTTATGCTAATAAACCAGAAACAATTAACTCCTTGAGGACATCATTTTACTTGTTGGACTTGTCTTTTCATATTTTTATTAAATTTTTGATAAAAAGATTTGGCCAATTTTGAAAAAGAAATTCTCCTTTTTGTATAATCGGGCCAACAAAAAAATTCTTAACATTTCACAAATATAGATAATATACATTATGAATTCTAAAAAGGATACTTTGATCACAAAACGGAATCAGTTGTACATACTTTCCCTGCTATCGTTTATCGTATTATATTGAATATTAAGACCCGCTTCCGAAAATCACTTAATAAAAACCTTTTTCTGTCAAAACCATACCGCTTAAAAATAGCGCATATATTTTCCCAAAATAATGTTTTGGTTTATAATGTGGGTTTTATTTCTGCTCAAAACCAGAAACCACTAACGTTAGAAAGTTTTCAGTAATTACTAAACATGTTCGTGCAATTATATGCATGAATGCTGTTACTATCGTATCAGGTATCTAATTTACTTCGCTCTTTGGGCGAAAAAAAAATAAACTCAAAATGTTTCATACTCTGCGAAGAGTCTGAGGCCATGTGCAGTAATTTCACAATGAACATTTAAACAAAATACAAAAGAAAAAAATAACGAAATTGTTAGTTAATTACATCACTAGAGCTTAAATCCAAAAACCACATTTTAATTTCCGTTTACAGCAGAAAGCACATAGATACACAGACATACACAACTAAACTTGTAGTGCGGCTGTACAGTAGTTTTATAGTTGCATCGAAGTCTTCTTTTAAATTTTTCATTAACAAAACAATAGTTACTTCTATGTTTACTAGTATACACTGAAATAGCTTGTCATTATTTTCTCAGAGATATTTTTTCTGGGTTTTAATAGTCCTGTATCTTAGGGGAATTGGAGGACATTTAGAGAGGGATTTAAATTTTAACGAATTATTTATTAATTTTTTACTTGAAATTATTTCATTCAGATCTTAATCTGTTGTATAGACTACTAGTTAGACAGCCTTTTACAATGTTGAGACGATAGCTAATTCTAGTTAAGTCCTTTAGCACTACAGGGTAGAGTGTTCTTAATTTAGCATCACAAATATTAAACTTTTCCTATACATTTTGTTATTTTGTTAACCAGAGATACAACTTACTAAATCAATAAAAATTTCTGCTGTTTTATTAGAAGGATGAAGTGAAAATTGATAGACAGACAGACAGACAGTTAGTATTATAAAAGCAACATATGATTGATTTTTCAAGAACGATTAAAGCAATCACTAGATTCTAAAGATTTTCTATTTCTAAAGAGAGATATATACATATATAAATAAAACATCAATTTGGCCTAAAGCTTTATAAAAACAACATATGTACATACATTTTATACATACATATGTATATGAAATAAATAAGGAAACGGAAATGTAACAGAATTGAAACTACAAGAAATTATATTGGAAATTTTTATATGTGTTTGTATTTAAAGTTGTACTATAACTATCTGTAGCATTATATGATATAGAAATTTAATTAAATATGAATTTAATTACATTTTATAAAAAAACTTTTAATAAAATACAAATACAATATCTAGAACTTAAATATGTATGAAAACAAGTAAGAAGTTATAGTCAGGCGAGGCCGACCATATAATACCCTACACCTATACACGAATAAAATGTTATTTAGTTTTCATAATATAGCATTTAAGTTGAATTGTACTTTGCCTCAGATATACAAGCCATTTATTGTTGAATAAAACAGTGGATATTAAAGTGAAATTTTCATGGGGGCTTTTTATAGGGGCTAGGGTCAAATGAGGCCCTATAATTATAAAGTTTATGAGGATCATCAAGGCTGGTTTTGCAGCTTTTTGTCGAAATAAGAGTATATTAAACATAATTATGAACTTAAAAGTCCTATTTGGCGGGTTCAGTTGTATGGGGGCCAGGTGAAATAATGAACCGATGTTAACCATTTTCAATAGGCTTTGTTTATGGTATCATAGAAGATCATGTGCCAAATTTCATTGAATTATCTCAAAAATTGCGATCTATAGTTCAATAAAAAGGTTTACAAGCCCTATTCGGGGGTTCAGTTGTATGGGGCCTAAGTGACAAAATAAACCGATGTTAACCATTTTCAATAGGCTTTGTCTACGGTATCATAAAAGCTCATGTGTAAAATTTCATTGAATTATCTTAAAAATTGCGATCTATAGTTTAATTAAAAAGTTTACAAGGGGTACAGTTGTATGGGGGCCGGGGGAAATAATCGACCTATTTTAACCATAGATAGTTTGATTACAAGGTTTACAAGCCCTATTCGGGGGTTCAGTTGTATGGGGTCTAGGTGAAATAATGGACCTATGTTATGTCTATGGTACCAGAGAAGATCATGTGCCAAATTTTATTGAATTTACTCCAAAATTGCGATCTGTAGTTAGATTACAAGGTTTACAAGCCCTATTCGGGATTCAGTTGTATGGGGTCTAGGTAAAATAATGGACCTATGTCAACCATTTTCAATAGGCTTTGTCTATTGTACCAGAGGAGATCATGTGCCAAATTTTATTGAATTACCTCCAAAATTGCGATCTGTAGTTTGATTACAAGGTTTACAAGCCTTATTCGGGGGTTCAGTTGTATGGGGACTAGGTGGAATAATGGACCGATATTAACTATTTTCAACAAGCTTCGTCTACGGTACAATAAAAGTAAATGATCTTTTATTATCAAATTTCATTGACTTATCTTCAAAATTGACTTATCTTTGATTACAGACGGACGGACATAGCTAAATCGACTCAGAAAACGATTCTGAGCCGATTGGTTACTTTAAGGTGGGTATAGGACCAATATTATTGTCAGCACAACCCAATATATAAAATTATGTAATACAGAGAAAACAAAAATTACAAAAATTAAAAAAATGCAAAATATGCTATAAAAATGTTGAAAATATGCAATTTAAAGCAAAATATGCAATTTATGCATTTATAATAAAATATGCAAAAAATATGCAGCAACAAAATGACGCCATTTTGTAGCAAATTCTTTGATTCGAAAAGAAAACTAGTTAAAAGTTATTTTGATTTACTGACTACAAACATGCATTCGCATAGAAATCATTGCCCTGGTTATAACTCGCAAAAATTATATAATTTTCAAAAATATAAATTTCCTTTAATGATATTCTCACAAACAAGAAACAAATGTTCTCTTGCTTTAATAAAAAAATGTTTGCTCTAACAAGCAATAAAATTTTATCTTGTGTAAATATTTCTTAAATTGTTAATAAATAAATACATTTCTATAAAGGTATATAGAGGAATTAACTTAAGATCCTTTTACCCACTTACAATATACACAAGACTATAGCAACAAAAATAAGTCATTTAAGTGTAAAAACAACTAAACTTACAATATTCCTTTAACAATTTGAATACTAAAATTTTAAAGTATTTTTATAACCTCTTTTTTAAAAGAAGAAAAAATTATAAAAAAATTGATTTTTGTTTCCTATTCTCTTTTCTGTTACTTCTATTTTATTTTTTACGACTATGTTGATGATGGTGTTTGCTACAATATGGATGCTGTCTGTCATCATGTCTTCATCGTTTTTACATAACAAATAAAAAAAATCAAATTTAAACCAAATTCCAACAACAAATAAACTCACTTTATACATCCATCCATCCATCCATCCATCTATACCTCTAATGCTGTGTTGTATTGCTGTAATCTGGAATAACAATAACGTCTAAAACAACAACTACAACTACTACTACTAATACAATAACAACATATTGTTACAATAAATTAATAGCGCGTGGTTTTGGTATGCGTGTTGTGGGCGGTAAGACTGGTGCTGATGGCAGACTATTTGCGTATATCGTTTGGACTGTGCCTGGAGGACCAGCTGAAAAGAATGGTTTACAGCAGGGCGACAAGGTAATTGAGTTTATTTCACTACAATAATGTTGATTTTTAGATTGTTTCTATATATGTATATATGTGTGTGTATTTGTAAATAACTACAATAGCAAAGTTAGTGTCGACCTTTATTTAAAAAAAAAAACTTAGAGAGAGATTTAAGAACCCTTTAAAAATGAAGTTGACTTTAGTTTTGTGGAAACAGTTTTTTTTTCAATATAAATGCAATTGCTTGTCAGCATCAGCTAATTATAATTGTGCTGAAATTTGCTACAAACAATATTATTTGCATTATATAATTATAATCTATCTATCTATCTATCTATCTATCTATCTATCTATCTATCTATCTATCTATCTATATATCCATCTATCTATCTATCTATCTATCTATCTATCTATCTATCTATCTATCTATCTATCTATCTATCTATCTATCTATCTATCTATCTATCTATCTATCTATCTATCTATCTATCTATCTATCTATCTATCTATCTATTTAAACGGAAAATCCTATGGGGTGACCCTGATGAGAGCAAGGCGAAGAACTAGGTGAAAAATGGACCGATGTTAACCATTTTCAACAGGTTTCGTCTACGGTACCATAAAAGATCATGTGCCAAATGTCATTGAATTATCTCCAAAATTGCGACCATTAGTTTGATTACAAGATTTACAAGCCCTACTGGGGGGTTCAGTTGTATGGGGACAAGGTAAACTAATGGACCGATCTTAACCATTTTCAATAGACCTCGTCCCTGGGACAATATGTAACAAATCATGCAACAAATTTCATTGAATTATCTTCAAAATTGCGACCTGTAATTTGATTACAAAGTTTACATGGACGGACGTACAGACAGACATACCTAAATCGACACAGAAAATGATCCTGAGGCGATTTGTATACTTAAGGTATATTATTGTGCATTACAAACATCAGCACAAATCCAATATACTTACCCTCCCCACTAAAGTGGTTACGACATACTACGATACAACCGTACAACATCGATTGTGAATTGGACAAATGATTTTATGTTGTCATGATTAAATTGAGAAATTTTTACAAAAATTTAACTACAAACTAAAGATCTAGGTAACATAATTTATAGTCTCATGACTGGTTACGAAAGAGTTTACTAAACGTTTGTTATATTCTTTAAAAGTGTTTGAATTTACATTATTTCATCTGTACATGAATCTCCATTGCCTTTAATTAACTTCGTTTTCAATTTATGCTTTTTAATACATTTTTACCACTATTACATGACTATTTGCCACACGTTTACTAAAGTGCTACATTGAACAGATTTGCCATGATAGAAATGTACCTTCTTATATTGTGAAAAAAAATTTACTTTTACTATTTCATTTTCTCTCATTTCAAAAAAGCAAATAAAGTTAGTGATTGATAGGTTAATGAGTATTCATTTGCATATAGACTAGATGGTAAAGGATTTTTTTTTCAAGGTTGACATAGCTTTGGAAATAACAAGAAAACTATAATGTAATGGGTTAATAAGGAAGAAAAAAAATATAAGAAACTAAAATGCAGAATTTAAAATGTGTTCTAATGAATAGATTATAATAATGTTATAATAAATTATAATGTATTTTATTTGTATAACAATAGATTATAATGAATTATAATCTGTTATAATACATTATAATGTATTATAATTATATTATAATGATGCATAATGTTTTTAAATGGATAGTAATATATTTTAGTTAATTAAAATTGTGTTATAATACATTATAATTTATTATAATATAATTATAATTTGTTATGATGCATTATAATAAATTATTTTTGTATTCTAACATATTATCAATTATATATAAAACCAAATCAGATTTCTATATTCGGCTGTGACGAATCTTCACCAAGTATGTTTTAAAACACAGTTTTTATTTATTTTGTATCTCTGCACACATGTCACTTATAACATACATACAAACAAATATAAACTGTAGCAGAAAGAAATATTAACCGTTGTACTGTACTACCACCGTTAAACTGTATTACCACCCTCAAAAAATACGTGCTGTATTACCAGCATATTACTGCTTTATCTCCTTGTTGTTGTTTTTATGCTTTTATTTATGATTTGTTTGAGAAATTTTCAGAGGTAGTTTCAGATTTTTATCCATATCTCAATAATTTATAGACCGATTATGCTGATTTTCAATAGGAAACTTCTCGAAAGCATGTCTGACAGAATTATTGAAGATTTGTATCTTGAAGATATCTGAAGTCTTCAGAAAATTGATTTCAACAGACGGACAGACAGACGGACAGACGGACAGACGGACAGACAGACAGACGGACATGGCTTAATCGACTCCGCTATCTATAAGGATTCAGAATATATATACTTTATAGGGTCGGAAAATTATATTATAGAAATTACAAACGGAATGATAAACTTATATATATCCTTCTCACGAAGGTGAAGGGTATAAAAATACAATCTAATAAAAAAAATTCTTGAGTTTCACAAAAAAAAATTTCAAATTTATTACAATGCTCTTGTAATCAATATTGCAATAATTTCGTCTAAATATGATTTAGCATAAAGAACATAATTTAAAAATAAAATAAATTTATTCTATAACATGTACATATATAGATATTTAGTTACATACTCACAAAATCATAAATAATATCTATATATGCATTTTTGATACAAAAATTGTATGAGAGTATTTTATATATCTTTCATAAAAAAAGCTTTAAGGCATTTTTATGTTGACAACAATAATTCTCTTTTATATATATTTTTTTAAATTTTTTTTCGTATATTACTATTACATTGGTCGTTGGCCTTTTCTTTTGTGTGTGTAAATTTATGATAAGAGCAATATGAAAATGAAATTTTTTTTCCTTGTATGTCCACGTATGTTTGTTATTAAAATAGAGCAGTGTATGAAAAAGAATTCTTTTTTTGTTGTTCAGTTATATTTTATTTTAATGTCAATCATATTTAAGTATATAGTCCTTCATATTTATGCATATCTAGACTTCTATTATAATCAACTTTAATTTTTTTTGTGAAAAAAATCTTCCAAAATATGAAATTTTATTTAAATTGCTTTTGACAGTTAATGGCTGTAGCGAAAATGCCGATAAAAAAGTTTTTAAAGAAAAATGTTAAACATTTTTGTACAAAAAATAATAAATATCAGTTTTTAATGTTATAGTTAACTAACTAACTAGGTGAGGTTAGGTTCAGCAGACTGTATACTTAGACAAGCATAACTTTGCTTGGGTCCAAATTAGGTCCTTTTGTAATGTATGGAAAGAAAACAAGATACGGAAAGGAAGAAGAAGTGAAAAATAAAAATAATAAAAAGGAGATAATAGCGAGCCTTTAAGAGGAGTGAGGATCATAGTGTATGATCAA
This sequence comes from Lucilia cuprina, assembly GCF_022045245.1. Lineage (NCBI taxonomy): Eukaryota > Metazoa > Arthropoda > Insecta > Diptera > Calliphoridae > Lucilia > Lucilia cuprina. The sequence goes on along the minus strand of NC_060953.1, from coordinate 45,926,150 downwards.
TTACACACCCATTTTGACAGTTTTAAGAATGCTAGAATACATTCATGTTGAACAGTTGATAGATCCGATAGATGAGAAAAATATGCCGAAACTATTGCCTGATATCCCTATTAAATATCCGATAGTACCTAAGCCAATTAGATGTCCCTTTTATCGTGGAAATTTCCGCTTGCAAGATGATGCATTCATCATTGAGTCGGAAAGATATTTTCTTTCCAAGAGGTTTAAGAACCCTCTGTATACACGTTTAGGCAGTCGACCCCTACAGGTGAAGGTTCATTATAATCAGGGATTATACTATACCGGAAGTCCGGCGTAGTCCTAAGAACACCTGTTATGAGAAGAGCCGATTGTCTTATAACTTTAGTGAGAGTGTTTCTGTTTGATGATTTGTCAAGTGCATGCCACCAGACAATAACACCATACATCATTATCAGCTTGATCAACGCCTCATGTAGCCAGTGTACATTTCTTGGGACATATAATACTATAAAGCTTTTGAGGATCTGGAAGTAATATTCAAACCCTATGACAACTTCCTATCGAGAATAACACCTAAGTTATTGGGTATTTCGAAAATTGAATGTTCTGTTTGACAACATAGTGTTGTCACTTTGGTAACACGTTTTTATTTTTTGTTGATTTAATAATTATGTGATTTAAGTAGATTTTTGCTTTTAATTTGACAACTATCTGCACATATTTTGACAATAGATTTTTTTTGAAAAATTATAAACACTTTGGTGTCAGTTTGATAACGAGCGTGTATAATTTCAAAACGTCTTTATTCCCTCTGTGTACTTACAAACAAAGTCATTTATGTGATTAAAAAGCTCACGTTTTAAAAGTTGGAATTATAAGCTAAACATTCGAGTTTTACTTAAATAATTCTACTTTAAGATTAAAATTTCATAGATTTTTAGAATGATCAGGTTTTGAGCATTACTTGTGGTTAGAAAGCGATAATTAAAAGTCAAATTCCAAAGCGCTTCTAAACTACACAGCAAAAACTTACATTTAAAAGTAATGAGCCAAAAAAAACTATACAAAATTCGCTTTTTAACTCATTACTTCCACACGTTGGTGGGCATAAGTACTACTCGTTTAAAAATCACTACTTGTATAAGTACTTACAAATAAGGAGTTAATAAGCAGTTTTTTTATAACTTTCTTGTTCGTAAGTTTGCTGTCTTTCTAACGACAGCATTGCTTTGTTTTTGTATTGTGCGTCCAATAATTGTTTTCCCAAAAAGCTTTTTACTTTCTGTGTATGTGTGAAAACCAGTTAAAAGCTCTCAATTCAATAAAATGTGCAAATACAATCACAAAACTCAAAATAAAGTAATTACTTATGATATTATATGTAAGCCACTATAAGAGCGCTTTAGAGTAATGCCAACGATAAGTTGTAGTTGTTGAAAAGTAAGTGGCTACGTAAGTACAAGCCATTAACGAGATTTTGCTGGGTACATAAAAAGAATTGAGTGTAGCTTTTAAAAACTTTAAAAATCTTAAACAAAATGTAAACTGAACTTTATGAATAATTCCCGCTAAAAAAATGGAAATTTATATAAAATTTGTTAACCAAATTCACAATAAATTTACAGATTTTAGAATGGAATGGCATGTCATTAATCGATCGCAGTTTCGAAGAGGTCTGCAGTATAATGGATCGTACAGGTGATGTGGTCGAATTGTTGGTAGAACATGCTACCGACTTTCGTATGTGTGATTTATTCGATGAAAATATACCACCCGGTAATAGTGGTGGCAATGAAAGAGGAGGACCCAGACGTTCGGGTGATGGACCTATTGGTTTGGGTTTAATAGCGGGTAAGTTTGCGATAGCAATTTTATTGTTACTTTATAATAACTAAATGTTGTAATATTTGCACCTTAATGTCTTTAATATAAACAAATATTTAAAGACATTTAAATGTAAATAAGAAAAAAATATTTATATTTTTTAATAATTTTATAATTTTTTGTTATTGAAAAAAAAAAACTAAAACTTTAAACATGTTTAAACTTATAAATTTTTATATGTGTTTATTTTTCTTATCTTCTCATTGATTTTTTTGTTTACGTTTTAACAATTTGTGTTCATTTTTTTTTAATCTTCATGCAACAAACCAAAAAAATCAAAACATAATGTCTCACTACCCTCTACTACAACAAATCAAAACTACCAACAACAACAACAACCATGTCTATATATGAAAATAAAAAATAATAATAAATATATATATAGACCCCGAAACTACTACAGACAAATCACCGGCTTCGCCGACACGACGGAAATTACCCAAAACTCCGGTATAAATAATAATTCGTTTTTAAATTATATATTTAAAATATTATTTAATAAATTATTTATTTAAACAACAACAACAATAACAACTACCACTTGTAGTAAATTTTTAATTCAAAATGAAATTATCTTAAAAAAAAAGTTTGCAAAAAAAAATGTGAAAAATAATAAAAAATAAAATTTGTTTTTTTTTTAGAAAAAAAAGAAAAAATTACTAATTTAAACAAAAACACTTTTCTACAAAATTTAAAAAAAATTTCAAACATAATTTTTAATTTATTAACAAGATTTTTTTTCTACACACATACAGCTTTATTTGTTTGGCTTTAAGTTAAGTCTACTTTTAGCGCCTAAAAGTATGCTTGTTTTTATTATATTCAATTAACACCTTAAAGTATACTTTATTAAAATTTAACTGTGAATGTTTTCTTTTTATTTACGTTACAATTCCATTATTTTTTTAAAGCAACACTAACATGTTTCTCTCTGGTTTTTCATTAATTATTTTATTTAAATTTATGGTTTTTCAAAACGCTTTTAAATAAATTTTATTTTAAATTAGTTTGACAAAAAAAAAACGATTTTTTTCCAAAATTCCTTAAATATTAATTGTATGTAGAAATTTGTTTATAATTATATTAAAGTATTTGAAAAAAAATTAATTATAATTTTTAAAATATTTGGCTTTAGTTTGTTAGTTATTGGGTTTAAGTAACATTTCAAAATGTTTCTGTAATTGGAGAAAAAAAGTTGATTCTTAAACATTAAGAAACATTTTGAATAAATTTTTCTTTTTTTTAGTATTTTCCATATTTTTGGTTTTAATTTTATAATCACCTTTTATAAATTGCAGTACAATATGTATTAATATTAATATTTAAATTGATGTTGTAGTATTAGAAACAATGTTTTTTTAATTACTTAATCATCTAAAAAATATTATAAATATATAAAATTAAAAAAATAAACATTAAACAAAACATTTTACTAAAAGAATACAACAAAATATATTTAGAAAATTAACTACTAAAACAAAACTGCTACAAAATGACCTTTTTAGAGAGATATTTCAACATTTAGTACAAAAAAAAATTTTCTAAACAACATAAACTTTAAATTCGCTAGGAAAAACAGATTTTCTATTCCATCGTTGGTTTCGTTTTAGTAATAGCATGCACAGACCAACAAATTTTTAACCCAAAGTACACTATTCCTAAGAATTTCCATATAAACTGTAATGTTTCTATTTATATTTATATATTTGAGAAAAAAAACGTGTTCCAATTATATACGCCTGGTACTAAATTGACATCAACGTGTTCATAATTATTCAATCCTTTGTCAAAGTATATATGTGCATACATACGTACGACAACACTATGTTGTCAGATAACGCACAACGTTGTCAAAATTTCAACAATCCACTATTGACAAAGAATTGTTACAATTATGGTACTTTTCTACCGATATTTTGCCTTTACCTAGAGGAGTTTGTTGAGGAGTTTGTTGAATAATGCAACAGGTATCACATTGAGTCAAATGATTCCGAGTTTTTGCTCTAAATCACAAACTTTCCAAGTGACCTAACTAAAAAAGTGGCTTGCATGTCAAAAGTGCTACTAAATATGTTATAAAATAAATTTTTTCAACAAATCACTAATTGCGTTAAAAATGGAATACAATAAACCGAAAATTAAGAGGGTATTCAGTGAGATCAAAAGTATATTTTCTTCTTACAGAATCATTTCTTGCAATTAGAGAAGAATACGATAAATTGAAGAGTAATAAAGTATTTAGTGTGATCAAAAGGATATTTTAATTTAATTTCACAATAACAGGTTAAGCTTGAATCGACTCACCAGCACCGGTCCATATTGAAACGCTTTGCTTTAATTCCGAATAAATTATCGTACCCTTATGTCTTCCAATTTATTTTGAAGGAAAAACCGAGAACACATTTTAAACTACCAGTTTATAGTTGCAGCAGACTACAAGAACTAGTAGCACCTCTTTTCCTCCGAATTGCAATCACACGAAGATGGGAAAAATTAATCAGGGTTTTATGCTCACGGGGAGTGGGGAGTGGACATATTTAAAACTACCAGTTTATAGTCGCAGGAGTCGACAGGAACTGGTAGCATCTCTTTCCTCCGAATTGCAATCACACCAAGATGGGGAAGGTTCATCAAGGTATTATGCCCCGGGGGGCTGGTAGACACGAAAGTACAGTATTATGATCCTTAAACTCTTATGTAATCCAATTCATTCTGAGGAAAACTACAAGTTTATAGTCGCAACAGACTAGAGATACTGGTAGCCCCTCTTTTCCCCGAATTGCAATCACACCAAGATAGTGAGTTTTATAAGGGTATTATGTCCTGGGGGGAAGATAATTGTAGGCACGAAAGTACAGTGCCATGTTCTCTAGACCCTTACGCATTCCAATTTATTCTAAGAAATAGCCGAGGAAACATTTAAAACTACTACCAGTTTATAGTCGCAGCAGACTAGAGGTACTGGTAGAACCTTTTTTCCCCCGAATAGCAATCGCATTAAGATGAAAAAGTTTCATCAAGGTATTATGCCCCGAGGGCAGGGGATTGTAGATAGGAAATTCCAGTATTATGTTCACTAGACTCTTATGTATTCCAATTCATTCCAAGAAAATGCCGAGGACATATTAAAAACTACCAGTTTATAGTTGCAGCAGACTAGAGATACTTATTGCTAACACGTCATTTTCTCCATATTGCAATTACACCAAGATGAGGAAGATTCATCAATGTATTGTGCTTTAAGGGCAGGGGATTGTAGACACAAAAGTAGAGAGTTATGTCCGCTAGACTCTTTTGTATAGATTGCTGTTTCCACTAGAGAATCTATCGATTCTTTGCAGCAATATGTTGCTCTGAATAAACTTGTTAACAATACTCGATCACATCAAACACACTCATTTTCGTTCGATGGGATAGTGGATGTATTGAAGCCGAAAACTATCTTGTTTTTTAGATTATATTATCCAGTATCTAAACACTGTTGCCTATCAGTCTTATTTTATCGGTATTATTTTAATAAAAAGCTTTTAGATCCGATTGCCATATACTCCAATTAACCAATTATCCTTTTCGTAGCGTTAGCGCTACTTTACAAGGTACTCACTATGATACATAAAAACATAAATCCTATTTTTATATAACTTTTGTGCATTAGACTTCAATTATCATTCAATGACCACTATATCTACGGGGCGCAGCTACTTTACAAGGAACTCACTTAAGGTGCATCATAACTTTAATCCAGTTTTTATAACTCTAGGGCATATGACTTCATTTCTTATTGATCTTAGACATTCAGTCATGAATGCCTAAACTCTAGGACAGTTTTATATCAAAGATTTCACCAGAGTGTTATAATTCGAACCTAAGAAGTAAAGATTATTTTATAAGGATTAGGTCCCCAGACTTGTCTTAGTAGAACAGTGATTTAAAATAGTAATTTCTTTTATAAAACGTCAAAAATTCAGCGTATTTAAATATTTCAAACATTTCTCTCTCTATCTTTTACTAAATAAAATATCTAAACTATATATTGAGTTCTTATGTTTTTTATTTAAAAAAAAATATTTCATTTCATTGAGTAATTTCAAATTACTCTCACAGTAAGAGCAAAGCACCAAATTTAAAATAAAAACAAAATAATATTTTAATTAAATTAAGATATTTAATAAAAAAAATAAATCAAGACCTTAACTGCTTACAAGAACTAAATTTTTAAGAAATCTATAGTTTTCAATCTAAACTAATAAAATACTGCATAAAATATGCCTTAAAATTAAAAGAAAATAATTTTTCTTAAAAACTCTGTTAAGCAAATTAACAAAAGAAAAAAAGTTAAAAGTATTTTCATAATTGTTTTTAACAAAAAATCTAAACCGAACAAAAGAAATACTTGGTCTTTAACTAAGAAAAAATAATAAAACTCTATAGAGGGAAACAATAATAAAAATATAAAATTTATTTAAACAATTAACTATAGCTACACTCAAACAAATAAAAAACCCTATATAATAAATTAATTAAACTAAACTAAATTAAATAAAATAGTTGAAATAACAATACAAAAGTTAATTAATTAATAATTTATTGTGCTGTAATTAATGTTATTTAATTTAATGTAGTTCAAAAAACCATAAAAAATCATATATTTATATAAAATCAAACAGATTATTAAATTATTTGGAAAAATATATAAATATATATATATTGAATAGTAGAAATAATTATGTATTATATTTCGTTGAATTGTGTTGATGTTATTTTTTGAGAGTTATATTTAAAAATACAAAGAAAAAAAAAACAAAATAATAATTATATATTATAACAAAAGTAATGTTGTGGTAGTTAATTATTTAATAATCCAAAAGAAAAAAAGTTAAAGTTAATATTAATAACTAAAATATAATAGTATGTGTAAAAGTATTTATAGACATATTTATTTGTTATTTGTTGTAAACGAATCATTACTGACAAATTGTCGAGTTGAACAATTGAAATTGACACTTGTTTGTCATAGGGAAATTAAACGGCAACAACAACAATGCCTATTGTATCAGTCTAGTCTGCTCCCAAGTGGAGACTATAGTCTGTTCTATATTCGAGCGTATTACTTAATAAATTTTCTTATCTCCAGTCCATACAATAACCTGTTGTATCAGTTATCGAGGCACTAGTCTGCTCCTAAGTCAATACCATAGTCTTTTATATAGTCGAGACTATAATCTGTTCTATAGTTGAAAATATAATATTTGATTGAGACTATAATCTCTTTTAAAGTAGAGACTACATTTATTCTGCTCTATAGTCAAAACAATAATCTGCTCTATATAAGTAATAGTCGAGAATCTGTTCTAGAGTCGAGACTAGAGTCTGTTCTACAGGCTATAGCCTGATCTATAGTCGAGACTAGAATCTGCTTTAGAGTCTATTCTATAGTCGAGTGTGTAGTTTGTTTAGAATATGTTCTATTGACAAGACTGTAGTATGTTCTATAGTCAAGACAATAGTCTTTTCTATAGTCGAGACTAAAGTCTGTTCTAGAGTCTATTCTATAGTCGAGACTGTAGTCTGTTTTACAGTCGAAAGTGTAATCTGTTTTACAGTCGAGACCAGAGTATGTTCTACCGTCGAGACTATATCCTATTTTATAGTCGAGAACAGTTTCTGGTCTAGACTCTACTCTATAGTCAAGTTTGTAGTTTGTTCTATAGGCGAGACTAGAGTCTGTTTTATAGTCTATTCTATAGTATAAACTATTGTACTATCTATAGTCAAGACTGTAGTCTGTTCTACCGTCGAGACTATAAACTATTCTATAGTCGAGACTGTAGTATATTCTATAGTCAAGACTAGAATCTGTTCTGTAGTCGAGAATAGGTTCTGTTCTAGAGTCTATTCTTTAGTCGAGTTTGTAGTTTCTTCTGTGGGCGAGACTAGAGTCTATTTTATATTCTATTCTATAGAATAAACTGTAGTATGTTCTATAGTCAAGACTGTAGTATGTTCTACAGACGAGACTAGAATATCTTCCAGAGTCTACTATATAGTTGAGACTGTAGCCTGTTCTACCGGAAAGTCGATAGACTATTCTATAGTCGAGACTACAACATTTTCTAGAATCGATACTAGAATCTGTTCTAGAATCTATTCTATAGCCGAGTGTGTATTTTGTTCTGTAGTCGAGACTACAGTCTGTTTTAGAGTTTATTTTATTATCGAGACTGTAGCATGTTCTGTAGTCGAGATTAAAATATGTTCTATATTCTAATCTATAGTCGAGTTTGCAGTTCGTTCTGTTGTCGAGACTAGAGTCTGTTCTACAAACTATAGCCTAATCTATAGTCGAAAATAGAATCTGCTCTTGAGTGTATTCTATAGTCGAGTGAGTAGTATGTTCTCTAGTCGAGACTAGACTATGTTCTCTAGTCGACCCTTAAGTATGTTCTATAGTCAAATCTATTCTATAGTCGAGACTGTAGTATGTTCAGTAAAGACTATAGTTTTTTATAGTATGTTCTATAGTAGAAACTGGAGTCTGTTCTATAGTCTGTAATAGAGTCTGTAGTCGAGGCTAGAGACTATTCTATAGTCGTGACTTGAATATGTTCTAGAGTTGAGACTATAGTCTGTTCAATAGTATGTTTTATAGTCGAGACTAGAGACTATTCTATAGTCAAGACTGTAGTCTGTTCTGTAGCCAAGATTATATACTATTCTATAGTCCATCCTGTTCTATAGTAAATTTTGAGACTATCATTAGTTGCGACTATTTTCGTATATATAGTCTGTTCTATAGTCGAGTCCATAGTAAGTTCTAAAGTCGAGACTGGTCGTCTGTCAAATCTATAGTCTGTTCTATAGTTGAGACTATTGTCAGTGCAACTGTTCTATAGCCGGTACGATGATTCTGTGCTCGAAACTACAATATAGTTGAGTCTATAGTTGAGTCTATAGTATGTTCCATAGTCGAGACTAGTGTCTGTTTTATAGTTCTTTAGTAGAAACTATAGTATTTTCTATAGTCGAAACTAGATTCTATTCTATAATCTATTCTAAAGTATGTAGTATGATTGATAGTCAAGACTAGAGGCTGTTCTGTAGTTAAGGCTACTAAAGCTTGTTCTATAGTCGAGACTGTAGTATGCTCTATAGTCTGTTCTATGTCGAGATTACAGAATGTTCAATAGTTGTGTCTAGAGTCTACTAAAACTAGAAAATATTCTATAGTAGAGACTGGAATCTTTTCTTTATTCTGTTCTATAGTCGAGACTATAGTCATTTCTATAGTCGAGAATAAAGTCTGTTGTAACGACGAGATAAGAATCTGTTCTTTGGCCGAGACTATAGTCTGTTTTATAGTTCAGACTATTTGCAGTTCTGTAGTGGAAACAATAATCTGTAGAAAAGTCGAGAAATATTCATTAAGATCTAGTCGAGATTTGTTCTATAGTTAAGACAATAGTTTGTTTTATATTTAAGAAATTTCCTTTCTATAACTTAAAAAGTGTAAAATTTCATTTGTTAACTCTACAATTGTTAGTATAATAAATTAAATGTACAACTCTTTATATAGTATGTATACATGGATATATTAAATAAAAGTAATAATCCTTTTTCTATCTCTCTCTCTATACACCTACAAACCTTGATATATATTTATTTATATACAAAATTTATATTTACATATAAAATATATATTAAAGTATTAAATGTTGTTTTAATGTTTACAAAGAAAAAAATAATAAAAATATAAATAACCCACCTACTAAAATCCACTCTAAAAATAAACTATTAAATTAAAATATTTTTACTATATATTTCCCTACAAAAAAAATAAAAAAAAACAAAGTGCTAAAATTTCCTGTTTTTTATACTAAATAAAACTAAAACAACAAAAGAACAATAATAAAAATAAAAATAAAAATAAAAATAATAATAATGATAATGTTACAAGTGTTAAAAATGTTAAAAACAATTTACTATTACAATAAAACATAAAACTAATGGACAAGTATGATAATAATATCAGTCAGTTAAAGCTGAAAAAAAAACTTTTTTGAAAACTTAAACTAAAATTGAAAAATTAAAAAAAAAAATAATGGAACAAATAGTGTTTTAGAATGACATTTTTTTTGACTAGCCGTCTGTCGGCCTTTAGTCAGTCAGTTAGTCAAGCCAACTAGGCAGTGCAAATATTAAAGTAACTCTTGTCAGATGGGTGATACTTTTTTTTACACTTTTTACTATTTATGTAGAAAACACATACTTTTTTTGTGAAAACAAATATATATTTTTCTAAATATTAAATACATTTTACTTTTCGTATTTAATATATAAAATAAGGAATTTTTAATTTAAACTATTTATTATCCTTTTAAAATTCTAAATTTTTTTTTAATTATTAGATTAATTTGCGTTAAAGTTTTCTTTCTTTTACCACAAAAAAAAACATTTCTTTTTTAAAACGATTTTATATTAATATTTATTTACAAAGAAATCTGTATAAAAATTTAAAAAAAAAGAAATGTGAAAGGATGCAAAAAATATATGTAATTGTAATCCAAATTTATATAAAATGTATTTAGATGTATAAACTATATATAAAAAAATATCTTTAAATGAAAATCTTATAAATATCTACATATGTATATAATAAAATGGATTGAAATGTTTTAAAATTGAAAACTCAAAATGGTTGAATATTTTGTTTAAAAGTCAAGACTATAGCTTATAGTTAGTACTTTAGTCGGAACTATAATTTTTTTTTATAATCGAAAAAAGTATAGTTTCAGTATGTTATATTCTCTAGTTAAGACTATAGTTTGTTTTATAGTCGAGATTCTAGTGTGATCTAAAACGGAGACAGTAGTCTGATCCATATTTGAGACTAATTGTGTCTGCTTTATAATCAGTTTCATAGATTCAAGTCGGATCTATAATCAAAGCTTTACTCTGCACTATAGTCTCGACTAGGATCTATTCTAAAGCGGAGACTTTAGTTAGTTCTAGGGTCAAAGCTAAAGTCTGTTTTATAGTCAGTTTTGTATATTATAGTCAGATCTATAATCAATTTTTTTTTCTTCACTATGGTCTCTACTACGATCTATTCTATAGTCAAGACTTTAGTCAGATCTATTGTCTATATTATAGTCTAATCTAAATCAGCTCTATAGTTAGTTTCATAGATTATAGTCTTGGCTACAATCAAAGCTTTATTCTATTCTATAATCAGTCTGTGCTTTGATAATTTTATCTATTGTCCAAATTCAGACTTTAATTTGCTTAAACTAGAGTAAAGTTTGGTCTATAGTCTTTTAGTCCGTACTATAGACGATTCTGTGGTCTGTGTTGGAGTCTGATTTTTAGTTCAGACTGTAGTATGTTCTATAGTTGAGACCAAAGCCTGTTATTGAGCTAAGACTTGAGCTAAGTTTGATCGGAACTATATTATGTTTTATACTCAAATTGATTTAACAGTTTGACTTTTATTCGATACTTTAGTCTGTAATATAGTCGATAAGATACCCTGAACACTATAAAAAGTGTGCTCTAGTCCAGATTAAAGTCTGTTTTGTTACTGAAACTTTAATCTGCTTTATAGTGGAGACTAAAACCAGTTCTATAGCCTAGACTTCAGTGTGGTCTATAGTTGCAACATCTACATGTATTCGAGACTATAGTTAAGACATTAACTTCTACTAAACTCGATAGTACATATGTATAGTCTGTTTATAGCAAAAACATTAGTCTAAACCATAGTCTATTCTATAGATAGTTGAACTATAGTCAGGTTCAGAACCTTTTATAAAGCTAAAACTAGAGCCTGTTCTATAGCCAGTCTGATTTATCTTTGTTGAAACCCTAATATACTTCAAAGTGTAGAATAAAGTCACTTTTATAACCTAGACTACAACTTTATTCGAGACAATATAGTCTGTTCTCAAGTTGAGGCTAAAGCCTGTTCCATAGTTGAGACTATAGTCTATTCTATAGTCAGGATCAGAACCTTTTATAAAGCTAAGACTAGAGCCTGATTTATAGTCAGTCTGATGTATCTCTGCAGAAACTCTATGCTTCAAAATGGAGAATAAAGCCTGATTTATAACCTAGACTGCAACTTTATTCGAGACTATAGTCATGTTCTATAGTAAAGACAGTAACCTATTCTAAAATCATTAGTACATATAGTATGTACTATAGTCGATCCTGTAGTCTGTACTAAATATAAACCATAGTCTGCAGCTGTGGCTAAAGTCTAATCTACAGTTGAGACTATAGCCTATAGTCTATATTCGAGATTAGTGCGTGTCATATAGCTACGACAAGAACGTGGTCTAAAGCAACGTCTAATCTGAAAACTGATTTATCTGTTATAAAGTTGAATATATTAACTGTTCTTAGATTGGGATCTGTTATATATTTGAGACTGTAATCTTATTCACGGTTGGGCTATATATAGTCCGTATTGTACTCGAGTTATTTTTATAGTTTGTTTTATATTTTATACTTTATTATACTACAGTCGATACTATACCCTTATTATTATAATACAGAATCTGTTATATCGTCAAGACTAGAAACTGTTCTATAGCCTAATTTAAAGTCTAATAGTCAAGACTGTTCTACGTTTGAAATAAATGTCAGTTTTATAGTCTATTTTATTTTCAAACTATTGTCTGTTATATCATTAACAATTGTAATTATTCTCAAGCCTAGTCTTAAGTCTAATATATAGTCTGTTTTATATTCGATTCTATGTGCAAACTGTTGCCTATTATATCGTTAAGACTAGAGACTGTAGCCAAGTCTAAAGTCTGATATTTGTCAAAACTAGTTCATGATCGAATACAGTCTAAACTGTAGTCTTATAGTTAGGTCTATCTAGAGATGAGTATCATCTGTTTATAGCCGATATTTTGTATTAAATAGTTCTAAAGCAGACTTTTAGGGAAATTATTAAAACCTTTTGAGTTTTTATGAAAAATGAACATGATATCTCTTATTGTATATATATTCTAAACTAAGTCTATATTAAAAACTAACTTAAATTACAAACTCAACCTTCATCTCTAAGTAAATTACACTATCCTGTCCCTTACTTTTCCCCTCCCAAAAAAAAAAGAATGAACAATCTCCACAAATATACTTTTTTTAACTAAAAGCTAAGCTAATGTTAACAATTAACTGTTTAACTTACAATGATAATCTCTTTAGAAAAAAAAAAAAAAAAAATATATAAAAAATATATTATAAAATAAATACTGTGTAAACTTTTCATATAAATATAAAAATGAATAAAATTACAAAAAAAAAACTATTTATATACTATTTAAACAAATAAACAAAATGAATTTCTTTATAAATTATTTAAACGAAAAATAATGAATTTCCCCAAATAGATAAATAAAATTGATAGTTACAACAACATATTTTACCTTTAAGTCAAAAAATAATAAACAATAAAGAAAAAACACTTTAACCCCTTTTTTTGAAATAAATAGCAAGTAAAATGAAATAGTTTAAAGAAAAAAAAATAAAATTAAAAAACAAATAAATAGAGAAAAAAAAACATAAAATAAATAGTCATTATAAATAAATATGGAAAATTTTAATTATATATCTGGCCTAAAGACAAACAAAAATTATTTGTAAAAATATATAAATAAATAGAATGGATCTTTTTTTTGGAAAAACCTAAATATTTAAAAAGAAATTTAAATAAAAACAAATACAATCTCTATTCAACTCAAATTACAAACAAAACAACAAAAAGTGTTTAATTTTTTTTGAACTAAAAATCTCTAAAGGAATGAGTTAAATATCGTAGACTAAAATAAACTTTTCTTTATTAAAACTATAATTAATTTAATTAAAATTATTACATTTCAAAGAATGCAAAAGCCTGCAACAGCAACTGTTTTAAAGGACTATTTATCTATAGCCTCTGGTAGTAAATATCTCAGTCTATTTCTACTCTACCTTCTTGCCAGTACTTACTTATCTATCTAAGGGTTTAGCTGTACTTTTAAAAGTAAACAAAATGGTAAAAATTTCTTCTATATTGTCTTGTCTTTTTTTTCTTATTCTTATATTTTCTACAATTAAACAAATTAGTAGTAATTTATTTTCCCAGAAAAGAAAACTATTTGTTGGAGAAAACAAAAAGTTTATAAAAAAAGACTAAAACAAATAACTGTAACTACTTATTATTTACTTCGTTTTTCATTCTCTGTACAAATAATTATGCTATACTTTTAGTTGTTTTTTTTTAATTTTAAAAATTTATAAATTACTTTTCTTTTTTCTCGTATAAAAAATCAAAAAATATAATTTGTTTATAATTTAATTTAAGTGTTGCATATTGTTTAAATTTTTTCCTCTTGTTTTATTTTATTTTTTAATTAATTTGCTTTTATTTGTAACATCTGTAAATACTAACCAACAATTAAAATGTTTATAATTTTAAATACAAATTGTTAAAAAAAATATTATTGCTAAATATTAATTGCTTTTAAAATACAGTTCTAAAATACATTGTAAAAATGTGTATAAAATTAATATAAATGAAAAAATAACGTATTAACATTACTATGCTCTGAATCATAGTCATGTTCTCTAGCTGAGAATAAAATATTAACACTGGTTAATACAATAGAATATCACATATTCACAGTTTTCTAGGAGCTAGGACATAGTTCGTTCTCTAAACGAAATTATAAAGAGTGTCATAATCAAGCGGAAGCTAAAATTATATTCGGAATATATAGCCTTTCATAGTCATGATTAATCTTAACCCGATTAATCTTAGAAATTACTAATCTTAACCCGATTAATCTTAGACATGATTAATCTTAGTCCGTTAAGATTAATGTCTGCTTTATAATAGACGCTATAATGTGCTCTGTAGTCGAATTCACAAAAGAATAAAGTCCAGACAAAGACTGAAGTTTATATTCTCTATAAACCAGACTATAGTTTGTTCCATAGTTTTATCTATATTCCAGCCTATAGTCTGCTCTATATAGTCCACATTATAATCGCCTCTGTGTAGTCTATATAGTCCATAGACTATAGAGTCGACTATAGACTAGACTATAGAGTCGACTATAGAGTCGACTATAGACTAGACTATAGAGTCGACTATAGAGTCGACTATAGACTAGAATATAGACTAGACTATAGACTAGACTATAGACTAGACTATAGACTAGACTATAGACTAGACTATAGACTAGACTATAGACTAGACTATAGACTAGACTATAGACTAGACTATAGACTAGACTATAGACTAGACTATAGACTAGACTATAGACTAGACTATAGACTAGACTATAGACTCTCTCTCTCTCTTTTTTATATAATCCATATTATAGTCGCCTCTATAAAGTCGATATAGTCTGCACTATATAGTCCTTATAGTTCAGACTATAGGCTGCTTTATATAGTCTAACCTGGGCCATATGGATCATACTATAGTCTGCTCTGTATAGTCCATACTACAGTCTGTTTTATATAGTCCAAACTGTAGTCTACTTTATATAGTCCAGACTATAGTCTTCTTTATATAGTCCAAACTATAGTCTACTCTATATATTCCAGACTATAGTCTGATCTTTATAGTCCAAACTATAGTCTGCTCTATATAGTTCAGACTGTAATCAGCTCTATAGTCTACAATAGTTCTAGTCTGTTCAATGGCCAAGACTGTTGAGACTATATAGTCTGTTCTATATTGTCTAGATCATAGACTGTAGAAGATCTATTGCAGAAGCTATAGTTTGACTACAGTTGATAACATACATTCAGTTATAATGTAAACATTGATATTTGGAGTAATCGAGACTATAGTGTAATCCATAACAGGCACTGTACTCGACTCCATAGTCTATTTAGCTTAGTAGTAGTTTGCTCATAATCTGTTCAATAGTTTGATGCTTAGTCCATTTTATTGTGGAAAATACATAATGTCCATAGTCTATTTAGCTTAGTAGTTTGCTCATAATCTGTTCAATAGTTTGATGCTTAGTCCATTTTATTGTGGAAAATACATAATGTCGAGACTGACTGACTACAGTCAGTGTTGTCAAGAATATAGTATGATCTCTATAAACATGATGTGTATAAACAATCGCCTTATCTACCATACGTTCTTTTGCCTATAGCACATTCTTAAGGCTATTTCTTGATGAAACCTTAATGTTTTCTTTAGTCGAGACTCTCTAATCTATTTAAAAATCCTGGATATATACTAAAAAAATGTTCTCTGATAGTATGATGGATCTTATTATCATTTTAGTTTAAAATTTCTTATAATCCGTTAAAAGTTATTGATAGACTTTTTCGATTGCTCAGATAAGTATTTAGTATTCTTATGGGTTTTATCTATTTGTCTCAGTTTAAGCATTCTTATGGGTTTTATCTTTTTCTCAAAGTTTTGTGGTTTGTAAATTATTAAAAAAAAATACTTCTCAAATGCAGCTTAAAATGGAATTATTTAAAGCAAATTCATCAAGTAGGTATATATCAAGTAGATATTTAGTGCATATTAGATGCTAGTTTTAATTTAAAAATAAAATTGTTTTTCCTTTTCTTAGTTCTTGTAATGGTTATTTTTGAAACCCTTTAAAACAGCACCTTGTAAAAAGTGTCCTATTTTTTGTGAATGCCAAACCAACTAAAAATTTACACTTAAAAAAATAACCAATCTTTGCAAATATCAAAAAACTACTACTCCTCTAATTACACTTGACAAAATAAAATACACTAAACAAAATTATTATTTTTTTTTTAATATTATTCATTTTGTTATTTAAAATTATAATTTTATAATTTGCTTTCTTTATTGAGATACGTTTTAGTTTAATATTTTCTGATTTTTTTTTTTTACTTCCTACTGATTAATGTAAATTTGTAACCCCCAGCTGGCACGAGTTATATTGATTGCTATGAAATAAATTTATATTTTTATATATAAATATTTAGAAAATATTTTTAAATACTTTATATGATAACAACAACTAATGATCTAAAGAAACAGGAAGAAGAATGATTAATTTGTAAATGATTTAAAAATCTCAAATTAATTTTGTAAATTTTATTCAATTTAATTTTCATTAAATTAACATTAAAAACAGTTAAACAAAATAATAATAATACATTTTGCTTTATAAATGTCTAAATGCATTTGTTATATATTCCTTTAATAGTGACAAATTGAGTGATTTATATTGAATTAAAGTTTGTATAGAAAAAAAAATCAATTGAATGATAAATGATGAATTATGTGATGAAAAGTTTATTCAATATAAATATTTAGTAAATAGTTTATGAAAAAATAAAGAAATAAATGTTTTAGTTATAACTATTTAAATTAATACAGAAAATTACTATTTTAACACTGAATATAATTTATAAATTTCGAAAAAAATTAATACATTTTTTAAAATAATATATGCAGGATGGAAAATTGATATCTAGAATTATAACTAAATTATACCAAACAAATTATATTTTTATAAATATAAATAAATACTAGACTATAGACTTAACTATAAACTAAATTATAGACTGGACTATAGACAAGAAAATAGACAATAATAAAGACTACTATATAGATAAAAATACAGACTAGATAATAGACTAGACTAGGATACAGATTAACCTTATACTATCGACTAGACTATTGACTAGATAGACTAGATTATAGACTGGACTGAAGACTAGAATCTAGACTACACTATAGACAAGACTATACACTTGGCTGTAAACTAGTCTAGCCTATAAACTAAACTATTGACTAGAATATCTGCTAGATTATAGATTAAAAACTAGACAATACCAGACTACATACTAGCTCATACACCAGATTATAAACAAGACTAAAGGATTGACTTAAGACTACAGACTAGCCTTTAGACAGGACTATAGACAAGACTGTAAACAACACTATAGACTAGACTATTGACTAGCTTATAGACAAGACTATAGACAAGACTGTAGACAAGACTACAGACTGGATTATAGACTAGGCTATAGACTAGGCTATAGACTAGGCTATAGACTAGGCTATAGACTAGGCTATAGACTAGGCTATAGACTAGGCTATAAAATAGACTATAGACTTGACTATAGACTAGACTGTAGACTAGACTGTAGACTAGACTATAGACTAGACTATAGACTAGACTATAGACTAGACTATAGACTAGACTATAGACTAGACTATAGACTAGACTATAGACTAGACTATAGACTAGACTATAGACTAGACTATAGACTAGACTATAGACTAGACTCTATAGACTTGACTATAGACTAGACTATAGACAAGACTATAGACTAGACTATAGACAAGACTATAGACTAGACTATAGACTAGACAAGACTATAGACTAGACAAGTTTATAGACTAGACAAGACTATAGACTAGACTATAAACTAAGCTATATACTAGACTTTAGACTAGACTATAAACTTAACTATATACTAGACTTTAGACTAGACTATAGACTATGTGCCTTAGCCTACTTAACAGATGCCATTCCTTCTATGTGGTTGTAAACGTAATGGTAAAGTAATGGTTTTGTATCACTTATGTTTAACATTTGAGAAAAGTGCTTGTACATGGCTGGTGGAGTGTAGTCGAAAAAGCTCACTCTGTGGTTGTAAAAGTACCACTATGAGATAATTTTTAATGTTTTCTTCCATAACGAGATTTCATTGTAACTTTTATCACTTTTGATACTTATATGAAAACCCAAAGTTGCATAATCCTTTTAAATAATGTTGATATTTTAAAACTTTTATCCCATACACATGCACATTTTCGATTAAAATGTATTTACATTTTTACCAGAAAACAAACAAACCCCTTATTTATTATCATTATCATAATTATTTTATTAAAAATTTGTGTTGTTTTCATACCAGGTTGCGTATAATTATTATTAATAAATCGAATTAAATATTAAACATGCGTACCATGGTATGTTTGCATGAATTATTGTTTGTTCAATTTAAATTTTTAATGTGTTTTGTTTTTGATAAGAGGAAAAGAGAGAGTGAGAGAGATAGAGCGAGATAAACAGGAAATATAAACAAACATGCTTAATAAGTACAATAAATGTATAAGTACTGCAAACTTAATTGTGTAGGTGTGCATAAAAATTTCAACGGAAGTAAATATTCTAAATTAATTATTCTTTTTTTTTTGGGTTAGTAGGAGTTGTAAATTTTCAAAATATTAAACTCAACAAAACAGAAACAAAATTTTAACAAATTATTTTTAAAAATAATTCTTACCATTAATTAAAGTTTTTTTTTTTTTTGTTTAGAAAGTGTATTATTTAGATTATTTAAATAAATTATTTCAATGTTTAGCAGTCCAATAGTTATTAAAGTTTTGACAAAAATAGTTGGCAAAAATATTTGATTTTTTTTTAAAGAAAATGTTTTTAAGAATATTATAACTTAAGCAATTGGTAGAGTGCTTCTAAGGTGTGATATTTGGTTTTGTTATTTATTTAGATTTTTATTTAGTTTTTTAGGATTTTTATTAATTTGATTTATTTTGCTTTTAATTAACGTGCATTTTTTTATTTGTTTTGATTTTAGTTTATAACTATTTAGGGATATTTTTGTTATTGTTGTGGCAAATAATAACGATTGTTAGCAGTCCAAGTGTAGGGTGTATCAAGGCTTTGATAGTGTGACACCGATATTGTAGCTATTTTTTTAAAAATATAAAAGTTTTAAAACAAAAAATGGAAAGAAAAAAAGACAATAAAATAGTTTCAAAAGTTGCACATAGTTTTAAAGTCCCATAGTGATGAAAATAAATATAATTAATACCGAAAGAGAGAAATAGGGAGAGAGAGAAAGATAGTAACAAATGAAAATGATAGACTGTAGCTGGAGTACAAGACCATAGAGGATTGCATTAGTGATTAATAAAACTAAAATAAAAAACATTTGCTTAAAAAAATTAAAAAAAAACAATTAAATTAAAAATAGAAGCTTTAAAGCTTTCACAGTGTTAGTTCTATTTTTTGTTATTCATTCTTAATAGATATTAACAATTAGTAATCAAATACAAATACTTACGCCTTGAACCCATTCTTTTGATGGGCTGTTCGGTGCCCAAACTCATGGCTCGTCCCAATTCGCCACGCACCGCCTTCAATGATTTCAATATTTCATCGGGATCTCTGCGTGCCACTGAAGATCGTCGTCGTCCCACTAAATATGTGGTCGGAGGTGGAGCCATATCATCTTCTCGATTCTTATCAGCATCTTGAAATGATGATCGACGAGAGCCGGGCAAAGAACGTGAAAAATCTTTACCCAACTGATAGACTTCCACTTCCAGTGTTTCCGATTGGGATGAGCCTCGCCGCGAGCCCGCTATCCATGCATGATCTGGATGCAACAGGGACGTACACTCACCAATCGAATCCACATCATCCGATATGGAACGTTGCATATTATAGTCACGCCTCAGCAAACGTGAAACATCGCCACCGGGACCGCCAGCAGCTATAGAGCCACGCGGTGATACACTGGGAGATTTTGACATGCTAATGCCTCGCAAACCCTTTGGATCATCGAGGCGACACCAAATGGCACGATCATCGAGAAAGGCCTGTTGCAATTCAAGACTGCATTCACCCAAAAAAATCGATTCGGTATGAGGTACCAAATCCCACAGTTGTATTTCAATATAACGGTCCATGAGGCTTTCCGCTTTCACGTGTGCAAATGTAAGGGTGGCATTCCATATAGGGTTTTGGGCAGGCGGACAAACTTCGGTTTGTTGAACAGAGCCATCGCCGCTTAAATAAAAAAATATTAAAATATTATTAAAAAAAAACTTAAGCTAAAGAAATTAACATTAAAAATTTGTAACATTTCCTTTTTAAAACCACTTACCACTTTGGTAATATGCGAACTTTGGCATAAGCTTCAGGTAAATTACCATGTCCATAGGCCTCATCACGTAAAGCCAAATCATCGGCTGCCATTAGACTCACAACCAGTTCACTACGTTCTGCATGATACCAAACTTGTACTTGTACTCTACCACTGACTTGTTTCTCTCTAGCAATTTGTTCCTAATTATTCAAAAGCAGTTTGTTAAATAAAACAACAAAAATAAAATTTAAAATGTGACAAAGTCATGTGGAGGGGGAAAGAACAAGGGAAACACAATAGAATATTAGTAAAATATTTTCAATATAAAATTGCAATTTTAATTAGAAAAAAATTAAACTTTCTACTTAATTAGCTCTAAACTAAATTTATAAAATTACTTATATTTATTATTATTTTTTTCTTAAAATATTGTATATTTTGCTAATTTTGTATTCAATTTTTTTTTGCAAATATTTTGTAGATAAAATGAGTAAAAATTTTTAATTATTTTTAATATTAGTTATTTTATACATGTTTTTTTTTAACAATTTCTATGTATAGCAGGATATGTATTTGTAGGTGTGTGTGTGTTTTTGCTGTTTCGGTGTAGTTTTCAATTGAAAATTAATTAAAAAAATTAAAAAAAATATAATAAAAATATAAATAAAATGTAAATGAAATTTTGCAAATTAAGTTAACAATTATAAATAAATTGTTTCATGCTTAATAGGTACACAATCTATAAGATTAACAAATTATAATGATTAAATTTAGCTAATATTGATATTGACATACATATATTATAGACTTTGACACTAAAATGGTTGCAATTACAAACGTGTTCAATATGATAGGGAAATATTGATTTATGCATTTTTTGTTTAACATTTTCAAATTTTAAGCAACATTTTTGTTATACCATTGTTTAAAAAAATTCGGTTATAAATATATAGTCTGTTGCCTACTCTACAGTCTAGTGTACTTAGTCTTTGTTCCAGTTTCTATTCTAAACGACATTGTAGTTACAATCTTGTGTATAGACTATAGTCTAGTCTATAGTCTAGTCTATAGTCTAGTCTATAGTCTAGTCTATAGTCTAGTCTATAGTCTAGTCTATTGTCTATAGTCTAGTCTATAGTCTAGTCTATAGTCTAGTCTATAGTCTAGTCTATAGTCTAGTCTATAGTCTAGTCTATAGTCTAGTCTATAGTCTAGTCTATAGTCTAGTCTATAGTCTAGTCTATAGTCTAGTTTATAGTCTAGTTTATAGTCTATATAGTCTAGTCTATAGTCTAGTCTATAGTCTAGTCTATAGTATAGTCTATACACGTAATCATTTGCAATCAAGATATTTTTCGGTTCAGTCAAAAAAAAAAGATCCCTTGATGTAAATCTTAAAGGATCTATAGTAACAAGATTATCGAGTCTTTGTTCCTTATATAATTGATTCAGAATAAGGCTTTTTGTGCTTATCCAGCTTGCAAGGTTCTATTCAAAACCCGACGCATCGGGGGCTTAAAAAAAGCACGTAAACCATATGACTCTCAGCTTAAGACTTCAATGATATTTGTGTGTCTGAAATAACGATAGACATGTATCACTCAGCTGAGATAGTCTTAATTCTCGAATTTAATATCTTCTGGTAAAATATAACACTTTTTCTTATTTTAAAATTTCTTACATTTGACATTGACACTTTGCATCTGTATTTGTATTCTCGTGCAATACTCATAATATTTAATATAGCTACACCATTCGTTCTTTAAAGTATATTTCCCATCCACCCGGCAAAAAAATAACTTCCAAAGAAGCGAAAAATAAGTAGATTTACTCCATGGATGTTCTGAAAAATAACCTAAAGAACCCAGCACAAAAATAACTTCCAATGAAGCGAAAAAGAAGTAGATTTACTCCATGGATGTTCTGAAAAAGATCTGAAGAAGTTATGATTTTAACATAGGCTTGTCATAGGAGGGATGTCCTTTATATTTAATTCCAAATTCATTATATCTGTAGTCATTCTCAGGATGTAATTGGTATGTTTTTTTTTTAGTTACTACATTCCAAAATTTAGACGAAGAAAGGACATTTCTGACTAGTTTTTCCAGCGTTTTCATTAAAAGCCATTACACACTCGATGGTCTTGCAGTTTGATGATTTTAATTTTCAGTTTTGAAAAAAACTGAGACCGATGTGAATTTTGTATAGCACTTCACTGACATGGTGTCTACTAGACCATTTTTTTGAAACCTACTTAAACTATTTCTATTTATAGTTTAAGGACCTAGGATGTTATTTATTACAACATTTTTTGACTTCGACACGACAAGGCATGTTATACAGTGTTTATTGTTTACAAATTAAAAAATCTACTTTTTCTGATTTTTTTGGTATCTGTCAGACTACCACGTCAGTCCCAGGGGGTTAAACTACTTACTTTTGTAAAAACTTTGGAAATTTTTGTTTTAATAAAGAAAATTCAACGCAAAAACGTATCACATTTTCCCCATTTTATTCCGAACATATGAAGACCTTCATTTACATTCAAGTTTAACAAAAAAAGAATCTTTTATTATTTATTTAAACTATTGATTTTGTCAAAGCTCTAAAACTGAAAACCAATTGTAAAATTTTCTCACCCTTTCATTTATAATGCAAATATTTAATAAGTATTAAACAAAAAACGAAGGAAAGTTGATAAAAACTTGTCAAAAATAATGTTTAAATAAATCCACTTAAATGAACCCTAAAACATTTATTCAGATTTTTGTTTGTAATAACAAACGAAGAAACAAAAAAAATGAAAAAAAGTATAAATATATATCCAAGTCAGCACTTTTGAAAATCATACCCGCATTATATTGTTCCACTTCTTCATCAACAGCCAATATTGAGTATTCAATAAGACCAACAAAAAAAAACTCGTTGAGCAGAGCATAGCTCGAGTATGTATGTCAAGTATTTGTCAATAATTTATGCTTGAAATTAAGTTTTTCTCGTTCGTTTTTCAGCTCATTTTAACGTGCGGCTTTCCTCTTTCTTTCAATGTGGAAATTTTAATGCAAAAATAAAACAAAAAAACTTTCCGATTATTTGGTATTGAAAATTTCATTTACCTTAAACCTTGAAATCATGATTGTCAGAGTGGTTACACTCTCTATCGTCAATATTTTATCGTAGTATAGAAACAAAATGATGAGTTATAAGTTTAAGAATTACAAAAGCGTTAAATATGTTTTGATGCTAAAGGATGTACTTTGTTGTTGTTGTTGCTGTTGAGACCAAGGCAACCAACCTAGCAAACCGTAGCAAATGAAAAAGTTTTCAAAAGTTTTTCTTTTTTTATACCCTACACCACAGTAATGGAGAGGTATTATGCGTTTGTGCAGTTGTTCGTAACACCCAAAAATATTGTTCCTACACCAACCTTAAAGTATACCAATCGGCTTAGAATTACTTTCTGAGTCGATCTTGTTATGTCCGTCTGTCTGTCCGTCCGTCCGTCTGTCCGTCTGTCCGTCTGTCTGTGCGTCCATGTTAATCTTGTGCCCAAGCTACAGGCCATAAGTTTCAAGATAACTATAATAAATTTGGCCCATACTCTCCTTTTAGTCCAAAAAACGAACGAGCGCTATTGAAAATGATTGAAATCGGTTCATTATTTCGCCTAGCCCCCAAACAAATTAAATACTTTGTTAAATCCATAAGTTAAAAAATTAAATCCTTTGGTATTTAAACAATAATCCACATTTTTAACATACTGATGTAGGGTATCATAGGTTCAGCTATGCTCGACTATACTTTTTTACTTGTTTTTTGTTTGCTTATATTTTCAAAGTTTTATAATGGAGTTGGTATTTTCTGTGTTCAAATTATAATCCACATTAGTTTGAGTAACAAAAAAGGGTGAATGTTAGAAAAAGTTATGATATTTATATTTATAAATATAAATTTTGATTAGAATTTAGATTTATTTTTTCCAAAGAAGAAGATGCATGGAGGTATCATTAATGTTTAAGTTAAACAAACGCAGCACTAAGAGTACTTTCGAAGATTTTGCGGCATAAATATTTACCAAAAAAGAAGTTAGGTGGATAATGAAGAGGTAAACAAGTTAAGGAGTTTTAATTTCCTGGTGCAAGGTATAGTAATGGATGGGGGATTGGCAAAAAAAAAAACACTTAAAGAAAAAGTATTGTTGAAATTATAAGTAGATTTTTCTTACGACCGATCAGAGTTTCTGGAACTTCTCATGTAGAGGTTGGCATGTTGGTAGATCCGCCTTTACTTCTTTGTTATAAAAGCAAGATTTCTATCAGGCTGCAATTTCCATGAATTGGTCTGCCGGCGACAGTGTTTTAAGCTTCAGTACGGGGCTCTGCAATTTTAGCCCGATACTACTGGAAAATTCTGTATATGTTTTTTTCTATAACTGATCTGCAAAACAGTATAAAATATCGAGGTCTTTAGCAAGGGGTTATGTAAAAGTATCGCAATCCAAGTTGGACATAATTAAGCCGGAACTTCTGTATTTGTATCCACTCTGTAACTGATCAGCGTCACAATCCAACAACTGATAAGAGAAGCAGTGTATGATAAAGTATCGATATCTCTAGCAAGAAGTTATATGAAAGTGTCCTAATCCAAGGTGGACACAATTGGGCAGGGACTACAGAGAGATTTTGTGTTTGTTTCCTCTCTGTAACTAATCAGCGAAAAAGTGATTAATGAAAAGTATGACAATCCAAGGTGAACAGGATTCTGTTGGTTTTTCATCTCTGTAACTGATCAGAAAAATAGTGTATGATAAATGAAAAAGTCTTTAATAAGGGATTATGTAAAAGTGTTCCAACTCAAATTGACACAATTGGGCCGAGTTTGCTGTATACTCTTTATTTATATCAACTCTGTAACTAATCAGCATCATAATCCAAGGTGGACACAATTGTGCAGGTACTATCGAGGAAATCTGTATCTGTTTCCTCTCTGTAATTAATCAGCGAAACAATGTATGATAAGCGATCGAGATCTTTAGCAAAGGGTTATATAAAAGTGTCACAATTCAAGGTGAACATAATTACGCAGAGACTACCGAGGAATTCTGTGTTTTTTCCTCTCTGTAACTGATCAGAGAAACAGTAATAAGGTATCAATGTCTTTAGTGACGAGTTATGTAAAAGTATCCCAACTCAAGGTGGACACAATTGAGCCGAGACTGCTTTTAATTCGATATTTGTATCCACTGATCAGTGTCACAATCCAAGGTGGACATAATTGAAACTATCGAGGAATTCTATGTTGGTTTCTTCTTTGTAACTGATCAACGAAACTGTATATAATAAGGGATCAAGGTATTTGTATCAATTCTGTAATTGATCAGTATCACAATCAAAGGTGGACACAATTGAGAAGGAATTATCGAGGAATTCTGTGTTTGTTTCTTCTCTGTAACTGATCAATAAAACTGTATATAATAAGGGTATTTGAATCAATTCTGAAACTGGTGGACTCTATTGGGCAGGAACTATCGAGGAATTCTGTGTTTGTTTCCTGTCTGTAACTGATCAATGAAACTGTATATAATAAGCGATCAAGGTATTTGTATCAATTTTGTAACTGATTAGCGTCACAATCACAGGTGCACACAATTGAGCAGAGGCTACGAAGGAATTCTGTTACAAATTTGAGAAACAGTGTATTATAAGGGTTCGTGTTCTTTAATAAGGGGTTATGTAAAAGTTTCACAAGCCAAGGCCCAGGTTTTTTTATCAATTTTGTAACTGATCAGCGTCACAACCAATAGCAGACAGGCCAATCTTATGATTGGCAGAATTAAACTAACTGTTAATAATAATCATTTTATAATAAATGTTCCTTGATTTTAATTTAAACTCTTTTTGTGTAAGAAAAACTAAATTACTTTTTCTTACAAATACTTTATGAAAGAAAACATATTTAATACTTAATAAGTTTTCTTATCTATTACTTATTTAAATAACATATTTAAATTTTGCAAAGTATTCCTATTGTCTGTTTTTTCGCCTATTTTTTTTTTAGAAAACATATAACCATATCCACCTTTTCCCCTCTTCCATCTACAAACAACAACAAACACATTGACTACACATCACATTTGTGTCCAATATAAACATATTTTAGTTACAAAGTAAAAAATTTGTAGATACACATTTTTAAAAAATATTTTTCTTTTACAAAAGACCTTTTTTAGCACATTTCTTTCCCTGTTGTTGTTGTATAAGTACTTAAAAAAGTTTACCTTTTTTTCTTCTTCTTTTATATTGAATTTTTATTCAGCACTAAATTTAATAAGATTTTGGTTGGCATTAAGCCGATTATCCCTTTTTCTTGAGTTGTTACGTTTCTTATATGTATATACACGTTTTTTGCAAGTATTACAACAATTATTACTTAGTAAACATTAAAAATTTATGTGATATGAGAAGAACATCGTTCGTTCTCATAAACGAAACTTTTTATACTTTCATTTTTACCTTTTGAGTTTTATGGTTATGAGGAGTGTTTTTGTTGACGTGGTTTTATTACATGTGTTTTTATTGGGTCACAATCGAAAATACACTGAATAAAGTATTGGAGAAAACATTAAATATATAAAGGCCTAATATTATGGTGGAATGAAGTATTCAACGTCTTTGTATGTTTTTCAAGAATCGATTAGGTGGCAACTTTTAATATATTATTTCGTTGATCAGTTACAGAGAAGAAACAAACACAGAATTTCTCTATAGTTTCGGCCCAATCGTGTTTATTTTTTGTGACGCTGATCAGTTACAAAATTGATATACAGTTTCGATGATCAGTTACATAGAGGAAACAAACACAGAATTGCCCAATTGTGTCCATTTTGAATTATGATGCTGATTAGTTACAAAGTGGATACAAATACAGAATAAACAGCAGTCTCGGTCCAATTATGTCCACTTTGGGTTGGGACACTTTCACATAATCCCCTATTAAAAACATTTTCCCTTATGAAAAAGTATTTTGCTGATCAGTTACAGAGAAATTCCTCCTGCCTATTCGTGTCCACCTTTGATTTTGACGCTGATCGGTTACAAAATTGATACAAATACCTAGGACCTTGGATTGTGACACTTTTACATAACCCCTTACTAAAGGCCACGATCCCTTATTATACACTTTTTCTCTGATATATTACATAGAGAAAATGCTTATTTTCTACAGATTTTTACAGATTAATCGGTAGTCCCTGCTTAATTTTGTATACCTTTGATTGTAACGCTGATCAGTCACAAATTTTATACAAATACCCTTGATCCCTTATCATATACAGTTTCGTTGATCAGTTACAGAGAGGAAACAAAGACAGAATTCATTGAAAGTTTCTGTTCAATTGTGTCCGCAATTGTAACGCAGATCACTTATCATACACTGCTTCAATCATCAGTTACAGAGAGAGAACATACACAGAATTCCTCGATAGTACCTACAGAATTGTGTTCACCTTGGATTATGATGCTGATTTGTTACAAAATGGAAACAAATGCAGAATAAACAGCAGTCTCGGTCCAATTGTATCCACCTTGATTTGGGACTCTTTCACATAATCCCTTACTATTTTTATCATACACTATTTTGCAGATCAGTTACAGATAGGAAATAACCAAAGAATTGTGTTCACCTTGGATTATGATACGTTTAAATAACAACTTGCATAAGCTTCCAATTCCTTATTAGACACAGTTTCGCTGATCAGTTACAGAGAGAAAACAAACACAGGATTACTCGATAGTACCAATAGAATTGTGTGGATAATACAATTGTGGAAACAATCGATAGTCCCTACCCAATTTTGTCCATCTTAAATAGTGATACTTTTACATAACCTCTTGCTAGAAATCTTGATCCTTTAGCATACACAGTTTCTCTGATCAGTTGTTGGATTGTGACGCTGATCAGTTACATAGTGGATACAAATACATCAGTCTCGGCTTAATTATGTCCAACTTGGATTGCGACACTTTTACATAACCCTTTACTAAAGACCTCGATCTTTGATCATATACTATTTTGCAGATCAGTTAAAAAAATGAAACAAATACAGAATTTTCTAGTAGTATCAGCCTAAGATTGCTAAACACAGCCCCGTACTGAAGCTTAAAACATTGTCGTCGGCAGAGCGATTATCGGATACTGTAGTCCGAAAGAAATCTTTCAAAAAAGGCGACGGATCTACCAACCTCTAAATGAGAAGTTCCTGATACAAGTATTTCTAGTAACTCTGATCGGTCATAGAAAAATCGAATTGTTGTTTTAACAACACTTTTTCTTCAAGTATTTTTCAAACCCCCATCCATTACCATACTCTACACAACAAAATAATAATAACTCAGCAATATTTAGATATAAGATTTATTCATAAGTATGAATAGTTATTGGATGAAGCAACACTGATGATGAGATGATAACAAAAGTTTTCTTTTTATTTTTATCTATTTATATTTTTCATTCATTTCATTTATTTGTTTTAATATGTTTTTCCTTCTTTTCCGTTTTAATCCACAACGAAACTTTTTGGTGATTGAATGAAAATGATTTGTTGAATAAGCAGAAAAAAACAGATTTGATTCATTTTTGCTTCAATATTTAAAACAAATTTGTGATGTAAAGAGTTTAGTTTCGAATTGTGGAAATTCCATCGAAAAAGGTTTGGTTCATGGTTGTTCAGATCTAAAGGATATAGCCTTTCAAACTGCCCGATACCATTGGCAAATTATATATTATATACTATAGCTGTAGGACTTACACATAACGACATTCAATATGTCATATTCATAAGATCAGATCTAACAGATCGAACCTTTCAAGTCATCGAATACCAAATTATATTCCTTCTCCTTCCTGATTTTGAAAATTTTGATCATCATTAACGCGCTTAATAGTACAACTCAAATTTCTTTAAAATCACATAGTTATCAACAATTCTAATGATTTGTATTTTCTATTCTAATCAAGTACTTTGAAGAATATTTGCCATTTAGTAGAAAGACATTTACAAAATAATGTTATAAAAACACTTTAAGTCTTTACATAATAATCATCCTTAATACAATGATGCCTGAATATTAAGTATTCTTCTTCGTTCTTAATACACAATCACTGGTCCACTTTAAATAAGTAATTACAAATAACTACATTTTAGTATATAAGTAGTACTACATACTACTATGTTAATGTTTGCAGAAAAATCAATATACTTATATAAATACATTTCAAATATTTACTTTCTTTCTCAATACATTTTACATAAATTCATAACTAGATTTTTGAAATTACTTAATACCGTAATGACCATTCAACATCCGTAAATCGTTTTAATATTTATGTAACATAATCTGTAAATAATCATCCTTGAGTACTTAGTTAAATGTGTTTTTCAATGCCAGGGGAATGTTTTAACCAAAGCTTTTTATATAATAAATCTATAAAACTAGTATAAACTTATAAAAGATGATTTTTTATATTAAGTTAATCTTTTAAATATGCATAACAAATTTAACTTCTAATTTGTAATGTATCGATTTAGTGCTTATAGTTAATATTGGCTTTTTATACTGGGTTAGATTTTTACAGACTACCAGGAGTGAGCTTTACATAGGTCCAATGATTCCCTTTGTATTGTCTGTTAAAAAAGATACTAACAGCGAAAGAAAAAGAAGAATTTCGGATATAGTCTAAGAGAATGTAGAAAAGAAAACATAGAAAGCTAGAGATAGAATGAACATACATAATTTCTATAATACGAAAAGTCATGTGAAACAAAGTTCACACCCATGCTGACAAATGCAAGAATTCGTTCCAGTTCAACATCTAACAGATCAGATAGGTCAAAGAAGTGAGAATCGATTCTAGGGCTGGGAAGTAACACAAAAGCTTCTACAGAAGTCATTATAGGGAATACCCACTCATCTTGCAATATTTCCAAAGTTATAGCGACCAGAATATACAACGATCAGAGATTTAATGGCGTCTATCAGTATAGATTCTGATATTTGTGTTGGATATCTGACAGTAACTTATCCAATTCTAATCCCTATTTTATCGCCGAAATTTCAGCTTGTAAAATAGTATACTCATCATTGAGTTTAAAGCAAATTTTGTTACCAAATTGCTCAATGGAGGTAAAATAATGCTGAGATGGATTCTACAGAGACCTATTAGAAAGGATATTTTATAAGAATCAAAACGTAGCCACAGCGTCTTTACAGTGAAGCATGTATGCTTATGAGACCAACGATCTTGAGCTTAGCAATAACAATTGTTGATTGTCTCGTCGTCTCATTGAGAGACGCCCGGCATTCTTGAACAAGTCTCAATGTAGAATATACACCAATCAGTGATTTAATGGCGGCTTGACTATCAGTATAGATTCTAATATCTGTGTTACATATCCGATAGTACCTAAGCCAATTTGATGCCTTTTTTATCGCCGAAATTTCAGCTTTTAAGATAGTACACTCATCATTGAGTCAAAAGCAGATTTTGGTACCGACTTCCTCAATGAAGATGCCTCTGCCAAGACCTCTGCTTAATTTTGATACATCTGTGTAAACACGAAGATTAACAGCATTCAAAAATAGAATGAACATAGATCATTACGAAACCATAGTTCATCTGTTTGAAGAACTGCAGGAATCCAGTTTAGCATAGCAAACAACGATTTACTGGGCGTAGTCCTAATAACACCAGTTATGAGAATTTTTCACCTTATACAAGGTGGATTTTTAGGATTAAAAATGTTTTAATATTTGGTTATCATTCCAGTTTGACTTTAGACTTTGTTTCACTGACCAGTTAAAGGAAACAAACAAGTATAGAATTCCCGATGATCCCTGCTCAATTGTGTCCATCTCAGATTGTAATACTTTTACATAACCCCTTGCTAAAAAACCTCCATCGCTTACCATACACTGTTTCACTGATCAATTACAAAGGGAAAACAAATTTATCGGTAGTACCTGCCCAATTGTGTCCACTTTAGATTGTGAGAATCTTATCTAAGCCTTTGCTAAAGACCTCGATTTCTTAACATACACTGTTTTGCTAATCTATTACAGAGAGAACACAAATACAGAATTTCCAGTAGTTTCGGCCTAATACGTCCTATACCCGCGACAAAATCTGGAAGGTTGTCATATATCATTCCTAGCAATACTTTTGGTTCATTGTGAAATGTATTTTCCTCAGATTCTGAATTAATAAACAATTGCTTCAAATCTGCTGTACAGTTTCAAGCTCCCATACCCGATTTGCATACCCATTTCAGTCATTATAACTAAGTACTAAGGCTATCTTGGTGTTCAAACTTGCCACTAAAGACCTGGATACAGGGCACCTCTATTATAGTATGATACCCTACACTAGTCAGTATGTTAAAAATTTTTGAAATAATAAAGCTTGTTTTTTAACATAATTCCGGAAGAAGACTCATAGGGGAGTAGAGGTAAATATGGACCTATCCTTAAAAATGTTGGTAGAGGTATTTACATCTAGTTCAAAGTTATTTAAGTAGAATTAAAATGTGTTTTTGTGCATTTTGACGTTGAAGTCATTTTCTGTGGGGGAGTTTGTATAGAGTCTAGGATCAAATGAGGCCCTACTATTACAAAAATCTTAAGTGTCGCTTAAAGTTTTATAAAACTAAATTTTGTTTTTTTGACATAATAGAACATTTAATGTAATTATGAGCCAAATAGCCCTATTCGAGGGGTACAGTTGTATGGGCGTTAGGCGTAACAATAAACTGTTTTCAAAAAAAATCAAAAAAATTCGTCCAAGGACCAAAGGAAGAGTATGGTCCAAATTTCTTCAAGTTATATTGAAAATTTCGATCTGTAGCGTAAGCACAAGGTACAGACAGACAAACGAACAGACGGATATAACTACATCGACTCAGAAAGTAATTCTAAGCCGATTGGTATACTTTAAGCAGGGTGTAGGGCCAATATTTTTTGATTTCACAAACAGCAGCACAAGCGCTTAATACCCTCCCCACTACAATGGTGTAGGGTGTAACAATTTAACATTAAAAAAATTTTCCAAACTTTTAAACTTATGTTTAAGTATAAGGACTTTAAAAAACATTTTCATACATATAAACAAAACAAACTATTTTAGAAAAAAATGCAAAACAGTTTTCTAACAAATTGTTTGCAAATATTATTTCACCTAAAACTTAATCCAAAAACAACAATATATAGTTGTGTAAGTAAGTACTGAAATTAAAAAAAAAAATTGTTCTGCATTCAATTTAAAGCATTTATTTGTTCAAGCGTATTAAAGTAGTAGCAGTAAAATGAAAACAATTAAAACTTTTCTCTGCATGCTTAATTGTTTTATTGTTGAAAATTTTTGCAAACTTTCAAAAAAAAAAAAAAACATTATCTTTCTAAAAACTAAAATACACATGTATTAAGTACAAAGAAAAACTTTTCTTTTTTTTTGAAAATTCGTTATATAATTTACGTTAAATGCAAATTTCTTTAATTAAGTGACCAAAAATGGAAAAAAGACTTTAATGAAATTTCTAACTATAGGTGCTAGTCGTGTGGGTTTACCCAGTAATCCCAGCAGTCGCAAGAGCTCAATTTATGATTTGTCACAACAACAACAACAACAACAACAGCCAATAGTGTTGCATCAGTTGCCAGTGGGTATAGGCAACACAGCCACCAGTCCACCTTCCGATGAAGAAGACAAACGTTTCTCACCAAAATGGAAGGGCAGTGGTGGTAATTTACCACCTCCTACACCTAAACAGGCGCTCTCAATGTTAAAACAAGCCTCATCGGCTACCAATGTATCACAGGGTATAAACGAACGACAATACTATTTGGGAACACAAGACAGTCCAAAACATTTACGCAAGGGCAGCATGTATAATCTAAAAGCCAACGAGAATGTACAACGCAAGGGCAGTATTTATGCTATGGCGGCCACAGATACAACTATGGGTACACGTCAACGCAAGAGTAGCATGTTTATAAGCAGTGCTAGTGAAGCGTACGATAGCCCCGAAATGTTACGTAAGAATAGTGTTATGCCTACGACTGACAACCCGTCCATGATGCGTAAACAGTGCATGTATCCGTCATCAGTGAATAGTAGTACAAAAAATCTTACTTCACTTTCGGACTCTACCAGCAATATCTCATCATCGGTTTCATCGACGATCAGTGGTATAGCAACTAGTTATGGTCTACAATTGGGACCGGGACAAATTCATCCCAAGGGTTATCGTCTGATAACCGAACGTCATGGTGAACTTAAGATGGGCTTTAGTAAAGTCAAGGGAACAGTAGAAGTTGAGGTATGTTTTCGTTATGAATTTTATTTTAAAGTTTTTGGAGAGTTTTATAATTTTATAATTTTTTATAATTTAGATTTTTTATAATTTTAGATTTAAAAACGAAAGCTAATAATTTTTTTTTTTAATTTTTAGATTATATGTGCTCGTAAAATAGTGCCCATTGATTGTGAAACTCCACCAGATACTTATGTTAAATGCTATATAAAAGATGGTGATCGTTTGCGTCATAAAAAGAAAACTCGTGTTGTCCGTCATTCTGCTGAACCTTTCTATAAACAAACCATCAAATATCAGGTAATTTAGAAAAAGATCGGTGATCATTTATATTCTTAACAGGCAATCGAGCTTTAAAAAGTCTATAGTGTCTTCGATCAGTAATTTAGAAAAAGACCGGTGATCACTTCTATTCTTAATATGAAATTAAGCTTTAAAAAACCGATAGTGTCTTCGATAAAGAATTATAAAATTAAGATATTATTATCCAAAAAATGACAAGATCACTTTTGTGCTGGAGGCACTAGTACCAAATGTATCTGAGATCACTTTCAGTTTCCGATTTTTTGGAAGCCCATTTCTTTATTATTTTGCAAACTATCTTTTTATATAATTATAAAATTAAGTCATTAGAACCCAAAGAATGACAAGATCACTTTTGTGCTGGAGGCACTAGAGCCAAATGCATCAGAGATCACAAGCCGAAAGTGTCTTTGATTAAGAACCCAAAGAATATCAATTATAAAATTAAGGCATTATTGCGCAAAGAATGACAAGATCACTTTTGTGCTGGAGTCACTAGAGCCAAATGCATAAGAGATCACTTTAATTTCTTTATTATTTTTGCAAACTATCTTCTTATATAATTATAAAATGAAGTCATTAGAACCTAAAGAATGAAAAGATCACTTTTGTGCTGGAGTCACTTGAACCAAATGCAACCGAGCCAAATGCATCAGAGATCATTTGGTTGCATTGGTTCAAGTGACTCCAGCACAAAAGTGATCTTTTCATTCTTTAGGTTCTAATGACTTCAACTGCATCAGAGATCACTTTCATTTCTTTATTTTGTTTGCAAACTATCTTTTTATATAATTATAAAATTAAGTCATTAGAACCCAAAGAATGACAAGATCACTTTTGTTTTGAAGGCACTTGAGGCAAATTCAACCGAGATCACTTTCATTTCTTACATCTTAATTATTTTTCAAAACTTTCCTTCAAGAAAACAAGCTTTTTGTTATTGAAAACATAAAATTTTCTTTATTCCCTTTAGAGCGCCGATGTCTTTGGACGTAATATTGTCATAATGGTGTGGCAACGATGTGTTGGTTTTGAACACAATCAAGGTTTAGGTGGTACTGAAGTTAATTTGGATAAAATCAATATGGGACAACATATTGGTGGTTGGTATCCATTATTTCCAATGCATTCATTTGGTGGTTCTGATTCGGATAATTCTCCTTGACCGATTACGCCCAAAAAAATAAAACAGACCAATATTAATAATAATAATAATAAAACAACAAATGCAACAGCATCATCATCAAAGACAACATCAACAACAAGTAATATAACAAATACAATAAAATCAGCTGCTGTGGCTGCAGTATCGACAGCAACTAAGAAAACACCAATAGTTATTAAAGAAAATATTAAAGGGAAAAATACAATTTACTGTACCAAAGGTATCAATGATTTAATGAATTTTTTCAAAACAATATTTAAATGTAAACATTTTAATAGTTTTAATGAACATTTATCCACATTTGGCACATTTGAGGAGTGTGTTTAAATAACTAATACTATATAGTATAAGAAGATAACTTGAAAAAAGGTGTTTTTATAAAAGTAAAAACAAAGAGGGAAGGAAAGCGCTTAGCTATATAAAAAATAATATTAATTTTTTATTTTTTTTCCTTTTCTCTTGTTTTTATTTCATTTTATATTAAATTTCTTTGTTTATAAACAATTATTTACTTGTTAAACATTAACATATTATTTTTCTTACATTTGCAAAAATTTGCCTAATAAAATATTAAGAAATCAATCAATCAATCATTCTAACAATATTGTTAAACAAATATATTTACTTTTAGGAACTTCAGCATGATGTTAGAAAATACATTTTGTTCTTAAACATAGCTTCTACATTACATCATATTGTTGTTAGTAACGCCTATTAAATTTGTGTTTGCTGTAGTTTAGGGAGGTTTTTCTAATTGCCTAAATATTTTTTCCTTTAGGTTTTAGGTTAGGAAAATTCTGGCAAAGGGCAAATACCTTTCTTTAGCCAAATATCTTATTTGCTTTTTTTTGGAAATTAATTTCATTTCGTATATAATTGATTGCTTAGCATTAAATGGTCTAATTGATTATAGGTAATATGTTCAAAAAATTCTTTAATTAAAAATATACATATTGCTCCACAAACATTGTAGGGCAAAAGATATTTTAAATTTTAAAGTTATTAAATGTTATATTCAATAAAATCTTATCTTGTAATTACAAATTTGAAACATTTTTCATCAGGATTATACAAATAGATCAGAAGTTTTAACATAAAGATTGCTTCTCTTTCCTGATAAGTAGTAAGTTAGAAGGGGACCATACGCCACTTTTTTAAAAAAAAATTCTTGAAATAAAACCGCAATATATATTCTTAATTTTTTTTAATTCATATACTTATATAAGTTAGCATTAGTTTTCTCCATTTCAATCTTTCCTTTGCCATTTTTATATACAAATTTGTTTAACAATTAAACAATTAAAACATTAAATCATTTCTGCCTGCCATAATATATAAATTTAATCTTTCAAACTTTCAGGGATGATAGATAATTGTTAAACAAAGATACAATTTGATAAAGTAATAAAAAGGATTACTAAAGTTTCTAGTTATTCTTGTTTGGCAGATGTGCCCCTATGGTGTATAATCCCCCCTTCTAACCTAGTTGCATCAATGATTATTAAAAGGAGATCTAATGATTATGAGGCTAAGTACGAATCAAGTCAATTTCGTCAACCCTGTTCTGAACTGATGCATATTCCAAAGAGGGAGCATAGTGCAAAGATTGTGATTAGTAATCTGAACATTAATGTGGATGAAATTGATAAACGAAGATACAATTTGATAATATAATAAAAACGATTACTCGGTTTTCTAGTTATTCAGGTTTGGAAGATGTGTCCCTTTAATGCATGATATCCCTTCTATCATAGTTGCAAGGAGATCTAATGATTATGAGGCAAAATACGAATCATGACAATTTCGTATACATTGTTCTGAAGTGAAGCGTATTTCAAAGAGGGAACATTAAGGTGGATGATATTGATAAACAAAGACATAATTTGATAACGTGATGATATCGATTACTCAGTTTTCTAGTTATTCGGATATGGCAGATGTGCCCCTATGGTACATGATACACCTTCTACCCTAGTTTCAGTAATGATTACTAAAAGGCAATCTAACAATTAAATACGAATTAAATAAATTTCATAAACCTTGTTCTAAAGTGTAGAGTATTCCATAGAAAGGATTAAAAGAAATAGTAGTCAGGTGGTGGCATGGTCTGAACTTTAATGTGAATATAACGAAATTTCCCAATCACTTATTTCTAAATAATTTTTAACTCGGCCGAGAGTTATCATGATTAAGTATTACGAGTAAATATCAGTTGCAGTTTTAAGTGTTACATTTAATTCGCTCATAATAAATAGAACCCTTTTCATCACACCAAATACAGAGAACATTATCATTGCGCCTTTGTTTTCTGCCTTCGCCTGTTAGGAAAGATTTCACCTACGATATCTAGTAGTATAGAATCTACGGGTTTTAGTAATGGACATATTTTACATTGCAAGTAGATAGACAAGACATTGTCTAAACCATAAGCCGGGTGAGAGTATAATTTTTCAACCTCTTCTTTCAAATATCCTGTTAACATTGAAAGCAACATGTGTCTGAGCGTTATAATGATAAAATATTATGATTCCATAACTGACAGCCTATTCTGCGCATCTTTCGGACATTATTCTCTTTAAGCCTATCAGTTGCATTCAGTACAGATGATGGCCTGGATCGATTTTAGCAACTCATAATTGTTAGAAATCTTTAAGTTCCACCAAATACAAAGAATCACTTAAGCGTCATGGATATTTGGCTTTAATATCAATTTGTCTATTTGACTAGGTTTTAAAGATATCCGCTATAGCTTAATGTATTAATTTTTCATCCCCAGTTGTCAGGCGGGTCAAGATTTGAACCATAAGCCGGATGACAGCAAAACTTGCCAACCACTTCTTTCTAAATAGCTTTTAATAGGGATTAAGATATATGACCGATCTGGCATCATATTCAATTTGCTTTGTTGGCAGGGTACTTAATACGATCATAAGAGATCAGAAAGCATCCACGTTTCATAAAAAGTTATTTGAAAATCTTTTTTTACAGAGTTAGAGTTCTATCGATTTTATTTGCTGTAGATCTAAAGTTTACTGTTTTTGGATGAATCTAACTGCTCGCAAACCTTAGGAAATTTATGCTTAAGTAGATCCCAATGATTTTACATACATTTGCCTGACAATAATCTTAATGGAGTATTGTCTCTAATGGTGAGTCTTCAATCGATAAAGGTTTGTTGAGTTTTGTTGACATAATAGAACATTTAACGTAATTATGAGCCAAATAACCCTATAGGGGTACGGTTTTATGGAAGCTAGACAAAATAATGAACCGATTTCAATCATTTTCAATAACATTTGTCGTTGGACCAAAAGAAGAGTATAGGACAAATTTTATCAAATTATCTTGAAAATTGCGACCTGTGACGTGCACACAAAATTTTCGTAGACTAGATCGACCCAGATTCTAATTCTGAGCCGATTGGTATACTTAAGGGCGGGCATAGGGCCAATATTTTAGGGTGTTATAAATATATGCACAGACGCATAATATGTCTCCACTATTGTGGTATAGGGTATAAAAAAATATCGACATCATTATTTCAAGATATGTGCTATAACTGATCTTATACTTCTTCCCACTTTCTTCTCTTCTTGATTGATTTCATGTGTATATAAGTTTTAAAACATTTTAAATGTTTTAATAGAAATACCAAAATAACCATTTTGATGATAAGATTAAAATCTTTAACATTTTATTTACAATTTAAATACATTAAAACATATTTTAAGTTCTTCTTTACCAACACAAACAAAGAATTATAAGAAAATATGTGATTTTTTTTTTCTTTCGAATAAAACACAATTGTTATAAAGTAGAAGATGAAAAAGAAAATGAAAACCAAATTTATAAAAGGATTAAAATTGTTGGAAATAAAATTCTTCGCTTTAGAAGACTAATAATAGAATTTATGCTTGAATGGCTTGTTACAAAAAAAAAGAGAAAATTTATTGACCAGTTAAGAAGAAAAAATAAAACATAAACGAAAAACAACCGAAAAATACAAAACCAAAACCATAAAATAATATCATACAGCAAATAATTTAAAACAATATAAATAAATGTTATTAAGATAAATATATATAATTAAATTAAATTCTTATACTAAATAAAACATAATTCAAAATACAAATAAACAAAGAATACAAAGAATATTTATGTATGAAATAATTAATACTACTATTTATTTCTATAAATGTAGTGTTGCAAAAAAAAAAAAGAGTTATAAAACTAAAGAAAAAACAAATATTTAAAAGAAAAATATATTTATGTTGCAAAATTTATTATTGAAAACAAAAAAAAAACAAAAGGTACATAAATAAATACAAATACTTATACATTTTTAAAAATAATTATGTATACAATATACATTGTATTAAGAAATTTTAAAGTAAAACTTCAAAATAACAAATTATTAAACTTCGTGCTACCTTAACATAAAATATATATTTTAAAAAAAAATCTAAAATTTATTAAACTTAACAAAAACAAACAAATTCGAAATTTATCAAAAGAAATCTATTACAATTACTATTGACAATCTTTGACGTTAAAAACAGTTAAACGAAATTATAAAGAAAACAAAACAATTTAAATGAAAAAAGAAAAACAAAACTTTTAATTAAAAACTGTTAATAAACCAAAAACATATGTTCAAATGTATGTTAATTTATTACCAAAAAAAAAGAACGAAAATGTTATATTTAGGTTAAAATTATATAGAAATTTGTTAAAGTTTGATTATTAGATCAGGTATACAAAAAAACACGTTTTGTTATGTTTTTTTTTTTGTAGAGGGAGCGTAAAAATTAAATTATAAACTGAATTATAACGTTGTTTATCACATATCCAAATATTATTTGCTGCTCTAATATTTTCTACTAATACTATGGTCCTTCGAACGCTAATAAACTATAATTGATTAAATCTGTGCTTATATCTTAAAAATATTGGATGTATAACTAAAAAGTTGTGAGATTTGTTTCGGTTATCGTCAGTTAGGATTTTCCTTTTAGGGAAAACATGGAATGAAATTTAGAATTTTCTACTAATACTATGGTCCTTCGAACTATGAAAATCTATAAATGATTAAATCTGCGTTTATCTCTTAGAAATATTGGATGTATAATTAAAAAAATGTTGTGCTTTGTTTCGATTATTGTTAGTTAGGACTTTCTTTTTAAGGAAAACATAGAATGGAATTTGGAATTTTCTCTTAAAACTTATGGTCCTTCGAACTATAATAATCTATAATTGATTAAATCTGCTCTTATATCTTTCTTTTCAATGAAAACATGGAATGAGCCACATTCTGCACAGATCAGAGAAAATATAGGAATTCTGACTGGAAAATGATCTGGGTTATAAGAAGAATGAGCAAAAACTTTGCATCCATAAGGCGAGTGAAACAGAAATGTTATCAAACATGTCTGGCAACATATTCTAGGCGTTTTTCGGCTAAAGCTCGTTTCAATTGAATCAATTGATATTGAACCGGACTTTACATACAATCTCTTACGGTTCGAGTTATTCTAATATATCCTCTTCTTTTGAGCAAAAAATAATTAAATCAGCCAATACAGGCCCAGAGAAAATGTTCTGCATCGATCAAAACAAATACAAAGAGAAAAGATCTCTAAGATGTGAATGAGGAAAATTTTCGCAAACCATAAGGCGGGTTAAAGCGAAGTAACTCAAACATGTCTGGAAACATATTATGGGTGTTTTTCTGTCAATGCTCACTTCATTTAAATCAGGTTCCTTTGTTATAGATTTCATGCGATGATCACGCCAGATTTCTACAGCTAATAGTAAATAGAACCCTGTTGGTCTCATTATACCTTAGTGTCAAAGACATTTGGCTTTAGTCTTTATCCAGGCTGTGAGTTATTGAAAGGATCTATTTTTACTATAATATAGTATCCAGTTTTTAGCTGCTCGCAAGCATTTTTAATTTGACAACAATCTTTGAAATTTCATTCAAATATACGCCAAGCCCTCTAGAGATTGGGGCAATGAGAAGCCTGTGTAAAGAGAGTACATTTTAACGCACGCAAAACTCAATGTTGTGTTTTTAACACATTAACGTATGACAGATAATGTTAGTTCATCTATATTTATGGGTGGTAAATATTAAGGAATCAGAAACTCTTGATGCTCTAGGCATAAAAATACAGTG
Organism: Lucilia cuprina; assembly: GCF_022045245.1. Lineage (NCBI taxonomy): Eukaryota > Metazoa > Arthropoda > Insecta > Diptera > Calliphoridae > Lucilia > Lucilia cuprina. The sequence continues at coordinate 45,884,363 of NC_060953.1, read as the reverse complement.
CGATATCCAATGGACTAAACATATTTTCCAACTGTCGAAAGAAGCATTCAAGTGTTTCGGTTTTTTGAAACGGTGTAAGACTTCTCTACATCTTATCGTCTTACAACACTTATATCCGACCGAAAATGGAATACAACTCCCATGTATGGACCGGAGCTTTGAAGTCTATTTTGGAGCTACTCGACCGCGTACAAAAAAGGGCGAAGGTACTTATCGACAGTAATTAGTGACAGTAAGGCATCCACCTCTATTGATTCACTGGAGCACCGTTGCAACTTGTGGTGTATTTCACTGTTCTATCGATACTACAATGGAATGTGTTCCTCTAAAAATAGGGAACTCGTTCCCGATACCCGTATATATTTTGGTCAGTGGCCCGCGCAACACATTACAGGGAATATTCATTTTTTCAACCACACTGTTTGTATGTGAAAAAAACTTCCTGCAGAAAAATTCTCAGCCTCTTTCGATGTGAAAAGATTTAAATCAAATGTCCACAAACACTACTCGCTCTATTCTCCCTACCACCACCTATTTTTCTAGTTCCATGCACTGAGTGCTGGTCCATGAAAAAATAATACCTCGAAATCTAACTTTTTAAGCTCTTTTGCAAATCGATGGGGAAATTTCTTCTTTCCAAATAGTTTTTAATAAATATTCTGTGGAAGAGCTTTAATGATATAATATTTCACTTCTTTTCCTTGATGTATATTTTGGCTATTTTTACCCAATGCTTACTGCAAGAGAAAACCGTAGAAAACTTCTTCTGCCTCTGTCCTGCTCTGACAAATATCGGGACTGAGTTTTAAGTCAGTTCAACATTGCATGAACTTGCGGTTCTATCTAATATAGACGTTTGTAAGATAGAATAATTCATTTGTGCATCTGTTTGGTGTTCTTTTTCGCAGAATCCATTACACGGTATCACAGCGGAACCACTAGGACCCAAGTGAGTCGGTCAACTGGCCGACTGCCTCAATAACCTAACCTAATGCAAACTAATATGTTACATTCCGCATAGGATTCCTGTTGTGTACTGCTCAAATTACAGTTTCTTATAATAGCTAGGACCCTTTTGTTCTCACCTAATTCATAGTATTACCTACATGACATGGTTATTCGAGTTTCTCATACGATCTCTTACTAAGCGGGATCTATTTTTATCCAATTTTTTCTTTTGTGAGATTTTGGTGTGAATACGATCATCGCAAACGATCTTTTACTACTCACAATACATTTTTCTTCCAATTTTTGGGGACTGCGTCATTTTTTAACAAAACAAAATCTACCTAATATGATTTATAGCAAAGAATTGGAATATTTTTAAAAGAAAACAACTCTTTGTTGTTAAATGAAACACAATCTCTTATGAATTTCACATTTTATTGTTAGACATCCAATAGCTCCCATCAAAATACATTTAAATATATTTTCGAATGCAAAAAAAGTTCTATTATCTTAACATTTGCTTAAACTAAAATGATATTTTTAATAATATTTTATACTATCCTTTTTATACGTAAATCCTTTTTACTTCCTTTTAAATACCCTAATAAATAAAAACAAATAAAAAATTCTTTAGGGTACAAAATATATTAAAAAAAAACAAAAAATGGCTGTTAGTGTTTCTTCTAAGTAAATAATATAAGATAAAATAAAATAAACTTTGGTAGTTAGATAGTTTCTTTTTCTACTTTTTAACTCTACATAAATAAAGTGCATGTGAATGGGTAGTTTCATTAGAGATAATTAAAATGAAAATAAATATTTATTTAAATTAATATATTTCGATTTAAATTCCTTAAAGAAATTACCTTTCTACAGCTTAAATATACAAAATATATAAAAGTCTTCTATCAACGCACATTCACTGCAACGTTTAAATAAAATGAAAACTTACACTCTAAAATAAACTATTTATAAAAGCACTTTTTACTTAAAATGGCTGCAATTAAAACATGATAATACTTACACTAATAAAACATAAAAAAAAACTTAAATTATACTTAAACACTAATGTAAAGAACTAAATATACAAATAAATCTACTATGAATAAGTACTTAAATACATTAATCTAATTAAACGTAAACTATTACTTTTCTGAGTTTCAAACAAAAATGGTTTAAATAAAAAAATAAAAAAAAAACATATTTCAATAGAAAACAGTACAATGAAAAAATATTTAAAACGAAATTTAACTATAGACTTATTAAATCGAGTATTGAACTGTTTATACCACAATAATCCTTTTTAGAATGGTTTAATTTTGAGGTTTATATGTTTATAGGTATTATAGTAATTTTAATCTTTGGACATATCTGTATTTAATATAAATAATAATTTGGATCCATTTGAGGTCTAAAGTTCTAAGATTAATACAATTAGTGTCGCATTAGTATCCATCTTTGATCGTATGTTTGATCTCAGCCTTTGCAATTCTCCTTTTATTCATAATATATATCCATAGTACTTCTTCTTGAGGACCTACTACAATTTTCAGGCGCGTATCCACGGGGATACAAAACGAAAAATTTCCATACAAAATATAAAAATGAGGTAAAATTAATAAAGAAAACACTTGAGCTGTATCCGAGCCTGATCTTTTTAAACGTAACACTCTATGTGTCGTATGGTAATGAAGAATAAAATCTTCATTATCATCTTAATTACCGTCGGGATACACACAAGTTATACATACTACCAGTACCTCTAGTCTGGACTTGAAGCTGGCATTACGAGAGTCTTAGGAAAACAGAATTAATTTTAAATAAGAGATAAGTCTTTTATGTGTAAATGAATGCAATCTTTTTTAGGCGCGGCTTCACGGGGAGGGAAAAGGGAAGCATAACCAAACCCCTCCCCCCCATTTTCATGAAGAATAGTTAATAAAGTATAAAGGTAAAAAAACTAAATTCTACACAAACCCCCTTCTTGAGCTGGATCCGAGCCTGATATTTTTAAAAGTTGTTTGTATTAATCCGGACCGAAAGACCATGATCATGAGACTCTATGTCTCAGTTATTATATTCTTCATTATCATCCAACTCACTAGCATTCTCTCTGACTAGAAGCTGTAGTACTGAAATAAATCCTCTGACATTACGGGAGTCTGAGGCACACAGCATTTATTTTGGTTAAATTTTAAATAAGAGATAAGCCTTGAAGCAATAGCCGACTCAAAAATATCCCATAAAGGTGAGGTCGTGTGCGCTATATATGTAAAATGGATACAGAGTGTGTGAGTTGGAGAAGAAATATAGAGGTCTAGTTGAGTATGATTTCGAAAAAGCGAGTCAGATATGGTTTGAAGATTTTCATAAAATTAACGGGACATTAATGGTCTAATATGTCATGTCAGCTCAAAAGTTTAAGCAAAGTGCTTACACATGGACCGACGACAGCCATATACAAAAATGTCCATCAACTTGACAAAAGTCTAGTTGATTATGATTTCGAAGAGAACGTCATATATTGTTTAAATTTCTGAAGATTTTTCAACCGGACTGCAAGGGTCAAGTATAACAAAGCACGTGGACCGACATCAGTCATGAAGCAAATCTAGGTTATGTTGTTGAAACAGTAGTCTAGTTGAGAATGGTTTCAAAGAAGAAGTCAGATATGGTTTGAATATTTCTCAACGGTAATGCAATGATCAAATATGTCATGTCAGCCAAATATCTCGAATGTGTGAGCAAAGTGCTTTCACATGGATTGACAAAAATATGCATCAACTTGACAGAAGTCAATTTCTTTTCGATGTTTTTTTGAATTGAAGAATTAACGCAAAACTTCCCGTATAGGACTTAAATGCATGATCTTACGTAAAGCACTTTAGGAACTTTATCCTGGCCATCTGAGTTGTGATGAGTTGCCTATAGCTAACCCTGAGAAATTTTCGGAAAATGTATTCTAAAGCAAAGTATATCTCGAAAGAATATTCGGCATCGGTCAAAGACAACTAATAGTCTAACAGGGCAAGGTCTGGACTTAAAGGCGTATGAGTATAATCTTCCCCAAATTTTTAGCTGACATGTATGATATTTGTCCTCCGTGTCAATAAAGAACTTTCAGCATATGCTTCGGTACTTCAGCTCGACGTTTTTAAAGTATTAAAGCAAAACTTCCCGTGTAGAGCTTTAATGCATGAACTTAATCTTAAAATATTCTTAACAACTTCCTACGTGTGATCAGATTACACAATTTACCCTTTTCTCACAATCATAACATTGATATTGCTCACAATTTCAGACCCATCCTACCCACAGTATGTTTGTTAAACGTCAAGCCATAATTAGAACTTAAATTTCCGAAATCTATAACTTCTGAATATTTTGATTCTTTATAGGTCACCCCATTTATAAAACCAAAATTAGACCCTTTTAAAATGTTTATATGGAATCGAAAAAAAAAGTATTTTTAATAAACTTACTTAAAAAATATGTTTCAACTTTATAGTTTTTCTTAAAAATTCTAAAATAAAGAAATACTAATTAAGTCAATAACAATAATAAATTAAACATGTTTCTAACTACAACAAAAATACATTTAAGTTAAAGTTGGCTCCAAGAAAATAACAGGACAAGGCAGGGAAAACTTCAAGTTATGGAAAATAAAGTAATGAAAACATTATTTAGATAAAAGACAACTTGCTAAGCTAAAAACTTAAAAAAAAACTCTTAAACTAAAAACTAATTTTTTTAAATCTAAGAATAGAAAAAAATAGACAAAAAAAATTAAAACTATATTTTTTATCTACAAACTAATACGCTTCTATTTCTTACTAATATATAATAAACTTTATAAAATTATAATTATGTTTTAATACTTTTTACATTTAATGTTGTTGTTTTAAATAAAATTTTATTTTAAATAAAATGTTGTATAAATGAAAATGTTTCAAACACAAATATGGTTGTGCTAAAAAAAAACAAGAATAAACTAAAATTATTTGATATTATTTAAACATATAAAAAGACGGATAAGGTAAAAACAATTTTTCGTTTTTCCTTTTACCTAAAAAAAAGTTCTACTTACTATTAAAAGATACATATATACATATTATATACTTAAATTATAACAATTTATCTGCTATTTATATTTATACTCTTATTAGAAAATAAAAATGAAAATTTTATTAAACTCGAATTAATTAAGAAAAACTTTCTCTAATCATTCGAAAGCTAGTGCATATTTTTAAATGTATAAATTTCTACTTAAACTAAACTATTTTTTACAAAAATATTATTTAAAAATAATAGAAATACTAAAGCTATGTTTACAAAGGTTGTAAGATCTTACAATGTTAGTCAGAAAAATGCTCAGAAAGTGTGTAACAACCGTGGCAACTTACAATTTTTGTCTTACAAAATTGTCAGAAATGCTTTTTTCGATAACTTTTCATTGTTAATATCTAAACATTTTACTGCCAACATTGTAAGATCAGATAATCGTGTATCACAGTTTTGATATTTTGTAATGATTAATATTGACAAATTATTAAAAGTCACAATTATTAATGATAACTTTCTTAGATAGTTATTATAGTTTAAGCTTTCACTTAACTTGTATCATGTACGGCAATGTAGACTAGTTTTAAAGCAGTATTGATCGCTTTGATTTGAACTTATAGATCACCAGATGTCAGATAATGATCCGTCTGGATCTATGTTCAAATTACGCAGGTGAAACATTAAACATAACTAACTAATTGGAGTTAAATATAGTGTATGTAGTTCTCAATCCTTATTTTCAGAATTTCATTATCATTGATCTTAGTTCTGCATGGGTACTTTATTTTAACGAACGAAACGCAGATTCTTATATTCCCGATGAAAACAAACAAATCAAAAACCTTCAATTCTCGGCGATCTGTCGAAGATCTTGATGTATTCATTTTTATGTAATGTAAATATTGAGAACATTTTTACCGATTTTAAAAATTTGCGGTATGATCGCGGTGTTCAAATGCTGTCACATTATTATTGAGAATACCTGTTGACTGCTTTACCCAATTAGAGGCGTGATCTCGGCGTATTAAATATAAATATTGAGAAAAATATTTAATTACTTGATAACTTCTATTATGAATTAATGTAATTATTGAGAACAATTTTTGGCTGCTTAAAGCAAATAAAGCAGTGGATATGTTTACATTAAATATAAATATTGTGAACCCAGTGTCAAAATGTTGTCATTATGCCCCCTGGGCATGTTTCCATGATGAATGACCCCCAATCCGGACGTGGCTATAAACTGGTGATGTCAAATGTATCCTTTATCTTTCCTTGGAATGGTTTGATATGGAGTCGAACCAGATCACCACATAATCTCGTATTTCGGTTGGCCAGTTGCATGCGGGACTCTGTCATGGTTAGTCAGTTGCTTGAACTTCCTTCAGGATCCAAAATTAAATTCGCGGGAAGGAGATGTTGGGTTGAAAGATTGTTTTCGGAATAAGTTTATGTTACCGCTCTAGTTTCTAGGAGCTGTACAAAGCACAGGGCAAGGCTGTCGATTAATAAAATTTTGGAATTGAGCTGATAATGCTAAGATGGGATAGATTGTTGGAGTGAGGAGTACCTAGTTGTATCTGTTGAGATATTGGAAGAATAGAGTGATTTTTAAAGTGTCGGTGGAGTTGTCTTAATCCTTGGATCTGTGTTATTTGAACCACCAATTACGCTTCTTAGGTGCTGTTGCCGAAACAACAGAAGCTATATCAGTAGTGGGCTTTGGGCGATATATAAGGTCCTCGTAACGTCAATAGGGTGTTTAAACCTGATATTGGGTCTCTTCATATGGCGGGTTTAGAATGAGCCTGTCTCATGTCACCTGTTATTACCCAATGGTGCTACTATGGCAGGAGATTAAAAAGTAGTTAAGCAAAGTGCACGTATGCTAGATCTGAAATTCCATATACGTAAATTACTACCAGCATGGGACGGTAGTGAGTCACAAAGAAGCTCACCCAGTGATTGAAAAAGACCACTGACTAGAACCAGTGATTGCCTTCTCCTATGGCGGAGTTAGATTGAGCTTGTATTATGTCACCTATTATTCCCCAATGGCGCTACTACGGCAAGAGCTTGAAAAGCTCGAGTACTTAAGCAAAGTGCTCGTATACTATATCTGATATTCCATATACGTGAATTACCACCAACATGTAAGATGCACAATGGTAAGGTAGTGAGTCACAAAGAAGCTCAACCAGTGGTTGAAAAAGAACACTGTGAAATAGGCCAAAACGGCAGGTGTACACTTAAAGTTCTCGCCATTCATAACCATTATTTATTAAATAATATGTTGAGGACAAATTATGAATGTACTCCACCAAATTGGTAACGATCAGTCAATTACTATAACATACTCCTACTTTCGTTATGTATTTATATTTACATATGCATTATTGAGAACATTTTAATTATACATTTTATAAATATTGAGAACATATTTTGACTGCTTTACAGAAATAACGGTGATCTAACACCACGATCTGTTACACATTAACATAATGTATTCCAATTATCCAGGTGAAACATTAATTATAAGTAACTAAATGGAGTTAAATATATATGCACATAGTATGTAATCTTTTCCTTCAGGATTACATTGTTATTGAGAACATTTTAATTATAGATTTTATAAATATTGAGAAGATATTTTGACTGCTTTACCGAATAAGCGCCACGATTTGTCACACATTAACATAATGTAGTAAATATAAATATTGAGAACAAGTTTAGACTGCGTCTGAACAAAGTTAACAACGATCATTAGCTGATCATGTCACGATTTGTAGAGTTAAGATGTCACATATCAGCATTATATATATTGAGAACAAATGTTGGTTGCTTAATGAATTTGAATTGATCTGTAGTATTGCTATGTTGCATTTTAACTACTACATCAGGATAGCGGTGACCTAAAAACGATCATGATGTTATATAGTCACATATTTCATTTTCATATTATATTAAAAACTAATTTTCTACAACAAAAACGTGATCATGTTTAGTATATGTTTTCTTTTTTCTTAGTACTATATTTTTTAAAAGAACTAAAATGAAAGTTCTGCAAAAAATTTAAACTTTCCTAGAGAGTGACTCATTTAGGATTCATATTTTATTACATTAATTTGTCAATATTAATCATTTACAGAAAAACTAAGATTCCATACAAGTCAGATTTATAGATTTCTTTTAAACAACTATATATTACGTTTACTTTCAACTAAAATCTGACATGTATGGTAAGTTAGGAAATTAAAAAAATATTTAATAAAAAAACAAAAACAAAATATATAAAAATGTTATATGTCAAAAAGAAACCCCTTAATAAACAAATATATTCTTTTTGGTAGCATAAACTTATGTAGTTATAAGTTTAAATCAGTTACAGTGACAATTAATTTGTAAATTTCTTCTTTCATAGTCGTCACTGTCAAAACAATGTTTGTATTTTATAATTTATTGTATTTTTTTAAATAAAATATGAAAACTGTAGGAAAAACACCATATCAGCAAAGCGTCGTTAATTTAATTAAATAAATTAATATAAAAAATAAATGAAATATTTCCAAATTAATAAATAGTTGAACAACAACAAACATTTTAAACAAAAAGTTAATACAAATTTGGAAAGTAGTTTTTTGTACTAAATATTTGAGTGAATAAATGAAATGTAAACATATGATAAGAAAGAATATATCAAACTTACAACAAAAAAGATACAATACAATTTATCTTAAATACTAAAAGGAAAAAAATAATACTAATAAATAAATACTAAAGGAAATATTAATGTGTATGTATGTACTTTATGGCATATTATTAATCAGAAAAAAAGTAAAAAAATAAGAATACTGTATGTATATTACATTGAAAAGAAATAAAAGATAAATAAAATACTTAAATAAAAAAACAGAAACTCGAATTTCGTTTCAAATATATAAAAAAAGTTAAGCGATTAAAGTTTTTTGCAAGGATCTTGGTCAAAATAATAAGTTTTGAGTGGAAATATGAGTGATCACAAATTGAGCTTATTTTTCAATTTAAACGTGTTTTAACGGAGTTATAAGCGATTTTAGTTTTTACAAGGTTTTTAGTCAATACATCAAGTTTTGAGTGGAAATATTAGTGATCACAAATTAATCTTATTTTTCAATTTAAACGTGTTTTAACGGAGTTATAAACGATTTTAGTTTTTACAAGGTTTTTTTGGTCAAAATATCGAGTTTTGAGTGGAAATATAAGTGATCACAAATCAAGATTATTTTTCAATATAAACGTGTTTTAACGGAGTTATAAGCGATTTTAGTTTTTGCAAGGATTTTGGTCAAAATATCGAGTTTTGAGTAGAAAAATATGAGTGATCACAAATTAAGCTTATTTCTCAATTTAAACGTGTTTTAAAGGAGTTATAAGCGATTTTAGTTTTTGCAAGGATTTTGGTAAAATATCGAGTTTTGAGTGGAAATATGAGTGATCACAAATTAAGCTTATTTCTCAATTTAAACGTGTTTTAGCGCAGTTAAAAGCATTTTTAGTTTTTACAAGGTTTTTGGTCAAAATATCGAGTTTTGAGTGGAAATATGGGTGAACACAAATTGAGCTTATTTTTCAATTTAAACGTGTTTTAACGGAGTTATAAGCGATTTTAGTTTTTGCAAGGATTTTGGTCAAAATATCGAGTTTTGAGTAGAAAAATATGAGTGATCACAAATTGAGCTTATTTCTCAATTTAAACGTGTTTTAAAGGAGTTATAAGCGATTTTATTTTTGCTAGGATTTTGGTAAAATATCGAGTTTTGAGTGGAAGTATGAGTGATCACAAATTAAGCTTATTTTTCAACTTAAACGTGTTTTAGCGCAGTTAAGAGCATTTTTAGTTTTTGCAAGGTTTTTGGTCAAAATATCGAGTTTTGAGTGGAAATATGGGTGAACACAAATTGAGCTTATTTTTCAATTTAAACGTGTTTTAACGGAGTTATAAGCGATTTTAGTTTTTGCTAAGATTTTGGTCAAAATAACAAGTTTTGAGTGAAAATATGAGTGATCACAAATTAAGCTTATTTTTTGATTTAAACGTGTTTTAACGGAGTTATAAGCGATTTTAGTTTTTGCTAGGATTTTGGTCAAATATCAAGATTTGAGTGGAAATATAAGTGATTACAAATTGAGCTTATTTTTTAATTTAAACGTGTTTTAAGGGAGTTATAAACGATTTTAGTTTTTGCTAGGACTTTAGTCAAAATATTGAGATTTAAGTGGAAATATGAGTGATTACAAGTTAAGCTTATTTTCCAATTTAAACGTGTTTTAACGGAGTTATAAGCGATTTTAGTTTTTACAAGGTTTTTGGTCAAAATATCGAGTTTTGAGTGGATATATGAGTGATCACAAATTAAGCTTATTTTTCAATTTAATCGTGTTTTAACGGAGTTATAAGCGATTTTAGTTTTTACTAGGATTTTGGTTAAAATATCGAGATTTGAGTGGAAATAATAGTGATAACAATTAAGCTTATTTTTCAATTTGAACGTGTTTTAACGAAGTTATAAATGATTTTAGTTTTTGCAAAGATTTTACTCAAAATATCGAGTTTTGAGTGGAAATATGAGTGATCACAAATTGAGCTTATTTTTCAATTTAAACGTGTTTTAACGGAGTTATAAGCGGTTTTAGTTTTTACTAGGACTTTGATCAAAATATCGAGTTTTGAGTGGAAATACGAATGATCACAAATTAAGCTTATTTTTCAATTTAAACGTGTTTTAACGGAGTTATAAACGATTTTAGTTTTTGAAGAATTTTGGTCAAAATATCGAGTTTTGAGTGGAATTATGAATGATTACAAATTAAGCTTATTTTTCAATTTAAACGTGTTTTAACGGAGTTATAAGCGATTTTAGTTTTTGGTAGGACTTTGGTCAAAATATCGAGATTTGAGTGAATATATGAGTGATCACAAATTAAGCTTATTTTCCAATTTAAACGTGTTTTAACGAAGTTATAAGCGATTTTAATTTTTACAAGGTTTTTGGTCAAAATACCGAGTTTTGAGTGCAAAATTGAGTGATCACAAATTAAGCTTATTTTTCAATTTAAACGTGTTTTAACGGAGTAATAAGCGTTTTTACTTTTTGCAAGGATCTTGGTCAAAATATCGAGTTTTGAGTGAAAATATGAGTGATCACAAATTGAGCTTATTTTCCAATTTAAACGTGTTTTAACGGACTTATAAGTGAGTTTTGAGTGAATATATGAGTGATCACAAATTGAGCCTATTTTACAATTTAAACGTGTTATAAGGAGTTATAAGCGTTTTTTGTTTTTGCAAGGATCTTGGTCAAAATATCGAGTTTTTTTTTCAATTTGAACGTGTTTTAACGGAGTTATAAGTGTTTTTAGTTTTTGCAAGGATCTTGGTCAAAATATCGAGTTTTGAGTGAAAATATGAGTGATCACAAATCGAGCTTATTTTCCAATTTAAACGTGTTTTAACGGACTTATAAGTGATTTTAGTTTTTGCAAGGATGTTGGTCAAAATATCGAGTTTTGAGTTAAAATATGAATGATCACAAATCGAGCTTATTTTACAATTTAAACGTGTTTTAACGGAGTTATAAGCGATTTTAGTTTTTGGTAGGACTTTGGTCAAAATATCGAGATTTGAGTGAATATATGAGTGATCACAAATTAAGCTTATTTTCCAATTTAAACGTGTTTTAACGAAGTTATAAGCGATATTAGTTTTTACAAGGTTTTTAGTCAAAATACCGAGTTTTGAGTGCAAATAAGAGTAATCACAAATTCAGCTTATTTTTCAATTTAATCGTGTTTTAACGGAGTTATTAGCAATTTTAGTTTTTGCTAGGACTTTAGTCAAAATATCGAGATTTGAGTGGAAATATGAGTGATCACAAAATTAGCGTATTTTTCAATTTAAACGTGTTTTAACGGAGTTGTGAGTGATCACAAATTGAGCTTTTTTTTTCAATTTAAACGTGTTTTAACGGAGTTATAAGCGATTTTATTTTTTGCAAGGAATTCGGTCAAAACATCGGGTTTTTAGCGGAAATATGAGTGATCACAAATTAAGCTTATTTTTCAATTTAAACGTGTTTTAACTGAGCTATAAGCGATATTATTTTTTTGCAAGGATTTTGCTCAAAATATCGAGTTTTGAGTGGAAATATGAGTGATCACATATTAAGCTTATTTTTCAATTTAATCGTGTTTTAACGGAGTTATAAGCGATTTTAGTTTTTGCTAGGATTTTGGTTAAAATATCGAGTTTTGAGTGGAAATATTGGGTGATTACAAATTAAGCTTATTTTTCAATTTAAACGTGTTTTAACTGAGCTATAAGCGATTTTATTTTTTGCAAGGATTTTGCTCAAAATATCGAGTTTTGAGTGGAAATATGAGTGATCACAAATTAAGCTTATTTTTCAATTTAAACGTGTTTTAACGGAGTTATAAACAATTTTAGTTTTTGCAAGGATGTTGGTCAAAATATCGAGTTTTGAGTGGAAATGTGAGTGATCACAAATTAAGCTTATTTTTCAATTTAAACGTGTTTTAACGGAGTTATAAACAATTTTAGCTTTTGCAAGGATCTTGGTCAAAATATCGAGTTTTGAGTGAAAATATGAGTGATCACAAATCGAGCTTATTTTCCAATTTAAACGAGTTTTAACGGAGTTATAAGTGATTTCAGTTTTTGCCAGGACTTTGGTTAAAATATCGAGATTTGAGTGGAAATACGAGTGATCACAAATTAAGCTTATTTTTCAATTTAAACGTCTTTTAACGGAGTTATAAACGATTTTAGTTTTTGCAAGGTTTTTATTCAAAATATCGAGTTTTGAGTGGAAATATGAGTGATCAAAAATTAAGCTTATTTTCCAATTTAAACGTGTTTTAACGAAGTTATAAGCGATTTTAATTTTTGCTAAGATTTTGGTCAAAATATCAAGTTTTGAGTGAAAATATGAGTGATCACAAATTAAGCTTATTTTTCAATTTAAACGTGTTTTAACAGAGTTATAAACGATTTTAGTTTTTAAAAAATTTTGGTCAAAATTTCAAGTTTTGAGTGGAAATATGAGTGATCACAAATTAAGCTTATGTGTTGTTTCTGGATAACGTGTGAGTAGTTTGAGTTAAAATTTTACTTGGATTTTGTTTTCGTTGCAATAACAAAATACAAGTAAAATTTGTGCTCAAATTATTCGCTCGGTATCTGGAAACAGCACATTATTTTTCAATTTAAACGTGTTTTAACGGAGTTATAAGCGATTTTAGTTTTTGCTAGGATTTTGGTTAAAATATCGAGATTTGAGTGGAAATAATAGTGATCACAAATTAAGCTTATTTTTCAATTTAAACGTGTTTCAACGGAGTTGTAAACGATTTTAGTTCTTACTAGGATTTTGGTCAAAATATCGAGTTTTGACTGGAAATATGAGTGATCACAAATTAAGCTTATTTTTCAATTTAAACGTGTTTTAACGGAGTTATAACCGATTTCAGTTTTTGCAAGAATTTTTGGCCAAAATAACGAGTTTTGAATGGAAATATGAGTGATCACAAATTAAGCTTATTTTTCAATTTAAACGTGTTTAAACGGAGTTATTAGTCATTTTTGTTTTTGCAAGGATTTTGGTCAATTCATCAAGTTTTGAGTGGAAATATGAGTGATCACAAATTAAGCTTATTTTTCAATTTAAACGTGTTTTAACGGAGTTATAAGCGATTTTAGTTTTTTCAAGGATGTTGGTCAAAATATCGAGTTTTGAGCGGAAATATGAGTAATCACAAATTAAGTTTTTTTTTTTTCAATTTATCGGAGTTATAAACGATTTTAGTTTATGCAAGAATCTTGGTCAAAATATCGAGTTTTGAGAGGAAGTATGAGTGATTACAAATTAAGCTTATTTTTTAATTTAAATGTGTTTTAAGTTTTTTTTTCAATTTAAAAGTGTTTCAACGGAGTTATAAGCGATTTTAGTTTTTACAAGGATGTTGGTCAAAATATCGAGTTTTGTGTGGAAATATGAGTGATCACAAATTACGCTTATTTTTCAATTTAAACGTGTTTTAACAGAGTTATAAGCGATTTTAGTTTTTACTAGGATTTTGGTCAATACATCAACTTTTGAGTGGAAATATGAGTGATCACAAATTAAGCTTATTTTTCAATTTAAAAGTGTTTCAACGGAGTTATAAGCGATTTTAGTTTTTGCAAGGATTTTGGTCAATACATCGAGTTTCGAGTGGTAATACGAGTGATCACAAATTAAGCTTATTTTTCAATTTAAACGTGTTTTAACAGAGTTATAAGCGATTTTATTTTTTACTAGGATTTTGGTCAATACATCAACTTTCGAGTGGAAATATGAGTGATCACAGATTAAGCTTATTTTTCAATTTATACGGGTTTTAACGGAGTTATAAACGATTTTAGTTATTGCAAGGAATTTGGTCAAAATATCGAGTTTTGAGCGGAAATATGAGTGATCACAAATTAAACTTATTTTTCAATTTAAAAGTGTTTTAACGGAGTTATAAACGATTTTAGTTTTTGCAAGGATTTTGGTCAAAATATCGAGTTTTTAGTGGAAATATGAGTGATCACAAATTAAACTTATTTTTCAATTTAAAAGTGTTTTAACGGAGTTATAAACGATTTTAGTTATTGCAAGGAATTTGGTCAAAATATCGAGTTTTGAGCGGAAATATGAGTGATCACAAATTAAACTTATTTTTCAATTTAAAAGTGTTTTAACAGAGTATAAGCAATTTTAGTTTTTACTAGGATTTTGGTCAAAATATTCTATTTTTTTATTTTTTTTTTTTAATTTTGTAGCCTATTTTACAATTTTGAAAAACAAAAAATTTCGTTATGTTATAGTTTTTTATTCAATAAAGCATTATATTTTAAATCGGACATAAAACCGATTACTTTTGATTTCATGAGACCAATCCATTTTTATAGTTTAAAAAAACTAATTATTGGAATTTATGACAACACCGATTAAAATGTCAGTTTAAAAGCTATGAATACAATTGGAAGAAATGTGTCAAACTTTGTCGTTTGAAATATGTTTTTTGGGGACCAAATGGTTTCATGTTATTTATTGGTTATCTGAACGTAAAACGGAATTCAATTATACTAGTTCTTCAAACTATGGGATGAAACATTTATGAAAAAATGTTGTAGGATATAGAATATGACATTAGACATTTATTATTTCATTACAATTTCAGTCTTTTTGAGCTTTTCAATGTTAAAAAATAATAAAAAATTTTATTTTTAGAGCATATATTTTAAATTTTAAGAGCATATTTTGAGTTTTTTACGGCATATTTAAAGCGCTTAAAACACTTTTTTAGAGCACGTTTCTGGTTTCCCTGATGATCACAAATTAAGCTTATTTTTCAATTTAAACGTGTTTTAACGGAGTTATAAACGATTTTAATTTTTGCAAGGATCTTTATCAAAATATTTATATGTTGTTTCTAGATAACGTGTGAGTAGTTTGAGTTAAAATTTTACTTGTATTTTGTTTTTGTTACAATAACAAAATACAAAATAAAATTTGTACTCAAACTACTCGCTCGGTATCTAGAAACAGCACATTAGTTTTGAGTGGAAATATGAGTGATCACAAATTAAGCTTATTTTTTAATTTAAACTCAAGTTTTGAGTAGAAATATGAGTGATCACAAATTGAGCTTATTTTTTAATTTAAACGTGTTTTAACGGAGTTATAAGAGATTTTAGTTTTTGCAAGGACCTTGGTCTAAATATCGAGTTTTGAGTGGAAATATGAGTGATCACAAATTAAGTTTTTTTTCAATTTATCGGAGTTATAAGCGATTTTAGTTTTTGCAAGAATCTTAGTCAAAATATCGAGTTTTGAGTGGAAATATGAGTGATCACAAATTAAGCTTATTTTTCAATTTAAACGTGTTTTAACAGAGTTATAAGCGATTTTAGTTTTTACTAGGATTTTGGTCAATACATCAACTTTTGAGTGGAAATATGAGTGATCACAAATTAAGCTTATTTTTCAATTTAAACGTGTTTTAACGGAGTTATAAGCGATTTTAGTTTTTACAAGGATGTTGGTCAAAATATCGAGCTTGGAGTGGAAATATGAGTGATTACAAATCAAGCTTATTTTTTCAACTTAAACGTGTTTTAGCGGAGTTAAAAACATTTTTAGTTTTTACAAGGTTTTTGGTCAAAATATCGAGTTTTGAGTGGAAATATGGGTGATCACAAATTGAGCTTATTTTTCAATTTAAACGTGTTTTAACGGAGTTATAAGCGTTTTTAGTTTTTGCAAGGATCTTGGTCAAAATATCGAATTTTGAGTGAAAATATGAGTGATCACAAATCGAGCTTATTTTTCTATTTTAACGTGTTTTAACGGAGTTATAAGCGATTTTAGTTTTTACAAGGTTTTTAGTCAAAATATTTTTTCAATTTAAACGTGTTTTAACGGAGTTATAAACGGTTTTAGTTTTTACTAGGATTTTGATCAAAATATCGAGTTTTGAGTAGAAATACGAGTGATCACAAATTAAGCTTATTTTTTAATTTAAACGTGTTTTAACGGAGTTATAAGCGGTTTTAGTTTTTGCTAGGATTTTGGTCAAAATATCGAGTTTTGAGTGGAAATATTAGTGATTACAAATTAAGTTTTTTTCAATTTATCGGAGTTATAAGCGATTTTAGTTTTTGCAAGAATCTTGGTCAAAATATCGAGTTTTGAGTGGAAATATGAGTGATCACATATTAATGTGCGGTTTCTAGATACCGAGCGAGTAGTTTGAGCACAATGTTACTTGTATTTTGTTATTGTAACAAAAACAAAATACAAGTAAAATTTTAACTCAAACTACTCACACATTATCTAGAAACAACACATAAGCTTATTTTTTAATTTAAACGTGTTTTAACAGAGTTATAAGCGATTTTAATTTTTACTAGGATTTTGGTCAATACATCAACTTTTGAGTGGAAATATGAATGATCATAAATTAAGCTTATTTTTCAATTTAAACGTGTTTTAACGGAGTTATAAACGATTTTAGTTTTTACTATGATTTTGGTCAAAATATCGAGTTTTGAGAGGAAATATGAGTGACCACAAATTAAGCTTATTTTTCAATTTAAACGTGTTTTAACGGAATTATAAGAGATTTTAGTTTTTACAAGGATGTGTTAAATGTTTTCAATTTAAACGTGTTTTTTAAACGGTGTTATAAGCAATTTTAGTTATTGCTAGGAATTTGGTCAAAATATCGAGTTTTGAGTGGAGATACGAGTGATCACAGATTAAGATTAACTTATACGTGTTTTAACGGATTTATAAACGATTTTAGTTTTTGCAAGGATTTTGGTCAATTCATCAAGTTTTGAGTGGAAATATGAGTGATCACAGATTAAGCTTATTTTTTAATTTAAACGTGTTTTAACGGAGTTATAAACGATTTTAGTTATTGCAAGGAATTTGGTCAAAATATCGAGTTTTGAGCGGAAATATGACTGATCACAAATTAAGCTTAGTTTTCAATTTGAACGTGTTTTAACGGAGTTATAAGTCAATTTAGTTTTTGCTAGGATTTTGGTCAAAATATCGAGTTTTGAGCGGAAATATGAGTGATCACAAATTGAGCTTATTTTTCAAATTAAACGTGTTTTAACGGAGTTATAAGCGTTTTTAGTTTTTGCACGGATCTTGGTCAAAATATCGAATTTTGAGTGAAAATATGAGTGATCACAAATCGAGCTTATTTTTCAATTTAAACGTGTTTTAACGGAGTTATAAGCGATTTTAGTTTTTACAAGGTTTTTAGTCAAAATATCGAGTTTTGTGTGGAAATATGAGTGATCACAAATAAAGCTTATTTTTTCAATTTAAAAGTGTTTTAACGGAGTTATAAACGATTTTAGTTTTTACTAGGATTTTGATCAAAATATCGAGTTTTGAGTGGAAATACGAGTGATCACAAATTAAGCTTATTTTTCAATTTAAACGTGTTTTAACGGAGTTATAAGCGGTTTTAGTTTTTGCTAGGATTTTGGTCAAAATATCGAGTTTTGAGTGGAAATATAAGTGATCACAAATTAATGTGCTGTTTCTAGATACCGAGCGAGTAGTTTGAGTACAAATTTTACTTGTATTTTGTTATTGTAACAAAAACAAAATACAAGTAAAATTTTTACTCAAACTACTCACACGTTATCTAGAAACAACATATAAGCTTATTTTTCAATTAAACGTGTTTTAACAGAGTTATGAGCGATTTTTGTTTTTGCAAGGATCTTGGTCAAAATATCGAGTTTTGAGCGGAAATATGAGTGATCACAGATTAAGCTTAGTTTTTAATTTATATGTGTTTTAACGGAGTTATAAGCAATTTTAGTTTATGCAAGGATTTTAATCAAAATATCAAGTTTTGAGTGGAAATATGAGTGATCACAAATTGAGCTTATTTTTCAATTTAAACATGTTTTAGCGGAGTTATAAGCGATTTTAGTTTTTACAAGGTTTTTAGTCAAAATATCGAGTTTTGAGTGGAAATATGAGTGATCACAAATTAAGCTTATTTTTCAATTTAAAAGTGTTTCAATGGAGTTATAAGCGATTTTAGTTTTTGCAAGGTTTTTGGTCAAAATATCGAGTTTTGAGTGGAAATATGAGTGATCACAAATTAAGCTTATTTTTCAATTTAAACGTGTTTTAACGGAGTTATAAACGATTTTAGTTTTTGCAAGGATTTTGGTCAAAATATCGAGTTTTTAGTGGAAATATGAGTGATCACAAATTAAGTTAATTTTTCAATTTAAACGTGTTTTAACAGAGTTATAAGCGATTTTAGTTTTTGCATGGATTTTGCTTAAAATATCGAATTTTGAGTGAAAATATGAGTGATTACAAATTAAGCTTATTTTTCAATTTAAACGTGTTTTAACGGAGTTGTAAGGTTTTTACAAGGATTTTTTTAAAAATATCGTGTTTTGAGTCGAAATATGAGTGATCACAAATCGAGGTTATTTTTCAATTTAAACGTGTTTTAACGGAGTTATAAGCTATTATGTTATATCGATTTTAGATTTTGCAAGGATTTTGGCCAAAATATCGATTTTTTAAGGGATTACAAAATAAGCTTATTTTTTAATTTAAACGTCTTTTAACGTGTTTAAAATTAAACGTGTATTACCAAATTATCAATTTTATTTGTTTAATTTATTTATTCTTTGTATGATTAAAATAGTGCAGAAATTAAATTTATTTTTCAGATATCTCATTAGAACCAAGTTCAAGGAAAAGGCTGATTTTGTATGGAAATCTTGAAGTTGCCATATTTTTTAGGGATAAAAGTGCTGTTGGTGGTTGTATTGGCTATTATTAACACCTAAGTATAGATGTGGCACCACACTTATTTTATGTACCTGTTAAGATGTGTTAGATGTTTCCTTTTGTTTGTGGTTGTGATAAGATTTATATTTTAAATTAACAAAAACCATTAATAAATTGTATAATTTAGAAAAGTAATAATATTATGAAAATTTTTATATAAAATCGTATCAGAACTCTTAATTTTCACTACTTATCACCGGTACCCGCAGATTAAGTTAAACTAGCAAATGAAACACTTATTCCAGGCATCACGCGAAAATCACTAATTCTTCTGCCGAGACCTCAAAATGAAGTTTACTATTAATTCCAATACCATATTTCTACATTTTGTATTTTTCACTGAAGAATTTGGGATTAAAATCTATAATGGAGTTATCATTGAGTCTAATATAATAACTCCATTATGAAATATCTACAACTAGATAATATATGCTTGATGTATTATTCTTCTATATAATGACTTCTGCAAAAGTTATCGGAATGAGAATGAAGAAGCTGTAACTGTCCAGCTTCTTAGGGGCTCGTAATCAAACTTTAGAATCAACTTACTTCAACGATCTAACAGAGCTAACAAATGTTCAATTGAAACGATTCATTGTATTTTTTTTTTGAAAAAGGATGTTAACTTCAAATTTTCACTAGTTCACTAATTTCAAAAATATGTATGGAATTATTACAATATATACATATATACAATTTAATTGTTTTATTTTATTAAAATATCCATTTAATAATCTGCAATAACTTTATTTAAAAAAAACTTTGTTATTTTTTCGAAAATATTTAAAATACTATTCTATGATGGATGAGTTTATGTGAAAATATCATGTTCATATTTTATTAATTTATTAGGGTTTTAAACTTGTATTGGGAATATATATTTTTCTTAACAATTTTAGTAAAATTAATGTTTGATGACTTACCGAAGAACTGCAGCGAACTGCTTTATTTTCATTTTAACAACAAAACCTACAGTAAAAAAGAAAATAATAGAAATTAGTAAATTTGTTAAATTTCATAAGAACTTTTTTATACTACAAATAGAAAAATTTTTGCATATTTAAAATTAATTTTGTTTTTATGTATTAACAAACTATATTTGCAGTTTTTTTATATTATATAAATTTCTTTCTAAATAAATCTGCTCCTATATTTTAAATTTTTTCAAACTTTTACTTATTTACCATAAACACTAATTTTTACATTTCATTAAACAATTACACAAGACTTGGGCTCCATTTTTACAACAACAATAACAACGGCTTAAATAAGAAAAACGAAACACACGAAACCTTGTCGTTTAACTATAAGAAATTTATCAAAATTTAACACAAATTTTTTACGCTTTATCTTAATGGATTCTTTTCAAAAAACACTAAAATTTTATTAAAAACTTATTAAATTATACATTTATCACACTTTTATCGCACTTTAATAACTATTTCTTAATATTTTTATTAATTTTATACGACACTTTCATTAAACGATCTAATTGCAAAAGCCGACATTTAACGAATAATGGAAATGTCAAAAAAAGTTTAAAGTTAATAAGGAGGTGGTGAAAAAAATCGGGTTGCCACACTTAATTTTATGTTTTAATGTAAAAAAGTATGTGGTTGTATTTGTTAAATTATAGGAAATATTATTAAAGCCTACAGTCTACTTAAACATATTTCCTACATTCGTTGTTTATTTCAAAAATTAAGTTGTCTTTTTTAGTATTTAAACAATTTCTTTTAGCAAATGTTAACACCTTTTTTTGTGTTAAAAAGTGATGATAATGAGTATGGCAACTTTTTTCACCACTTTCACACGTCTGAAAATTTCTTTGGTTTGACAGTTACTTTAGTAATCCTTAGTAGACGATTAAATTTTGTAAAAATATTAATAAATTCACATAAATGTATCTGTCATTAATCAATTTAATTTTAATTAATCATATTTATGATTTCTTGTTACAAAAATTGTTGGATAAATCTAAAAAAAAAAACTTTGAGAAAATTTGCTAAATTTCGAAAGAACTTTTTTATTTTTCATATATTTTTAACAGGCCATATTTGCAGATTTGGATTTAAATATTTTTAATATTATTTTCTATTTTAATAAATCTGCACCTTTTTCTTAAATTTTTTTCATACATTTACTTATTTACCTCAAAAAAACACTAATTTTCATTACTGACTATACAATAACAAAAAAACCGGGCTCCATTTTTACAACAACAATAATAAAGGCTTGAATAAAAAAAACGAAACACACGAAACCTTGTCGTTTAGCTATAAGGAATTTGCAAAAATTTGCACGAATTTTTTACGCTTTATCTTAATAGATTCTTTTCAAAAAACACTCGAATTTTATTAAAAACTTATTAAATTATACATTTATCACACTTTTACTGCACTTTAATAACTATTTCTTAATATTTTTATTAATTTTATACGACACTTTCATTTAACGATCTAATTGCAAAAGCCGACATTTAACGAATAATGGAATTGTCAAAAAAGTTTAAAGTTAATAAGGAGGTGGTGAATAAAAGGATTGCCATACTTATTAAAGTGTTTATATATAGAAAAAGAAGTTGTATTTGTTGTTATTGGAATTGTTATTAAATTGTTAAACATATTTTCATATATTTGTTGTTTTTTCTTAAGAAATAAGGTTTTGTTTTTTAATATTTAAACAATTTCTTTTAGCAAATTTTAACACCATTTTAGTGTTGAAAAATAATAATAATAATTAGTATGGCAACTTAATTTGTTCTTACCACTTTATAAACGTATGAAAATTGTTTTTGTTTGACAGTTACTTTAATAATCGTTAGTATATTGTTAAATTTTGTTAAAATATTAATATATTTACATAAATGATTTAATTAAATACAATAATTGTTAATTGTATTATGTTTTTAGTCATATTTGGTTCTTTTTTTTGTAAAAATTGTTGCAAAAATATTAAAAATCTTGTGTAAAGCATTTGACAGCTTACGAGCGGATGACCAAAATTGTTAATAGTTTGTTAAGTCAAGAAAAGTATTAGTGAATTTGTATTAAAGTTTTAATAAAAAATTTTGTATGTTTTTAAAAATAGCCGATCAGTTTTTGAAATATTAAATAATGGATAGTAATTGCTGATAATGTGAATGTCAACATAGATTACTTATACTTACTATTTAGAACACATTAGCAATATTCGATAAATTTCGTAAAAACTTTTTTACACTACATATGTATTTTCAAATGCATTTTTAATTTTCACAATTTAATTTAATTTAATTTAAAAAAAAAAAACAGACCATATTTGCAGATTTGGATTTATATATTTTTAATATTTTTTAATGTTTTAATAAATCTGCTCCTATTTCTTAAATTTTTTCATACATTTACTTATTTACATCAAAAAAACACTTATTTTCATTATTGACTATACAATAACAAAATAACCGGGCTCCATATTTACAACAACAATAATAAAGGCTTGAATAAAAAAACGAAACACACGAAACCTTGTCGTTTAGCTATAAGGAATTTACAAAAATTTGCTCGAATTTTTTACGCTTTATCTTAATAGATTCTTTTTAAAAATCACTCGAATTTAATTAAAAACTTATTAAATTATACATTTATCACACTTTTACTGCACTTTAATAACTATTTCTTAATATTTTTATTAATTTTATACGACACTTTCATTAAACGATCTAATTGCAAAAGCCGACATTTAACGAATAATGGAAATGTCAAAAAAGTTTAAAGTTAATAAAAAGTGGTGAATAAAAGGATTGCCACACTTTTTAAAGTGTTTATTTATAAAAAAGTTGTATTTGTTAACTTATTGGGATTGTTATTAAAATGGTAATTAAATTATTATTCATTTGTTGTTTTACTTTAGAAAATAAGGTTTTGTTTTTTAATATTTAAACAATTGCTTTTAGCAAATTTTAACACCTTTTTAATGTTGAAAATAATAACAAGTATGGCAACTTTATTTTTTTGTACCACTTTATATAAATATGAAATTGCTTTGGTTTGACAGTTACTTTAGTAAATGTTAGTAGAATGTTCAATTTTGTAAAAAATATATATGTATAAATAATTTTACATAAATGTTTTAATATAAAAATTGTAAAATGTTGCATGTTTTGCTTTTTTGTTGTAAAAGTTGTTGTAAAAATATTAAAAAACTTGTGTCGGACATTTGACAGTTTACTGTGGGCTGAACCTATTTGTTAAGAATTTGTCAAATGAGAAATATATTAATATATTTTTTTAAATATATGTATCATAATTGTAAAATGTAACATGTTGTTTAATAATATTTTTACATTTTGTTGCAAAGTATTGGCAAACATTTGACAGCCTAGGAAAACCTGGATAATTTTTTAAAATATTTGATGACATATTACGAAATTTTTTAAACCATTCGGACTGACTGCAATATTTCTAGATATACAAAGGCACATTGAGAACAATATATTTGAATTAATACTTTGATTTTCCTTATTTTTTTAAAAACAGACCATTTTTGTATATTTAGATTTTATAATAACTCTACTTACATACTAAAAAATGTTCTAACCATACTTTTTTATTACATATTTAATACATTTACTTATTTAAAACACTTACTCACAAATGAAACAGGCTCCATATCAAGAACAAAACTTTAATAAATAATTAAATAAACATAAGCAAAATTTGCATAATTTCTTAAGAACTTTTTTACACTACTTATTTCCAAATTTTAATTTAACATTTTTTTAACAGGCCATATTTGCAGATTTGGATTTATATATTTTTTTTTAATAAATCTGCTTAATTTTCTTGATTTTTTTCATATTTTTATTTATCTATATATATAAAAGAGTAGCGTTACTGACTGACTGATTCATCATCGCACAGCCCAAACGGCTGAACCTAGAATCATGAAATTTTGACAGTAGATGTGTTTTTGGTTATGTAGATCCACTAAGGAGGGATTTTTGGAAATTTGCACATTTACGTGTAAAAAGGGGAAAAAACGGGTAAAACAGGTTTTCTTAAATATCTTACATAATATTAGTGATACAAGAAAAATTTTAAATTCACCTGTATCTACTCTTAAAATGAGCAGATGGGTGTCTGGTACTTTTTTGAAGTTCGTACTTTTAAGGGGTAAAAAAGTGTAAAAAAGGTGACTTTGGTACCTTTTTCAGCCCTTTGTAACTTTTAAACTAATGGACATAATCAAATTTTTCTAAATATTTTGGATACATCTCTCAAAATTATGAGACACCTGTTTCGTACTTTTTTTGAAATTCAGTCCTTTTTGGGTGTAAAAGGGACAAAACTGTATTTATGGTACTTTTTTAGCACATTAAGAAAACTTTTTCTTAACATTTATTGTAATAAAATTTTTGCTATTGCACTGGGTAAAAAAGTACCAAAAAGAGGAAAAATGGGAAATTTAATTTTATTCAAACTCATTGAGCAAACTTTTATAAAATTTCAAAAAGTAGTTTATTTACTCACACAAATTCGAGTAAATTGTTTGGTACCTTTTTTAAAGCACAATTATTTAAATACGGAACATTTTGTAAACTTAATTCTCGAAAAAGTATACTTCTAAGCAAAAAGGGGAAACATTGTACTCTTTTTATTAGTACTTTCCACTTAGGTAAACTTTATTCCACTTTTGGTACTTTTTCTTCATTCAAATGATACTCTATGTATGTTCTTTAATATGAACTGAAAACACATGATTATTAAACATACACGGTCCTGATTGAATAAGATCCTTTAAGAGACAACTTTTTAGTACTTTTTATTTCATAAATTCTACTTTTTTAATTTTCTAAAATATTCAACCTTGGAACATTAATTTTAACATACATGGTCTTGACTGAATAATATTCTGGAAGTGGGAACTACTTTTCTATTATTCAAATGGATTCTTTATAATGGTTAACCGGAACACACGGTCCTTATTAAATGAGAATTTATTGAAAGAGATCTTTGTACTTTTTCGTTTTTCCGATAGTACTTTTTGATATTTTTACGATATTGAACATAGTTAGGGTAGTGAAGCACCCAGGGTATGCTAGTTTAACATATAAACACTAACTAAAACCCTTTTCACAACACAAAACAAAAAACCGGGGCTCCATTTTTACAACAACAATAATAAAAGCTTGAATAAAAAAACGAAACACACGAAACCTTGTCGTTTAGCTAAAAGAAATTTACAAAATTTTACACGAATTTTTAACGCTTTATCTTAATGGATTCTTTTCAAAAAACACTCAAATTTTATTAAAAACTTATTAAATTATATATTTATCACACTTTTACCGCACTTTAATAACTATTTATTAATATTTTTATTAATTTAATACGACACTTGTAATTAACGATCTTATTGCAAAGGCCGACATTTAACGAATAATGCAAACGTCAAAAAAGTTTAAAGTTAATAAGGAGGTGGTGAATAAAAGGATTGCCACACTTATTAAATTGTTTTTATACAAAAAACATGTTGTATTTGTTAAGTTATAAAAACTGTTGTTAAAATTTTAAACTTATTTTCATATATTTGTTGTTTTATTTTAACAAATTAAGTTTTATTTTTTCATATTAAACCATTATTTCTTAGCAAATTTTAAAACCTTTTTTAGTATTATAAAATAAAAACAAGTATGGCAACTCTAATTTTTTTTCTCACCACTTTGTTTACTTATTAAAATTGTTTTTTTTATAGTTACTTTAGCAAACCCTTTAGGAGATTGTTAATTTTTGTAAATATATTAAAAAATAAACATTATTGTTTAATAAAAATATGATAATTTGAAAAATGACAATGTTTTTAATAATATTTGTTATTTGTTGTTGTAAAAATTGTTTAGAAATTGTAAAAAACTTGTAGCAAACATTTGACAGCTTTACGGGAGGCTGATCATAATTGTTAATTGTTTGTTAAATTTGGAAAAATATTAATAAATATGAATTAAAGTTTGTTTAAAAATATAATAAATGTATAATTTAATATGTTTTTTATAATATTTATGCTTTTTTGTTGTAATTTTTTTTTTTTTTTTTGTAAAAATGTTAAAAAACTAGCAGTATATATTGTCCGCTAACAGGAGGCTGGTCAACATTGTTAATTGTTTGTTAAATTTTATAAAATATAAATAAATTTACAAAAAATTTTAGTTTAAATATGATTATTGTAAAATTTAATATAATTTTATGCTATTTGTATTGTTTTTGTTGTAAACATTGTTTGGATTATGAAGAAAAACCTTGTTGTAAATAATTGTTTACGGCCGGCTGTTTAAAATTGTTTAGATGTTTAAATGTTTAAAAATCTTAATAAGTTTAAATGAAATTTTATTAAAAAATAGGATAAATATAAAATTTAATATGTTTTTTTTTTAATATATATATTCTTTTTTGCTGTAAAAATTGCTGGAAAATTGTGCCAAACTTGTTGCTAATATGTGACTGCTTACAGAAGGCTGGCCGGCCAAATTGTTTATTTTGTTAAATCTTTAAAAAGTATTAACAAATACAAATCAAACATTTTATGAAAATGTTTAAAATATGATATTTAATGTAGTTTTTATTATATTTATTAATTTTTTGGCATAATTTGTTAGGAAAATTGTGATAAACTTGTTGCAAACATTTGATAACTTACAACTTACGGGAGGCTGGCCAAAGGTACTAAAAGATTGTTTATTTATTAGAAATATTATTAAATTGAAATTTAAGTTAAAGAAAGATAGTATTAAATTAAAATTTTATATGTTTTTTTTTTTTAACAATTTGGTGTTTTTTATTACAATTTGTTGGGAAAATAGTGAAAAAGTTGTTGCCAACTTTGTTGCAAATAATACCGGCCAAAACTTGTTAAAAGTTTTTAATTAATAATATTATTAACTCAATATTAGTTAAACTTTATTAGAGATATAAACAAAAATTTTAATTTAATAAGTTTTAAGTAATATTTGAGTTGTTTTTTCAAAAAAGAAATGGGGGAAATGGTTAAAACCGCTTGAGACATTTGACAGCTTATGAGGGACTTGTTCAAAGTTAATTGAATTATTTTAATCATTAGTTTATATAATCTTTAAGAAAATAATAACATTTTTTTTTCTTTTTTTAATATTTTTTATTATTTGTTTTTCTTTTTCATACACAAGGTTTTTAATGTTTTTTTTTTTCATCTTTCTTATTGTGTAAACTTTTTCTTGTTTTCTTTTTTTTAATTTATTTTTTTTTAATACAATTATTATAATATTAATATATAATGTATACGTATATAATAATCAATAATAATAAGAATAATATTTATTAATTATTATTATTTATTTATATTAAATGGTAAATTTAAGAATTTTGGAATTATTTTTCTTTTAGTTTTGAGTTGTTTTTAAGAAAATGTTGTTGTTTTTTGTTGGTTTTAAAAAAATTATTTAATTTTAAATTTCTTTTACTTATTTTAAGCCAAAAACTAAAAAAAGCAATTTTTTTAAAAAAATTATAATAAAATTATTATAAATCATTTATTTATAACATAATAAAGGCAACAAATTGTTTTTTTTATTTTAGTACTAATGCTAATTAAAAATTATTATTTAAAAAAAGAAACAAAAAGAAATTATATTTTCAAGGACGTGTTTTTTTTTTGTTAAAATATACAAAGTATGTTTTTCTTGTTTTTTTT
The DNA here is from genome assembly GCF_022045245.1 of Lucilia cuprina. NCBI lineage: Eukaryota > Metazoa > Arthropoda > Insecta > Diptera > Calliphoridae > Lucilia > Lucilia cuprina. Next base: position 45,856,218 of record NC_060953.1, on the reverse strand, counting down.
TTAAAGAATTTATAAAAAAATAGTTTATTTTATATAGTTGGTTTTTAAATAATTTAAGCATAACTACATTTTAATTATCAAAATAATATGTTGCTTTATTTGTAATAATTTTTATTTTTTTTAATTTTATTTTTTTTTTGTTTTTAATTATGTTGTAAATTATATATAAAAAAATTGACTTAAACCTTAAATGATAATTGCTATTTTGTATATATTTTTTTAAATTATTGAAAAAAAGTTTGAAATTTTTAAGAAATTTAAAGGGAAAAAATATTTTTTTAAAAGTATAAGAGAAAGCAGGGAGAGCCAAAGTGTTATAATAGAGTTTATACAAAAAAGTTTTAAAAAAATTAAAGCGCTTGATAGTGATGATCTTATAAGGGTGTTTTTTTGAACCAAACTTACAATGACAAAGAAAAAACTGTAACAATTTTGTTTGTGTTATGCCAGAGCCAAACTTTAAAAAAAAGAAAACTTTAATTTTTCATTCTACAAGAAATTTCAAATAAATTTTGATAATATTATGCAAAATTTTTGATTAATATCTCTGATTTAAGTAAATTTTTAATGGCAACTATTAAAAAGTTTTCAAAATTAAAATACAATATTATCGTTTTTTTTTGTGGACTCTTTTTCATTGCTACTGTTTTTAAAATACAATAAGTTTTAATAGTATTTCTATAGGTATTTTTTTTTTTCTTAAAGGTGCAAAGTTTATTATTTTTATTTCTTTTTCAGGTCAGTGAGGAGATATTTTTTAAGTTTTTTCCTATATAATTTTGTGTTTTAAGATTTTCTAGATTAAGTGTTTTGAAATGTTTGTTTTCTTAAGTAATTTCTAATACAAAAAGCTTTTGGTTTATTTTCTCATAAAATATTAATACAAAAATTTATAAATTTTTGTTTTTAATTTGTGTATTTTTGTTTGTTATTAAGTCCTTTAAGGATTATTTTTTTCTTTGTAATTATTGGCATCTTTATGTTTTGTGTACAAGAAAAAAATGGCAGTTTTATTTTAAAATATAGTTATTAATAAGATTTTCTTTTTAATTTAACAAATTTTTTTGTTAATTTTACAAAATATCATGAAGTTTTTTATACAAAAAGTGTTTAAGCTTTAAGTTTATAAGATATTTAAAGTTGTTGTTAAAAAGTTAAGTAAAAACAGTGGAAATTTTGTTCAAAACTTAAGAGTTTTAACTTAAATTATAAAGATTTCTTTGAAACTAAATCTGCCTTATCCTCTAAATGCGAAAGAAAGTTTATTATTCATTTAATATTGAAAACTATAACAATTTTTCAAATTTATTTGTTGTTTTTAATAAAAAAATCTAGAAAATACTTGTTTGTTTGCATTTACAGAAACAGGCCCAACATTTTTATTGAAAATATGAAACAATTTTCAGAACACATTTCATTTTCATTAAAAAAAACAACTTTATTAAAAGTTTGTTAACAGTTTTAATAAGAAAACTTTAAAAAAATTTAATCCGATTATAATTTTCTTTAAATATCATTGTTGAGTATAAGTTTAGACCTTAGAAAACTCAAGTCAGATTCAGATCTACAATTTAAATTAGAAAACTTTTAGTGTAGATTAGTCTAACTAAAGTTTGCTTTAGAAATCTTTAATAAAACTATAGTTTTCTATGGAATTACATATTCTTCTTTAAAAATCCATGATCAGAAACAGTTTCACTATAATATTCCTTAGAAAACATTAAGCACAGTTTTAATTACAAAATTTTGAAACTAATACAATTCCAATATAGTTTTCCTAAGAAAACTTAAGTCTGAAACAGTTAGACTATAGTTTTCTTAAAGAAAAACTTAAAGCAATAACAGTTTAACCATAGTTTTCTAAAGAAATTTCTTCATATTTATTCTCGCTAGAGTTTTCTTTAGTTAACTAAACGTTTTTTAAAGAAAACTTTTTTAAAGAATCAGCTTTTCCTTTAAAAAACTAAAGAAATTTCTTTACAATTTGTCTGGCTAGAGTTTTCTTTAGTTTAGGAAAAGTTTTTCAAAGAAAACTTTTGTTTGAATCTGCTTTTTCTTTCTTGGAAAACTTTAAGGGCGAATTTTTCTAATAAAAATAATCTACAATCTTTAGTTAATCCGAGTTTGTGTTTTTCAGTAATCATTATTTTTATTGTTTTAAATGGTTATTTATAGTTTTTCTGAAATTTTTCATTTAACAAAAGTAATATTTACAAAAATCAGCTGTTCATTGTTCATGTTTTCTTTTACTGAAAAGTTGGCAATACTAACAAAATTAACTGATCTTTTAGATTCATAACTGAGTGCACAAATTTGTTCGGAGTTTAATCTAACTGCAAGTTAAGCCTAGTTTAACTAAGTAGTAAGAAACCCGCCTTAAGTCGCATTCAATTTAACTACAGTTTTCTTTAAAAAATCATTGGTAGGAAACAGGACTATAGTTTCCTTTGGAAAACTTTGTGCACAGTTTTAATTAGCAAACTTTAGTCTGATCCAGTTAGAAAGAAATTTCAAAAGTTTCTTTCACAAAACCTTAGAAATTTTCCTCCTATGGCTAATAAGGGCAGGTTTCTTACTACTTAAACTAGGCTTAACTTTCTGTTAAATTAAACACGAAACAAATTTAGGCGGACTTTAACCGATAATTGCGTTTTTCAGTTGTGGATTTAAGTTCAGTTAACTTTGTTAGTATTGCCAACTTATCACTTAAAAACATAAACAAAGAACAGCTGTTTATTGCAAATAATACTTTTGGAAAATGAAAAATTTTGGAAAAATGTTAAATAAACATTTAAAAGAATAATCAATAAAAGAAAATAAATCAGAAAATTGTAATTATCTTAAAATATTAAGTTTTTATTCTTCCGAAATTATTATTTCATTGTTTTTGTTAATTATGTTTTCTCATTTATAACTTAAGTTTAATTGGCCAATACACACTCAGTTAAACTAAGATAATAAGTAACGTTACTGTTTATTGAAAAACACAAAATATATATTAAACTAGATTTAAACAAAGAATATAGATTATCTTTATCTGAAAAACACAATCATCGCTTAAAGTCCGCCCAAATTTCAGAGTTTAATCTAACAGCAAGTTAAGTCTAGTTTAACTGCGTAGTAAGAAACTCGCCCTAAGTTCCATTCCATTTGACTATAGTTTTCTTTAAAAATCATTGATTTGAAACAGTTTTGGACTATGGTTTGGAAAACTTTGTGAACAGTTTTAATTAGCAAACTTTAGTCTCATCCAGTTAGTAAGAAATTTCAAAAGTTTCTTTCAGAAAACTTTAGAAATGTTCTTCATAATTAGTCTGTCTAAAGTTGTCTTTAGTTAAACGTTTGTCTTAATCAATTTTGTTTATTCAAAATCTGTTTTAAGTTTCCAAAGACAACTGTATCCAAAGTCAATCTATTCAGAATTGTAATTGGTATCAGTTTTCATTCTATGGAAAACTAAAGTTGGAGTTAATCTAATGTTTTCCATTCTGCTAAGAGTTTATATTAGAAAACATTATCTTAAACACAACTTAATCGTTTGCAAAGGTTTTCTCACTTTTGTCAAAATCAGCCTAGAGTTTTAATAAGAAATCTAGAGTTTTAAAAGTCTAAATAAGTCTTACTATAGTTTTTTTTTTGTTTAGAAATCTTTAGTCCGAAGCAGTTAGACTATAGTTTTCTTTAGTCCCTTTCAGTTTAGTTATATTTTTCTTTAAAAATCTTTAGTCATAAACAGTTTAACTAAAGTATTCCTTAGAAAACTTTAGTCAGGGTCTGTTCACTATTTTAATTATAAAATTTTTTAATCCAATTCAGTCTAACTTTAATTCTCTTTAGAAAACTTTTGTCTTAATATTCTGACTATAGTTTTGTAAGGAAATTTCTTCATAATTAAGTCCGACTAGAGCTTTAAAGTTTTCCAAAGTATTACATTGATTGTCAACTCTTCTTTATTGTTCAACTTAAAAGTTATTATAGTTACATTAAACTTTATACGATATTTTGTAATAGAACTTAAAGCTTAAAGTTTTCTTCACTGTTTTTAAACTTAAAACTTTTCAAAAGCCAATTGTTCAATTCACGGTACGGTTGTAACATAGTATGTCGTATTTCTTTAACTGTATTGATTTGTTTTTGAAAAATTGTCATATGAAAAGATTTTATGACATACAATGCTACAACGATAGGACATCGTTTGTGAATTGTAGAAATATGTTAATTTTGTTAATATTTTTTAATATTTCATAAAAATTATTACAAAATACAAAAAGAATTTATATGACAAATAAAAAATAGAAAAAATTCAATAAAAACTTAATAAAAAACCTCAAAAAAAGTCAAGAAAATGGTGAATGATAAAAAGTTTGTATGAAAGTTACAAGTTTATTGGGAATAAGACAGTCAGTAAGATATTCTTAAGAAACTTTCGTCTACCATTAACACACACATGGATATTTTAATAAATAACTTAAAAAGCGCTTAATTTTCTTTGAAAAAAAGTTATAATTGAAAAAATTCACTAAAACTTAGTTTTCTTTAAAAAATACAAAATAAAAAATAATACGTTTAATTTTGTTTTTTAAAAAAAGGACAGCAGTTATAAAAAGCAAATAATTTAAATATGTTTCATACATATCAAGAAAAAAAAAGAAGCATTTTAAAAGGTATTATAATAATTAAATATAGAAAACAATTTGTTTAAATATACAACTTAAGCGCGTAATAAAAAAACTTATTTATATATAAAAAAAGAAAATGAAATGAAAATGAATAAAAAATTAAATCACTTGCAATAATTAAAGAAAACAAATTTCTTTTTCTTTCTCTCTAATAATTAGTTATTTTAATTGTTGTATTGTGTTTTTGTATTTAGTGTAATAAATTGTATTAATTAATATATATATTTTTATTTTTTTTTCTGTTATATATTTTTTAAATATTTAGCGTTTTCAACCTTTTTCTTTTCAAATTGTTCCATTTTTTGTTTTTTTTTTTTCAGTTTGACTTAAGAATATAGTGTACAATCAATATAACTGGTGGGTACAAAACCCTCATCCCAACCATTTGTATTATTCATGCGACGCACACGCGTCCAACCATCACCTTGATCTATTTCTATAACTTGTAATTCTTCGCCCTCGTTCATGGGTATGCTGCCCTCACTGGTGGCTGTGTTATTATTAAAATAACAAAATAATTAATTATTGTATCTAAGTATTTATTTGAAAACTTACCTTCAAATGGATATAAGGCTCGACATGTACCCAGAGGTTGTAGTGGTTCTAGTTCACTTTCATAATACGTTTCTTCTCCCATGGCATTTTCGTTTGCACTTCCTTGTCCCGAACCCGGCAGTGAGGTGTGTGATGTTCCTAAGCCACTTTCAGGACTAGCCGAACTGCTGAAGTTAAACCGTTTGGGGTTGATCGTGAAAAGAATTTAAGGATATTCGTTAAAAGATTTATTTTCTTAAGTTGGATTTTTTTATTTTATTTAGAAACAAAATAATTTTAATCTTTTAATTTTGTGTTTATGTGTGTTAATTGTTTAACATTTTTTTTGTAAATTTTTAGAATTATTTAAAATCGATAACGGGTTAATACTGTATGTAAGGCCTCACGTTATGAAACGAAAACACAAAATATTTTTGAAATTCTTGTTCTAGTTTTGTTCTATTTCAGTTCTAGTTCAGTTCTAGTCCAATTCTAGTTCAGTTCTAGTTTAGTTATAGTTTAGTTCTAGTTCAGTTCTAGTTCAGTTCTAGTTCAGTTCTAGTTCAGTTCTAGTTCAGTTCTAGTTCAGTTCTAGTTCAGTTCTAGTTCAGTTCTAGTTCAGTTCTAGTTCAGTTCTAGTTCAGTTCTAGATGAGTTATAGTTCAGTTCTAGTTCAATTCTAGTTCAAATGACTTAAGATTTAAAGGCACCTTAAATATCGTTGCAATGTAGTTATGTTATGAATGTAACTGAGTATTTGTAGAACGAAAAACAAAATACCAATTTTGAAAACATGAAACGTATAAAAATGAAATGAACAAATGAAACGAATAAAGAAGAATAGTAAGGAAAAAGATAACAAGAAGAAATGCAATTTTTGAAAAATTTTCAAAACATAGATCTATGAGTGTACCCGTTATTGTTATTATTATGGCCATTTTGTATTTGCGCCACATTATCCTCAGAATCTGACCTGCTTAAACTGCCACCATCATCTTGTTGGAAATCGCCGTCGTAATTGTTGTCCTCAGTACTACCATTGGAATGCCTGTGTAAAGGGAAGAAAAGTATTATTAACATACACAATATATATTTATTGTTTTATAGAAGAATCCTACCTCGACGACCGATGACCATTGTTCATCGTATTGCGATTTGCTTGCGGACTATTATTTGCCATGGGTATTTGATTTGCTTTCTCTAAATAACCTTGATATTTCTTCAAGTCAATTTTCAATTTCTCCAGTTTATGTTCCGATTCATTTAATTGACCTTCGACTGTCATGGGATTGCCCAACGATGAATTGGCCTCATAGACAACTTTCATTTTCATGAGACCATCTCGTGCGGCAGTTTCCTGTTGGATTTTCTGTTGTAATTCAGCTATTTTTGCTTGTAACTTTTTGCGTCTTTGATTCGGTGGTAAATCACTGAAATCTTCCTTTTGTCCGTCCGCAGTTAAGGAATTCTAAATGAGGAGCAATATAGAAGATGATATTAGTAAAAGGTTTATTCGAATTGTTATTGATTTGTTTAATAAATTTATGTATAAAATGGACATTTAGAGTTTAATTTGTTTACTTAATTTTATTTATATTAAAGAGAGCGAGAGAGAGTAAGAGAGTTTAACAACAGATCATGCAAAACAACATTTGCCAGGCCAATAAAAAACAAAACTTAAAATAATTTTAAAATTATAAAATTTGTTTAAAACTAATTCTTCTAACTAAAAACATTTTATTTCAATTTATTTTTTAATTTATAGTGATTTTCCTAAATTAATTAAAAAAACTTCGTGAATCTAGTGAAATAGTTTTGATACAACAATACTTCAAAACTGTAACGATATTTGAAAAGGTGATAGAGATTGTAGAGTTGGTAGTGAGAAAGTGATTAAAAAGTGAAAAGTGTTAGAGAGAGAGAGTAACAGATTTAGACAGATTTTTCTATATATACAGAGTAGTAGTGTTAATTTTAAAGATTTACTTCCAATATATATTTTCATATTTATACTAATACAAAATTTACTTAAATATTAAACTTAATCTTATAAATTAAATCAACATTCTTTGGTTATTTATTTAATTTACTTTAATTAGTTATTCTCGTTTTAAAAAAAACATAATTTCATTTATATTCATACCTTCATAGTGATACAGGCTTCAATAATCTTCTGTTGCTGTTACAGAGAAGAATTTTTGAAATTGTATCACATTTTTTTTTTTTAGAAAACAAAGTTTCAAAAAAATTTTTTTTAAGAAAATTTTAAAATTAAACAAATTTTCAAAATAAATCCACCAATTTTTTTTGTAACATTGGAAGAGTGTAGTGTAAATTGTGATTTTTTTTGTTTATATTTTTGTTGATGATTTTTAATGAGAAAGTTGATGAGTTGTGTAGTCGAGAGTAGAGTAGATTAGATGATTTAAAATTATTAGTTAATTGTATTTTTTTGTTTTAATGAGAAAACTAAAAAGTAATGAATAAAAAGCAGTTTTAAATACTAAAGAAAATGTTTGTGTTTAAATATAATGAGAAATAATTAATGAATAATAATTTTTTACAATAAAGCAGATAAAATAAGTTAAAAAGCTTAATAAATTAACTAAAAATAATTAAAAAAAATCTATGAAGACTGCAAAAAACATGAAATAAATAACTATTTAGAAAGAGAATGGTAAACATCAATTTAAACCCATTTCAATCTAATCATCTTTTTGTTAGGAATATTTCTCAGAAGTTTCATCTCAGTATAATTGTAGTCCTGTTATAAGTTCTAGTTTATTTCTAGTTCAGTTCTAATTGAGTTCTAGTTTAGTTCTAGTCCAGTTCTAGTTCAGTTCTAGTTCAGTTCTAGTTCAGTTCTAGTTCAGTTCAAGTTCAGTTCTAGTTCAGTTCTAGTTCAGTTCTAATTGAGTTCTAGCTCAGTTCTAGTTCAGTTCTAGTTTAGTTCTAGTTTAGTTCTAGTTTAGTTCTAGTTCAGTTGTACTTCGGTTCTAGTTCAGTTGTAGTTCAGTTGTAGTTCGGTTGTAGTTTAGTTCTAGTTCAGTTCTTATTCAGTTCTTGTTCAGTTCTAGTTCAGTTTTAGTTCAGTTCTAATTCAGCTCTAGTTCAGTTCTAGTTCAATTCTAGTTCAGTTCTAGTTCAATTCTAGTTCAGTTTTAGTTCAGTTCTAGTTCAGTTCTAGTTCAGTTCTAGTTCAGTTCTAGTTCATTTCTAGTTCATTTCTAGTTCATTTCTAGTTCATTTCTAGTTCAGTTCTAGTTCAGTTCTAGTTCAGTTCTAGTTCAGTTCTAGTTCAGTTCTAGTTCAGTTCTAGTTCAGTTCTAGTTCAGTTCTAGTTCAGTTCTAGTTCAGTTCTAGTTCAGTTCTAGTTCAGTTCTAGTTCAGTTCTAGTTCAGTTCTAGTTCAGTTCTAGTTCAGTTCTAGTTCAGTTCTAGTTCAGTTCTAGTTCAGTTCTAGTTCAGTTCTAGTTCAGTTCTAGTACAGTTCTAGTTCAGTTCTAGTTCAGTTCTAGTTCTAGTTCAGTTCTAGTTCAGTTCTAGTTCAGTTCTAGTTCAGTTCTAGTTCAGTTCTAATTCAGTTCTAGTTCAGTTCTAGTTCAGTTCTAGTTCAGTTCTAGTTCAGTTCTAGTTCAGTTCAAGTTCAGTTCTAGTTCAGTTCTAGTTCAGTTCTAGTTCAGTTCTAGTTCAGTTCTAGTTCAGTTCTAGTTCAGTTCTAGTTCATTCTAGTTCAGTTTCTAGTTCAGTTCTCTAGTTCAGTTCTAGTTCAGTTCTAGTTCAGTTCTAGTTCAGTTCTAGTTCAGTTCTAGTTCAGTTCTAGTTCAGTTCTAGTTCAGTTCTAGTTCAGTTCTAGTTCAGTTCTAGTTCAGTTCTAGTTCAGTTCTAGTTCAGTTCTAGTTTAATTCTAGTTTAGTTCTAGTTCAGTTCTAGTTCAGTTCTAGTTCAGTTCTAGTTCAGTTCTAGTTCAGTTCTAGTTCAGTTCTAGTTCAGTTCTAGTTCAGTTCTAGTTCAGTTCTAGTTCAGTTCTAGTTCAGTTCTAGTTCAGTTCTAGTTCAGTTCTAGTTCAGTTCTAGTTCAGTTCTAGTTCAGTTCTAGTTCAGTTCTAGTTCAGTTCTAGTTCAGTTCTAGTTCAGTTCTAGTTCAGTTCTAGTTCAATTCTAGTTTAGTTCTAGTTCAGTTCTAGTTCAGTTTAAGTTCAGTTCTAGTTCAGTTCTAGCTCAGTTCTTGTTCAGTTCTAGTTCAGTTCTAGTTCAGTTCTAGTTCAGTTCTAGTTCAGTTCTAGTTCTAGTTCATTTCTAGTTCAGTTCTAGTTCAGTTCTAGTTCAGTTCTAGTTCAGTTCTAGTTCAGTTCTAGTTCAGTTCTAGTTCAGTTCTAGTTCAGTTCTAGTTCAGTTCTAGTTCAGTTCTAGTTCAGTTCTAGTTCAGTTCTAGTTCAGTTCTAGTTCAGTTCTAGTTAAGTTCTAGTTAAGTTCTAGTTCAGTTCTAGTTCAGTTCTAGTTCAGTTCTAGTTCAGTTCTAGTTCAATTCTAGTTCAGTTCTAGTTCAGTTCTAGTTCAGTTCTAGTTCAGTTCTAGTTCAGTTCTAGTTCAGTTCTAGTTCAGTTCTAGTTCAGTTCTAGTTCAGTTCTAGTTCAGTTCTAGTTCAGTTCTAGTTCAGTTCTAGTTCAGTTCTAGTTCAGTTCTAGTTCAGTTCTAGTTCAGTTCTAGTTCAGTTCTAGTTCAGTTCTAGTTCAGTTCTAGTTCAGTTCTAGTTCAGTTCTAGTTCAGTTCTAGTTCAGTTCTAGTTCAGTTCTAGTTCAGTTCTAGTTCAGTTCTAGTTCAGTTCTAGTTCAGTTCTAGTTCAGTTCTAGTTCAGTTCTAGTTCAGTTCTAGTTCAGTTCTAGTTCAGTTCTAGTTCAGTTCTAGTTCAGTTCTAGTTCAGTTCTAGTTCAGTTCTAGTTCAGTTCTAGTTCAGTTCTAGTTCAGTTCTAGTTCAGTTCTAGTTCAGTTCTAGTTCAGTTCTAGTTCAGTTCTAGTTCAGTTCTAGTTCAGTTCTAGTTCAGTTCTAGTTCAGTTCTAGTTCAGTTCTAGTTCAGTTCTAGTTCAGTTCTAGTTCAGTTCTAGTTCAGTTCTAGTTCAGTTCTAGTTCAGTTCTAGTTCAGTTCTAGTTCAGTTCTAGTTCAGTTCTAGTTCAGTTCTAGTTCAGTTCTAGTTCAGTTCTAGTTCAGTTCTAGTTCAGTTCTAGTTCAGTTCTAGTTCAGTTCTAGTTCAGTTCTAGTTCAGTTCTAGTTCAGTTCTAGTTCAGTTCTAGTTCAGTTCTAGTTCAGTTCTAGTTCAGTTCTAGTTCAGTTCTAGTTCAGTTCTAGTTCAGTTCTAGTTCAGTTCTTGTTCAGTTCTAGTTCCGTTCAGTTCTAGTTCCGTTCAGTTCTAGTTCCGTTCAGTTCTAGTTCACTTTGTGCTTTCCAATTATGAGCCAATTTTTAATTTTTAGTCATTTTTTAAACTAATTTCACTGACCTATTAACCTAGCCATCAATATCACCTAAATATTTCTCAATAAATCAAATACATTTGGTAAACTGAAGCCAAAAACAAACAGTAATGACACAAAAACTTTGTTGCACTAATATTAAAATAAAACAATACTAAAATAAAGCCATAACTTAAATATCGAATGACACATTTAAAGTAAAAAGAGACTGGCAAATATGTTTTAAAGTTTCGAAAGAAATACACACAAAAGATTATAAACATAAAATTAGGAAATTAAAGACATTTAGTTTCAGTTTCTTCAAGACAATTTCTTCCAGAACCAAAAAAAGTCAATGAAAAGTTGTGATTAGTTTTTTTTTATTAGAAGACACCAATTATTTTTTTAAAGAGTTTATTTTTTGTTCTTTCATACATTCAGAGGAAACTGTCAGTAAATAATGAGGCTTATAAATATGTAATAGATTGGCGAAAACAAATAATGATGCAAAATTAATTTCTATGGGATGAGACATGTTTTTCTTGTTTATGTGAAAATTTGTTTCGAAGAAAACAAGGACAATTTGTTTAAAAAAAGAAAATGATAATTAATGAAAGAATATGATGATGATGAAAGGAACTAAATAAATATTATGTTTAACAATCAATAGTTATAAACAAACACAAGGAAGGAAATGAAAATGAAAGCCCGATTTAAGAAATATTCGAATTATGGCCAAGTTTTTTTTTATTAATAAAGGATGAGAAGAGGAGGAGGAACGGTACGAAAAAATGTGAGACAATAACATAACACCACACACTAGGGTCTTACTTAGGAGGACATTTTGTACTTACATTAATTATAAAGCAGTAGAAGTAGAAGATAATTGTAAAACAAAAATTTAATTCATCCGCAAAAAATGCATTTGTTTATTTATTGGTTCATGTGGTTGTTTTTGTTTTAAAACAAATATGTAGAAAGAGAGAGAGAGAGAGAATATGTGACACAAAATCGAGAGAGCAACAATAGTTTATGCATTTTTCGACAAAAATCATCGTTTTTTCAATGATAATTATACAAATAATATTTTTTTGATAATAAAAATGGTTTTTTAAGAGTAAAAAAAAGAAAAAAAGAGACAAATAAAGAAAAAAAGAGAAGACTTGATGAGTATTTTGAGAATGTAGTGGAAATCGTTTTAAGCAGACTTATTTCTCACAAAACTAAAATAAATTCACAAACATTTTGTAATTCAAATAAAAAAATATTAAAAATAAAATAATAAAACAAACACATTTAACTAACTACTAGAAAACATTAAAATCATTTCAAAAACTTTAAAAAAAGGTTACTCGAAAGAAATTAAGAAATCTTAACAATATCTTTAATTCCTTTTAAGTTTACCTTGTTTAAAACAATTATTTTTCATTAAATTCATAAACCAACGAATCTTACCTTATTACTGCCAAATATATTAAAAATTCCCACACGTTTCTTTAGTTTATTGGCACTAAGTGTACCCTTAACGGTTAAATGACTCGACTGTATTGGATGATTATAGTGGGAATCTTGTGATGAATCAAGGGTATCTTGTTTCGATAAATCTTCGAAGGGAATATCTTGTGGTGGTGTAAAACCAGATTGATATCTATAAAAAATAAAAATTTATTATTAAGTTTTTTTTGGGGGGTAAAACTAATTTCATTTTCTTACCTTTCTATAACTTTATAAGAATCTTCTCTTTCATTTATCGCTTCGCCCGCTTTTACAATACCTTCTAAACATCTGCCTATGATGGGTGCAACATTAGATTCTACATTTGCAGATTCTATGATGAATTCTCGTATGCCACGTGTACGTTTTTCGTCCAATTCTTGTAGGCGATTGAAGACCTGTTGAAAATGGGAAAATTTTACGAAAATGTAGAAATTAATAAACTAAAACTACACTAGAAATGTCCTAGAACTGAACTAGAACTGAACTAGAACTAAACTAGAACTGAACTTGAACTGAACTAGAACTGAACTAGAACTGAACTAGAACTGAACTAGAACTGAACTAGAACTGAACTAGAACTGAACTAGAACTGAACTAGAACTGAACTAGAACTGAACTAGAACTGAACTAGAACTGAACTAGAACTGAACTAGAACTGAACTAGAACTGAACTAGAACTGAACTAGAACTGAACTAGAACTGAACTAGAACTGAACTAGAACTGAACTAGAACTGAACTAGAACTGAACTAGAACTGAACTAGAACTGAACTAGAACTGAACTAGAACTGAACTAGAACTGAACTAGAACTGAACTAGAACTGAACTAGAACTGAACTAGAACTGAACTAGAACTGAACTAGAACTGAACTAGAACTGAACTAGAACTGAACTAGAACTGAACTAGAACTGAACTAGAACTGAACTAGAACTGAACTAGAACTGAACTAGAACTGAACTAGAACTGAACTAGAACTGAACTAGAACTGAACTAGAACTGAACTAGAACTGAACTAGAACTGAACTAGAACTGAACTAGAACTGAACTAGAACTGAACTAGAACTGAACTAGAACTGAACTAGAACTGAACTAGAACTGAACTAGAACTGAACTAGAACTGAACTAGAACTGAACAAGAACTGAACTAGAACTGGACTAGAACTGGACTGGAACTGAACTAGAACTGAACTAGACCTGAACTAGAACTGAACTAGAACTGAACTAGAACTGGACTAGAACTGAACTAGAACTGGACTAGAACTGGACTGGAACTGAACTAGAACTGAACTAGAACTGAACTAGAACTGAACTAGAACTGAACTAGAACTGAACTAGAACTGAACTAGAACTGAACTAGAACTGAACTAGAACTGAACTAGAACTGAACTAGAACTGAACTAGAACTGAACTAGAACTGAACTAGAACTAAACTAGAACTGAACTAGAACTGAACTAGAACTGAACTAGAACTGAACTAGAACTGAACTAGAACTGAACTAGAACTGAACTAGAACTGAACTAGAACTGAACTAGAACTGAACTAGAACTGAACTAGAACTGAACTAGAACTGAACTAGAACTGAACTAGAACTGAACTAGAACTGAACTAGAACTAAACTAGAACTAAACTAGAACTGAACTAGAACTGAACTAGAACTGAACTAGAACTGAACTAGAACTGAACTAGAACTGAACTAGAACTGAACTAGAACTGAACTAGAACTGAACTAGAACTGAACCAGAACTGAACTAGAACTGAACTAGAACTGAACTAGAACTGAACTAGAACTGAACTAGAACTGAACTAGAACTGAACTAGAACTGAACTAGAACTGAACTAGAACTGAACTAGAACTGAACTAGAACTGAACTAGAACTGAACTAGAACTGAACTAGAACTGAACTAGAACTGAACTAGAACTGAACTAGAACTGAACTAGAACTGAACTAGAACTGAACTAGAACTGAACTAGAACTGAACTAGAACTGAACTAGAACTGAACTAGAACTGAACTAGAACTGAACTAGAACTGAACTAGAACTGAACTAGAACTGAACTAGAACTGAACTAGAACTGAACTAGAACTGAACTAGAACTGGACTAGAACTGAACTAGAACTGAACTAGAACTGAACTAGAACTGAACTAGAACTGAACTAGAACTGAACTAGAACTGAACTAGAACTGAACTAGAACTGAACTAGAACTGAACTAGAACTGAACTAGAACTGAACTAGAACTGAACTAGAACTGAACTAGAACTAAACTAGAACTGAACTAGAACTGAACTAGAACTGAACTTGAACCGAACTAGAACTGAACTAGAACTGAACTAGAACTGAACTAGAACTGAACTAGAACTGAACTAGAACTGAACTAGAACTGAACTAGAACTAAACTAGAACTGAACTAGAACTCAACTAGAACTAAACTAGACCTAAACTAGAACTAAACTAGACCTGAAAATCCCTGTCTCTTACCTCTGGCAATAGTTCATTGTAATGCTGTTGCTGTAAATTATTCGTTTTTTGCAATTGATTGGCATATTCATTTTTCGCATCATCCGATTGTTGAATTTTTGCTGTCATTATATTTTTATAACGTTCGACTTCGGCTCGACTTAGATTTAAATCCATATCGGCTTTTTTATAATTTTCCACCGCTTTTTCGGAGTCCCGATAGGCTTTTTCATAGTTACGTTTGGCCCGTTCCAATGAAGCCAATTGTGTGGTGAGGTTTTGTTGTAAATATGTGCCATTCGAAAGACATTTCTTTAAAGAAAAAAACAGTAAAATATGATTTCTATAACATATAAACAAAGAGAAAACTTACTTTTCTTTCTTCTCTTAGGGTTTTGGAGAGCAGTGAAATGCCTTGTAAAATTTGTAATTGCAGGGATTCCGCTACCACTTCCCGTTGTCCTGCCAAATCACTGATTTCATTGAGTACTTTACGGAAAGCTTGCATTGCTGTTAATCTATTAAGAAACAAAAAAAGGAAAGAAAGGTTTTAGTTGGAGTTTATATATTTTGCATCTTACATTTTTGATACTTTTTTTACAAATTATAAAAAAACTTAAAACTACTAAAGTATATCCCTATATACAATTATCACTAATTTTAAAACATTTCAGTTCGTTTTTCCTATAAAAGGACTTGTAAACATAATTTAAACAAGAATAAACATAATCAGTTAAGTCTTCAGACAGTCACACACTGCTTTAGCGCCGCCATGCCATGTACGCCAATTATTAATTTCTTGACCATTTTGCGATTAAAAACATAGAAAACGAAAAAGTACTTATGAATTCATAATTATTAATAATTGGCGTCATAGGTGACATCATGTCTCTTCTACAGACATAAATATTTCGTTTAAATTATTTTAATACGCATTCACTCACTCACTTCAAATAGTTGTAATCGACCATAATCGGCCATAAACGTTCTATGTACTTCAGACAATAAAA
Organism: Lucilia cuprina; assembly: GCF_022045245.1. Classification (NCBI taxonomy): domain Eukaryota; kingdom Metazoa; phylum Arthropoda; class Insecta; order Diptera; family Calliphoridae; genus Lucilia; species Lucilia cuprina. The sequence continues at coordinate 45,840,589 of NC_060953.1, read as the reverse complement.
AAAAATACAAAAAAAAAAAAAAAATAAACTGAAATGTTTTCTTTACACTTGAAAGTACATAAAATAATAAATAACAAAAAATATTTGCACTACGCATTTTCTGATATCAAGTGGTATTTAGGGTGACCAGAGGTAGTATAATTTCTATTGAAGATTATACTGTAATATGGACTAAAGATAAACCTACTTAATCAGTTTATAATCTATAATAGAGATCAATCTACAGTCAGCACTATAGATTAGTCCATAGTTTGTAGTCAAAACTTTAGATCAGGACTATAGATCTATAGTCAAGACTATAGATCTATCTATAGTCAGGACTATAGAACTATCTTTAGTCAGGACTATAGATCTATCTACATCTATCTGCAGTCATGACTATAGATTTATCAATAGTCAGGACTATATATTTGCCTATAGTCAGGACTATACATCTGTTTATAGTCAGGACTATACATCGGTCTACAGTCAGGACTACAGATCTATCTGTAGTCAGAACTATAGATATAGTCAGGACTGTAGATATATCTACAGTTACGATCCATTTATATCTATTTATGTATGTATGTATGTATCTATCTATCTATCTATCTATCTATCTATCTATCTATCTATCTATCTATCTATCTATCTATCTATCTATCTATCTATCTATCTATCTATCTATCTATCTATCTATCTATCTATCTATCTATCTATCTATCTATCTATCTATCTATCTATCTATCTATCTATCTATCTATCTATCTATCTATCTATCTATCTATCTATCTATCTATCTATCTATCTACTATACGTTTGTCTGTAGTCTGGACTATAGATCTGTCGGTAGTCTGTACTATAGATCCGTCTATAGTCTAAACTTTAAATCTGTCTATTATTTAGACTATATATTATCCTATTGTCTGGACTACAGATAAGTCTAAAGTCTCGACTTTAGATAGCAACTATAGAACAATAGTTGAAATTCTGCTCTTAACTATAGATCATACTTTGGATGTCCATTAAAATTTGTTATCAAATTAATTCTTCCAAAAACCAAAAAAACTTGTTTACCTCCAAATTTGTTTATAATTTAATTTTATTTCATTCATTTTTGCAAAACACATTTTGACGTAAGTTAATCTACCATAAAAAGTCTCTCTTTCCAAACACTTTTGGTGTGTCGTAGTTATAAAAATTAAATTAAAAAAACTTACTAGCTAAAACATTTACTCATAATTAATTGTCAACTAAACAGTCGCAGAGCCAGCCAACTAAACATCCAATCCATCTATTCCAAACTAAGCTGTCACTCAAGTCATTCAACTTGTTGATGTTGTGTGTGCGATATTTTTCTGTGGACTTTTCTTTATATGTTTTTAAAATGTATATTTAACGTGGGCTTTTAATAAAAGTGATTACGTGCTGACACGTGAAAACGTAAGGTATTTATGTTCATATAATTTGTATTAGTTTATATATTATATGGTTTGTTTGTTTGTTAAATTGACATAAAAAAAAGTAGGTGTCTAAGTTATACTATCACTAAACTTTAAATAGTTTTATTAAATTTGTCATTTGCGGCAAAAGAGAAGGGATTTACTTTTGATATTAAGTCCCAACTATAAGTCTATTGTCCAGATTATACCTGATAAATAGTCAAGACAAAAAAATTATCTTTAGTCCAGACAGATAAATAGGCCAGACTATAGAGTGATTGTCCAGACTTTAGACTGATTTAAAGTCAATACGATAATCCAATCTTTGGTCCAGATTATATACTTATCTACTGTCCAGACTAGAGACTGATCTATGTATAGTCCAGACTATAGACTTATCTAGAGTCAAGACGATGGACTGATCTTTAGTCCAGACTGTAGACCAATCAATATTCCACACTGTAGACTGATAAATAGTTCAAACTGTAGACAGATCTCTTAGCCCTCTTATAGACTGATAAATTGTCTAAACTAGACTGATCTATAGTACAGACTATAGGCAAATCTTTAGACTGTGCTATAGTCCAGATTATAGACTGAGCTGCAGTCCATTGACTGAAACTATAGACTGACCTGTAGTCCAGACTATAAACAGATCAATTAAGGTAGATAAATAGTCAAGACAATAAACTTTAGTCCAGACAGATTAATAGGTCAGACTATAGACTGATTGTCCAGACTTTAGACTGATCTATAGTCAATACGATAAACTGCTATTTAGTCCAGATTTTAGACATATCAATAGGCCAGATTATAGACTGATCTACTGTCCAGACTAGACGATGGACTAATATTTAGTTCAGATCATAAACTGATCTTTAGTCCAGGCTGTAGACAAATCAAACTGTAGACTGATTAATAGTCCAGACTGTAGAGTCAAGACTGTAGTCAAGACGATGGACTGATCTTTAGCTTAGATTATTAACTGATCTTTAGTCCAGACTGTAGACAAATCAATAGTCTAGACTGTGGACTGATGAATAGTCCAAACTGTAGAAAGGTCTCTAAGCCCTACTATAGACTGATAAATTGTCTAAACTAGACTGATCTATAGTACAGACAATAGCCAAATCTTTAGGTTAGACAATAGACAGATCTATTGACAAGAGAATATGCGTAGTCCAGTTTGTAGAGTGTCTAACTAACTAACTAACTAACTAACTATATATCTATCTATCTATCTATCTATCTATCTATCTATCTATCTATCTATCTATCTATCTATCTATCTATCTATCTATCTATCTATCTATCTATCTATCTATCTATCTATCTATCTATCTATCTATCTATCTATCTATCTATCTATCTATCTATCTATCTATCTAACTAACTACCTAACTAACTAACAAACAAACAAACAAACAAACAAACTAATTAACTAACAAACGACTAACTAACTAAGTAACTAACTACCTAACTAACTAACTAACTAACTAACTAACTAACTAACTAACTAACTAACTAAATAACTTACTTACTAACTAACTAACTAACTAACTAACTAACTAACTAACCAACTAACTAACTAACTAACTAACTAACTAACTAACTATCTAACTAACTAACTAACTAACTAACTAACTAACTAACTAACTAACTAACTAACTAACTAACTAACTAACTAACTAACTATCTAAATAACTGTTAACTACCTATAATTTGACCTTTACATTTTAGTTTGATCTGTAGTCCAGATTTCAGTGTCTAGTATTTGATCTGTAGTCCAGATTTCAGTGTCTAGTATTTGATCTGATATGAAAATTAAACTTGGATCTCTAGTCTAGACTACAGATTGATCTTCAGTGTAAACTTTACTTATATTGCCCAGATTATGGTTTGTTAAATTGGCCAGACTATAACATAATTGGATTCCATATTAAGTTTGATATGAAGTTTCGACTATAAATACTATGATCTACAGTCCATTCTCTGTTTTATTGGCCATACAACAGTTTGATTTATAAACCGTGGATTACAACGTGCTCTTAAGCCTAGTCTACAGTTTAATCTATAGTGCAGAGTATAATAAGATACTCTAAATGTATCTTATAATATCAAAGTATTTTTTTCGACTTTTTTTTCTATTTGCATAGCCATTATTTGCATTTTCTTTGCCATACAATTTTGGCAAAGTTTCAAGAAGAAAAAAATCGATTTTATTTATTCACATGGTTTGTATCAAAAAAAAAATAAATATTATACTAGTAAATTAAAGAATAAATAGAAAAATAAATACAAACGCAAGATATATAACATAATAATATTAATAATAATATTTAAATGTAAACAAAGAAAAATAGAAGAAAAGTTAAATAAAAAAAATTAAAAAGAAACTACGTAAGTTAGCAAAGAAAAAATGTATATAAATAATTTAATAATATACTTTCCTTTAATTAAATAAATAAAGTGATTAAAACTATATTTGAAAAAAAAAATAATTTAAAACTAAACAAAAATTACTTACTCATTATCTTCTTCTTCTTTCTTTTTGGGCTGATAATTTTTTACTAATCGCCTGTAAAAATACAAAAATAGAAAAAGAAAAAAAAAGAGAAATTATTAAAAAAACATTTAACTAATCAATGATTAATTGGGTTAGTAATTGTTTTATGATTTATTTCTTTGTTTTATTTTAGTTTTAAAACATGATAAAAACCTTATAAAAACAACAACAAAGAGAAAGAATTATGCATATTATTAATAAAACATGCTTCTTCATCTTCATTATTATAAACAAATTCAATTAACATAAAAATTATTATTATTGTTGTTATTTTTTATTGCTTATACTAACTCAACGTGTGGCATGTAACTAACTACTTTTAAAGAGTTTTGTTTAATTTAATCTGATTTTTTTGTTAGAGGCTTAAATAAACGTTGCAACGTTTTTTTTAACATGCAACATTCATTTTTTTATATTTGGTTTTCTTTTTTTTTAGCGGTGAAAATTAAATCTGATTTAACAAATATGAAAAAGAGGAAAATTGGTGAAAAATATATTGATGCAGTTTAAACTGCAGTTAATTAATTAAGTATTTAACTGTAACACCTTTAACTTTGCTCGTATGTAGACAGCAGTCGGTTGAGTGAAAGAGACGTCAGAGAGACATTGTAATGTTTTCTTCGCAGAGATCTACAAATTAATTTGCCAACAGTAGAATTTAATATATAAGTTGTTTGATCTATTACCGAAATTAAATATTGATCAATGGTCCACATTATATTTTAATCTAAAATTTAGTCCTTATTATAGTTTTATCTAAAATTTAGACTATAGTTTAATCTTTAGTGTGAATTATAGTTTGATCTATAATCTGGACTATAATTTGATCCAAACTATAGTCTGATATTTTGTCTAGATTATAATTTGATTAATACTATAATTTGATGTATATTACAGACTGGACTATAGATTGATCTGTAGGCTCAACTATAGACTATTGTTTTCTTTATAGCCTAGAGTATAGACTATAGTTTTATCTACTGACTAGACTATAGTTTGATCTGTAGTCTACAGTTTGATACATATTCTATGCTATACTTTTGTTTATAATTTAGACTATAGTTCGATCCGCCGTCTAGACTCTAGTTTGATCTTTAGACTAATTTTTCAGTAATAGAATTTAGTATATAAGTATTTGATCTATTATCGAGACTAAATATTGATCTAATTTTATTAATACTATAGTTTGATGTATATTTTAGACTGGACTATAGATTGATCTGTAGGCTCCACTATATTTTGATAAATAGTCTAGATTTAGTTTATACTATTGACAATAGTTTGATTTATAGTTCTGACTTTAGTTTGATTTATTGTCTAGATTATAGTGTTATCTATAGACTAGACATTGATCAATAATTTGATCTTAAATTTAAGAATTTAGTTGGATTTATAGTACCGACTATAGTTTGGCCTACAGTCCAAAGTTTGATATATAGCCTATTGTTTTGATCTTTACTAAGTCTCGACTCTAAGCTATAATTTGATCTATAATATAGAATTTTGTTTGATTTATGGTTCAGACTATAGTTTAGCATATAGTCCTGAATATACTGAAGACGATAGTTTGATCTTAAGCTTATCTATAGACTAGAGTGTAGTTTAATCTGTAGACTATACAATACTTTGATCTATAGTCTAGACTATAGTTTGATTAAATTTGAACTATAGTTTGATATATGGACTAGACTATTGTGTGATCTATAGACTAAATTCTAGACTATAGTGTGATCTATAGTCTTGATTATAGTTTGATCTACTGACTAGACTATAGTTTGATAAATAGTATAGTCTTTAGTTTGATCTATAGTCTACAGTTTGATACATAGTCTAGACTATAGTTTGGACTATAGTTTTGTCTACAGTCTAGACTATAATTTGATCCGCAGGATAAACTATAGTTTGATCTATAGGCTAGTGCAGTCTATAGTCTAGTCTATAGTTTGATACATATTATAATTTGATCTATAACCTAAACTATAATTTGATGTCTGTAGTCTAGACTATAGTTCGATCTATAGTCTAGAATATAGTTTAATCTATAGACTAGATTACAGTTAGATGTACAGTCCAGATTATATAGACTATTGTTTCATCTATTGTTCTAGACTTCAGATTTATCTATAGAAGACTATAGTTTAATCTACTGACTAGACTATTGTTTGATCTGTAGTCTTCAGTTTGATACATAGTCTATACTATACTTTTGTCTATGACTTAGATTATAGTTCGATCCGAAGTCTAGACTATAGTTTGATATATATACTAGAATGAACTATATTTTGATATATAGGCTACAGTTTTATTTATAATTGAGTCTATAGATTGATCTAGGTTAAAGTTTGATCTGTAGTCTAAACTATAGTTTGATGATTTATAGTCTGGACTATAGTTTGATCTATAGTCTAGAATATAGTTAATTATATAGACTAGTTGAATGTATAGTCTAGATTATATAGACCATAGTTATCTATTGTTCTAGACTATAGTTTCATATTCAGTCCAGACAATAGTCCAGTCTATACTTTGTTCTATATGTAGTCTATTGTTCAGACTATAGTTTGATCTTTAGTCTGTAGCTTAGACTATAGTTTAATCAATATTTCAGAATATTTGTGAATTGATCTGTTGTTCATACTATAACTTAATCAATTGCCCTGATAAAAGTTTTTTTTTTTATAAAATTTCCAATTCAATGATTTCACTTCTTTGGGCTATAGAAGAGATTGTAATATTTAATTTGACTTTATATTAATATAACTAAAATTACTATTACTTATTACTTTTCGCTTCTATTAACTTCATTTTGTGAAACTTAATAACTTCTCATTCTCAACTATATTACCGGCTCAAGGGCTTTGGGGAACAACAGTCTCCTGTTAAAAAATTATTGATTGCAATTTCCTAATAAAATTATATTGTCATCATTTTGTCATGCTTACTTCAAAGAGAGAAAAAAAAACTATGTATAGACATTAATAATCTTCAGATTATTTCATAATCAAGATTATAATCATTATCGTCTTATCCATAGACAACATAAAATTTTCCTTAATTTAATAAAAAAAAACTGAAGATGAATTTTGTTAATTTTTAATGATATAATAACGAGCTGCAAGAAGAAAAAAGAAACCCATAAACAATTTCTAACTTAGACTATATCGAAACTAAAAGACGAAAAAATTTATCGCAAAGTCAACAATTTGAAGTCGTGTTGATTTTTCCTCGGTAATTGTGGAGTTGTTACTGTTGCAAGTTTTTGTTGCTGGCAGCCAAAATGTGCAGTAATTGTTTTGCTGCTAAATTTGTCAAATCCAAAGAAAACAAGTTAGAAATTATAGTCAGGCGAGGTCGACCATATAATACCCTACAACTGTTACAAAAATAAAATGTTATTTAGTTTCAATAATAAAGGATTAATGTTGAATTGTACCTTGCCTAAGATATATGTACTTAAACTATTTATTGTTGAATAAAATTGTGGACATTTAAGTCAAATTTTGAAGGAGGCTCTCTAAATATAAAGCTCATAAGGGTCATTAAAACTAATCACTCCTATCACCAATAGAAGTGAAAATTTTGTTCGGGTCCTCTTTTACATCACTTACTTCAGGCTCAACATGCTTAATTTTATGTTTCTATATTCAATATTATAGAAAATTCAAAAGAGTACCTTTTGAAAAACGAAAAAGTACTCAAAAGTTCCCTTCTATGGGTACCCACAAAATTCCGACTCTTCATACTTAATTTCATGTTTCTAGGTTTAATGTTATAGAAAATTCAAAAAAGTACTTTTGTAGAACATATAAGTACCAAAAAATTCCCATTGTCTTGTTCTCGTCTAATCCGGGCTCTACATACTTAATTTCATGTTTCTAAGTTCGTTATTATAGAAAACTCAAAAAGTACCTTATGTAGAATGAAAAAGTACCAAAAAATCCCCTTTGATGTGTTCTTGTCTAATACGTTTCATGTTCATTATTATAGAGAACTCAAAAAGTACCTTTTGAAAAACGAAAAAGTACCAATATCTGTCTGATCATGAATTAAATATCTTTGATGCAATTTTGAGTGGTTGTTTTGGATTTTCGCTCATATCTCAGTTATTTATGGACCGATTTTGCTAATTTTAAATAACGATCTTCCCGAAAGCATGTCTTACAGAATTATTGAAAATTCGGATCTTGCAGATATCTGGGATCTTTAAAAAACGGATTTCAACAAACACACAGACAGACAGACGGATATGGCTTAATCGACTCCGCTATCTAAATTTATTGCAATTCCGGGGAAAATTGGTTACAGTCTACTGTTTGGCTTAGTCCTTGCATATATTGAAAGAGGTCAGACCTGAGCACCGCATAATCTGGTACTACAGGTGGCCAGTTGTCCGCAGGACTATATCCTGGCTGGTCAGTTGATTGAGGTTCTTTCGGGATCCACTGTAGTTTGAACCCAAATTCGCTTGGAGAGTAAGTGGCGGTTAAAAGTCTGATGGAAATGAGTTGGTATTAATTGTATATGGTACGGGATGAATGTGGGGTACCACAGCCTCATCTACCCGTCTACCTATAATAAATGTGTCGTATGAATGAGATGTGTGCTGGGTTGTATAATGATGAATGAAAGGTATCATATATGATACCATTGAATTTTCTTTCCGTGTCCAGATATGTACGGAGAATACTCTGTTCATATTAGAATTACCACAGTGTGTCCCTTCGAGTAAGAACTAAGTACTCGGCTTATTTGATGGATTCGTACTTGGGTCCACCGGTTAAGTCTCTAGCTGCTGTTGCCGAATCAACAGAGGCCATTCCATCTGCGTGGTTGTAAACAGAAGTGATGTTTTTACATCTCGAAAGTTAAGCAACGGGCCAGCAATGGTCAGTGCTTGTACATGGACCGGCCCAATCCATGTACAAACATTGCCACATGAGTTCTTCATTGAAGGATTCAGGGGCGATGGTAGACCGTTGTTCAAGTATACCCAGTAAATGAAAAAGACTAATTATAGACTGATCTATACTTTTGACCTATTATTTTGACTATAAACTGATTTAAAGTCTTTACTGTAGATTTATCTATAGTCTTGGCCATAGATTTATCTATAGCCTTGACTATAACTTAAACTATGGTCTTGACTATAGATTGATCTATAGTCTTGGCTATAGATTGATTTATAGTTTGATCTATAGTCCTCACTATAGACTGATCTACAGTCTTGACTATAGACTGATCTACAGTCTTGACTATAGACTGATCTATAGTCTTGACTATATACTGATATATAGTCTTTACTATAGACTGTTCTATAGTCTTTACTATAGACTGTTCTATTCTTTACTATAGACTAATCTATAGTCTTGACTATATACTGATCTATAGTCTTGACTATGGACTGGGATAGGGCATCATGCTAAGTTCTCATGCACAGTACTCGACATTCATTCATACCCTTCTCACGAATGTGAAGGGTTTAGTGTTTACGAAATAAACGTCTTTTGCATAATATTTTCTTTTTAGCCACAACTGTCTTGATTTCTTTAAACGTACTACTATCATAAATATTTTTCCCATGATTAACCCATTTAAAGTGCAAAGACATAAAAAAAACAGAAAAAATAAATTTGTATATTTTATCATTTTGTTATGGCAAATAAGTAATAATGCAATACATAATAATTTTTGTTTTGTCTAAACCATGCGAAACTGTTTATTTTTTCTTTCTTGCAATTTAATGACTGTCACTACCATGGAGTGTAAAGTAATAAAATTTAATAGCGACATTTGTAACAAAATTTAAATATGTAACTTTTTTTTGTTAAAGATAATTGTGAATATATTTAAACAAAATATTATAAGGAAATTTTTTGTTGGCAGCGAATTTTTAAAATTGTAAGGCAACTATTATTGTTAATTGTTCTTTAATGATTCATTAATTTAATTGATGAAACAAATTGTTTAATTAAATTATCTCTGATCTGATGTAAAGTTTGCACAAATATAACAGAATTAATGTAATTGTAACATAAAGGGCAAAAAAATTGTTGAAATTGACGTTATTGTTGTTCAATTATTACATCAACTTCGACAGCAAATTGCCTTAGAAAAATAATATACAGAAATGTCATAAAAAGGGGGTTAATACCTATTACAAGTACAGAAATTTAATTGGTTAGAATTTTGATCTTGCGACCAGACATGGTTAATTGGATTTAAAAATCGGTAGTAAGGCCCAATATTATCTGTAATTGTACTGCGTAGTGGATAGGGATAAGAAAAAGCAGTTATAGATTAATAATATGAATCTATCAGCTGCTAGAGGTAGTACACCGCAAGCAGCATTGGATATTAGTCTAAATCTGGTCCCAATTAAGAAATACCTTGAAAATGTAGCATGTAAGTACCTATTCAGACTGTTCAGCTCAAGGACAAAGAACGAAGTATTTCTAACAGAAATTGAGGGAGGGTGTTACTAATCAGTGATTCCTATAAGGGATAAGTGGAATAGATCCGAAGTACTGTTTGTGAGGTGTGTAGCCTTTACTGCCGGGGTTTATTTGGTAGATGACAATATTAAAGTGTCTTACAGATTTCCGGAGAATGTAGCATCTTAAGACACACATTACTATTAAAGCTTTGTATTGAAAAAACGTTACGCCCAAGCTTGGTAAACAACTCCAAAAGTTAGGTTATACACAGTAAGGCTGTGTTGGGTACCGGGACAATGTGACGTACGGTGTACTGAGATTGCAGATGAATTGGCCAGACAGGGTAATGATCTGGAGTCCGATAGTAGGGTTGGTTTGGTAAAACCCCCTATTAGTTATTACTATAAATTTATTACCGAATATTACAAAATCTCCACCAACCGATCCTGGTACAGTATGCTGGATTGTGGGGTTTTTAGAACCGTATGGCCGTAGATAAATCAAGGACTAGAAAGGAATAGTATAAGGTTTTTAGTAGGTGTAATAACCGAATACCGCGCAAGTGAAGCCTTTAGGGGTAATAGAATCGGTAACACCCAGAACTTTAGCAGATTGTGTGAGAACGAGGAGAAATTGGCTAAAGTAGGGAATATTCTACGCCACTATCACTGAACACGGAGTCTGTGACTGAGATCGATTGCAAAGGATTCTGCGATCTACTGAGAGCGATATAGGCAATATTCTCGTTTGCATCAGGGGAATATTTTGCATTTCCAGTTAACAGCTAATGAGGGATTTTCTTCCTATGCCCACCTTTTTTTTTCTTAGTTTTTCTTGGAGGGAATTACCAATTTTCTTATCTTTCTCTTTTTTTCTCTTTTCTTCTGCTCTCTTTTTACTTTTTCTCGTTCTTTATTAAAGGAAATTAAAATAGACCCTTCGGTCTTCGAGTGGATGGATAGCTTTGCCATACAATCATATAAAGCTAAACGAAGCTGTTTAACTAACTAACTAATTAACTAACTAACTAACTAACAAACAAACAAACTAACTAACTAACTAACTAACTAACTAACTAACTAACTAACTAACTAACTAACTATTATTTCCTAAATAACTAACTAACTATCTAACTAACTATCTAACTAACTAACTAACTAACTAACTAACTAACTTACTAACTAACTAACTAACTAACTAACTAACTAACTAGCTAACTAACTAACTAACTAACTAACTAACTAACTAACTAACTAACTTACTAACTAAATAACTAAATAACTAAATAACTAAATAACTAAATAACTAAATAACTAACTAACTAACTATCTAACTAACAAACTATCTAACTAACTAACTAACTAACTACCTAACTAACTAACTAACTAACTAACTAACTAACTAACTAACTAACTAACTAACTAACTAACTAACTAACTAAAAAACTAACTAACTAACTAACTAACTAACTAACTAATTAACTAACGAACTAACTTCCTAACTAACTAATTTCCTAAATAACTAACTAATAAGGGGTTCATTGCTGATGAACTTTTGTCCAAATAAATGATCCCTAATTGAACCAAAAACTGTTAACTGAAGGACCCATAATTGATGTAAAAATTGTTAAAATGATGTTAAATTAATTGTACTAACGAAGCAACACTTGTTCAACTTTTGGATTCTTTGTTTTAATCAAAGATCTTCAAAATTGTTCAACTTCAAGTTTATAGATTCATAGAAAAGACCAAATATCGATTAAGCAAAAGTCCTCCAATTGTTGTAAAATCGATATAAATTAACAATTCAAAATTGATTGAACAAATTGTTTACTCGAAAGGCAAAAGCATGATATACAAATTGTATAACTACATCGCTAATGTAATGATTGATGTAATAATTATTAGACAAAAACCAACGTTTGAAGTAACAATTGTTCAATGTACAAATTTTTCAGTTCAAAAATACTAACTTTTGTTCAATGTTAAAATTTTTAAATGTAAACTATAGTAAAAAATTTTAATGATTTGGGTATAAAAATTAAAATTAATAAAAATATCATATAAAATCTTAAAAATCAGAATTATTCCTTTACTTCTTCTATTGCTCAGTATTTGTCAGGTGCATAAATGACGTTAACACGTTTTGAAAAATACAAAAAAAATTTAATTTTATTTTTATTTTTATACAAAGTAATGTCATTAAAATAATAATAACATTATAAAAAATAAACTAAAAACAACAATTTAATGCCTTAAACCAAAATAAAACTATAAAAAAAACAATTGCAACATTTTATAAGAAGTACATGGTCTTTATTTAATAACAAAATAATACGAAGCACAGACAGACAGACGGACAGACAAATAAAAATATAAACATACTTGAAACTGTCAGTTAAATTGTCAATATTAGAGTGTTGTGCTTGCTTTGTTGTGTCCGTATGATGCCAAAAAAGGTCAAAATTACAAAGATTTTCGAACTGTGCTTTAAACCACAACACACAATATTTTAAACACTTGCAATGGTAATATAATTCATACTTTATAGACAATTTTAAAAGCTTCAAGGTTGATCTACAAACTTTAGAGAGCAACAAGCCACCAACCACCACCAATCAAGTTAACATATGGTGGTTGAATGCATTTTAGTGGCGCAATTGAAATAAAGGGTGATTTTTTGTTGTTCGAAATTGAAAATGTAATAATGTAATGATGTAATTAGTATTCGAAGATTAATGTAAGATTTGTTCAATAAGAAGATTGATGTAAACATTATTCAACTGAGGAATCATCTTCAGTGGAAGATATTTTATCATTTATGCATTTTTTCCATTAAAACTTTCATTATTGTTGTGAAAATTTTGTTTAAAAGTTTGACATTAAATTGAGGTAGAAATTTGTTTAAAAGTTTGTCATTAAGTTGACATTAAATTGATGTAAACATTTATTCAAAAGTTTGACATAAAATTTATGTAAAAAATTTTCAAAAAAATCTGTCTGTTTTACCAAAAAGAAAAAACCGAAAAGTTAGTGAAATATTTTTAAACAAATGAATAAAAATATGATAAAAATTATTTAAATTCCTCGATTTTGAAAAGCTCTTCTAAATATTGAAGAGATTAAAGATTTCCCGGTGCTCAAAATCATTTTAAGCAATATCTGATACTTCTAAAGGAAACACCCTTTATAAGTTTAAACAATTGAATTGTACAGAAATTGTTGCAGAAAATCAATAAGAACGTAAATAACCATATCAATTGGCATGAATCAAGATTTTGGTTTGCCAACACTGACAGACAAGATATACTAATTAAGAACCAAAACCAATAGATCGAAATTTGGTGTTTAAGCAAACTTTAGTCTACGAAAAGCTTAGAGTTTTTCTGCATAAACAAAACAGTGGTTAATTAAAGCTCTCTTTAGTATGGAATTATTTAAGTTTATTTAAATGTTCTTAATGGTGATATATTATTCTGAACCTTTGGAGCTTAATTTAAGCTTTTCTTGCTAGAAAAAACTTTCTTCAATTCAAGGTTTTGTAAAAGCTTTTATTAGGCTGAAAATCAGTTGTTAACTGAAGCTTATCTAAAGCTATCTTTTGTAAGTAACTGAAACTGAAAGGTAACTTAAAACTTTGGTTAACTACAGCTTTATTACAATTAATCTTCAATGAAACCTTTTGGTTGTAAGCTCTAAGTTAATTTAAATGTTTTTAGTGACAATATAATTTATTACTATTCTAAGCTTTTGGAGCTTAATTAAAGTTTTTCTTGCTAGGATTATATTTGTAAAAGCTTTTATTATGCTGAAAATCAGTTGTAAACTAAAGCTTATCTGAAGCTCTCTCTCTCTTGCAAGAAAATTGAAAGGTAACTTCAAACTTTGGTTAACTGCAGCTTCATTATAATTAATATTCAATGCAAGCTTTTTGTTGTAAGCTCTTCTATTCATAAGTCAATTATTTGTTATTTAGATAGTTAGCTAGTTAATGATTGTTTCAAGCTTTACTTAACGGAATTGTATTAAGCTTTCCTTTACGCAATCTTTTGCTAACGTATAGATCAAGCTTTTCATAACGGAAATATTCCACTAACGTTTGGATACCTACTTAAACTTTGATAACAGGAAATCCATGGAAATTTGCCGCTCTTGTTTTGCTCAAGCAAATTGTAACAAGTTTTCTTTAAAGGAAATATCTAGCCAGGATTTAGCTTAAGCTTTTCTTAAGGCAAGTATTCCGTAAAGTTTAATAAAAGTTTTCCATAAAGAAAATATATCGCTTTCGCTCCAGCTGTTCTTAACATAAATCATTACCTTAAGTTTTCTTAACGGAAATCTATCGCTAACAGTTAGCAAAAGCTTTCTTTAACAAAACTATATCTAAAGTTTAACAAAACGCTTTCCAGGAAGAAAATATATCGTTATCGTCAAAGCTCAACTCTATCGCTAACGTTTAGCTCAAGTTTTCCTTAATGGAAGTCAATCGCTAAAAGTTAGTTTAAGCATTTCTTAATAGATATCTCTAGCTTTTGCTCAAGCGTTTTCTAACTGAATTCTATCTCACAATAATTCCAAATGTATAAAGAATTCTATTGCTACCTCAAGCTCAAAGCTAACAAAACTATATCTAAAGTTTAACAAAAAGCTTTCCAGGAAGGAAGAGTTCAGCTTTGACGACTAAACTCTATCGCTAACGTTTAGCTCAAGTTTTCCTTAATGGAGGAAGTCTATCGCTTAAACTTAGCTCAAGCTTTTCTTAATAGATATTTATAGTTTTTGCTCAAGCTTTTTCTAACTGAATTCTATCTCATAATAATTCCAAATGAATATAGAATTCTGTCGCTACCTAAAGCTAAAAGTTATTGTTAGATCAAGTTTTCCTTAACGGAAATCTATTGCTCTCGTTAACTCAATGTATTCACCAATTTTAGCATTTGTTTTTAAACATTAATTATTTGGTTTGGACAAACATATTTATCTTTCAAAAAAACGTAAATTCTTAAGAATTATTTATTTAGGTTTTTTCTCATTTTCTATTAACAATTTATTACACTAAAACTTGTACTCAAAGTCACTCCTTATTTTGAAATAATTTAAAATACACTTTACATGGTACTTGGAAACGCCAAAAAGTTTTAATATTTTATTACAAACAAAAAATTTTTTTTTGAAGTTATTTTTCAACAATTAAAAAACACACCTTTTAATGAAATTGTGGCCTCAATTACAATATCTGGCCAATAAATAAAATTAAAAAAACAAGACAAATGTTCTGCCACAAATTGTCCACTTTCACACGTCATTGTTTGCTTGTTAAGGTGGGCATGATATAATATTACAAATTAAGGGGCGCCTGGTATAATGTTTCTAATAGATAATTTGTGTTTTCCCCCCATTTTTTTTGTAATGAGTGTTGTTGCATTTTAAAGTGTTGAGGGTCTCCCCTTTTTATTTTGGTTTGTTGTAGGTAATCTATTTTGATTACATTAGATGGGGGTGTCAAATTTCTATTACTGGGGTTACGTTTGAAGGCAACAGTTTATAGAAAGAGCAATTTAAATTTTAAGTGTTTGCTAGATTGTGGGGAAAAGTTGTCAATTAAAGTTAAGTGTTTGTTGCAGATACTTGTGTATTTAGAAGACTTATTTTCCATGAGTAGAGCAGTTGTCATTGAAGTACACTGTTTTGCAGTAATTTTAAGAAAGATTGATTGTCACAAAGTTTAGTTGGAACAACGATTAGGAAACGCCAAAAGAGCTTTGGCTATCGTTAGCTTAAGCTTTCTTTAGCAAAAATCTTTCGCTAACATTTAGTTCAAACTTTTCTTAAACGAATACTTTTCGCTAACGTTTAGCTCAAGCTTTTCTTAACAGAAATCTATCGCTAATGGTTAGCTCAAGCTCTTGGCAGATATCTCTAGTTCACGATTAGCTAAAGCTTTCTTAATCTGTCACTAAAGTATGTTTAAGCTTTCGGCATCATTTCCAAGATTATGGATTCATTTTAAACGCTTACGTTTAACTTATGCTTTCATTAATAGAAATCTTTTCGCTAACGTTTAGCTCAAGCTTTTGAAAGCAAGAAATCTATCGCTTGTGTTTAGCTCAAGCTTTCCTAAACATAAATTTATCGCTAACGTTTAGCTCAAGCTTTAGGTTGATAATGGTAAGCTGAAGCCTGCCTTAACTGAAATCTCTCGTTTACGGTTAGCTCAAGCTTCCTCAATCTGTCACTGTATGGATTCATTAGGTGCGTTTGCTGATAGTTAACTGAAGCTTTCCTTAAAAGAAATCTAAGCTCAAGCTTTTCTTAACAGAAATCTATCGCTAACTTTAATATCAAACTTTCTTAACAGTAATATATCGCTAAAGTTTAACTGAAGTTTTTAAGATAACTGTTAACAACGGTTTGCTCATGCCTTCCTTAACAGAAATCTCTCTTTTACGGTTAACTCAAGCTTTTTCAATCTGTCACTAAAATAAGTTCAGCTTTCGGTGTCATTCCCTAAAACATCAGATGCGTTTGTTGATGGTTAGATCAAGCTTTATTGCTATCGATTAGGCCAAGCTTTCCTTAAAAGAAATCTTTTCGTTAACGTTAAGCTCAAGCTTCTCTTAACATAAATCTATCGCAAACGTTTAGCTCAAGCTCTGCTTAACAGGAATCTAAAACTAAAGTTTAACTCAAGATTTCTTAACAGTAATATATTGCTAATGCTTAGGTTACCAACTGTTAGCTCAAGTCTTCCTTAACAGAAACCTTTTGTTTGCGGTTAGCTTTCTCAATCTATAACTAAAGTCATTCCCGAGATTATGGATTCATCAGGTGCGTTTGCTGATGGTTCGCTCAAGCTCTCCTTAATATAAATCTATCGCTAAAGTTTAACTCGAACTTTTCTTAACATAAATCTATCGCTATCGTTTAGCTAAAGCTTTTTAAACAGTTACCTCAAGCTTGTTCGATTTTATAACCAAGTATGTTTAAGCTTTCGGTGTCATTTCCAAGATTATTAGGATTCATCAGATGCGTTCGCTTGTTTTTTCACAAACCACGCTTTTTTGATTCTGGCTTTTCGGAAAGGTATCTGTTAATTGTACCATTAAGCTTTCTGAAACCTCGCAATGCGATCACTTGGCAAGAGATTATATAGCTTGATAACTCTAAATATTTTGTACATGGACCGGTGTCAATTGAATGTTTCCATTGAAGTTTCCCAGGAGGAATGGTCTATCATGTGAGTGAAAAAGACCATCGCAAAATAAGGCCGTCAAGACAGGTGACATCACTTCGACATTTTTGTGTTTTTCTTTAGTTCTAGCACTCTCTTATCGTATGAATCAGAAATGATGCAAGAGAAGACAATACAGAGCTAATGCTAAAACCTAAACTATATATTAAATCCATTTCCTATGTTTATCTCACTGATCTTGGTTAAAGTGAATTAGACATTTCTAAAAAAAACCTATCCCTATTCAAATCTTTGTAACACTTTAATAAAAAAACATCACAAGATTATCATATTAATCAAAAATTTATATCTTTAAAATCGTTTAGTAGGAAATACCAGTATTGGCCTTGATCCAATCCAAGTAGCTGGTCAAACGGGTGAAGGCAGCAGGATAACCCTTAGCACAACCAGCAGCAGCACCGAATGAGGTCAAACCAACTTGAACTTTGTTGGATTCCAAAACCAAAGGACCACCAGAATCACCATTGCAGGTAGAGACACCACCAGGAGTAGAAACGCAAATGTTGGAGGAAGTAACAATAGAGCTGCCATAAGTTTGAGCACACAAAGAGTTGGTAATGACTTGCATACGAGCCCATTGTAAGTTGTTGGTAACAGAGGTGGCAGCATCGGAGATTTTACCCCAACCAGAAGCGATAACATAATCACCAGCATATGTAGAGTAAGAGTTGGCAATGGCGGGTAATTTAACAGCTTGGATTTTAGAGGTATAGCTGACGGTAGGAATGCGAATCAAGGAGATATCGTTTTTCAAGTTATTGCTGTTCCAGCCAGAGTGAATGATAATGTTGTCCTTGGAAACGGTGTAGGTGACTTCGGCAGATGTGCGTACGGTGGCACCCAAGTAAACGGTAACCGATTGTATACCATCGGTACAGTGAGCTGCAGTCAAAACCCATTGCTTGCCAATCAAAGAACCACCACACCAGGCTGACGAGAGAGCATTAAGTCTTAAGGAAAGACCAACCTGATAGGGGAATTGACCTACCGACGCAGTATTGCCATTAGTAATACGTCCCTCATTTTCCAAAACAGGCATAACCACATTACGGGGTTCGATTACGCCAGCCGAAGCGGTGGCCAAGGCCAAAGCGAATATAATTAAGAATTTCATTGTTGTTCCTTAAGTCAACAAACAACTGATGTTTTTTGGGCTCTCGAACCATAGTATTTATAGTCGAAATTATTTTATGGGGTGCAAACCTTATCAGGTAACATATATATAAAAATGAAAACATAATAAAGACGTGTGTCGTTTCATTATCGTGTTGCATTTATTATTGATCGTTAAAGGAAACTTAGGCATTAGTGTGATTTATTGCCCAATATATTCTAGCGATTTTGTGCCATAGTGCAAAATCATTTTGCTTTTGTTTTGGAAAGTTTGATAAGGCTCTGATAGTGTTAAAATCAGTACTTTTCATTTCTGTTCTTTTTAATTTAGATAATGAATATAAGTCTTTTTTACTTAAGAATTCATTGGAGGCGGTGATTTACTTGTGTTTCAAGTATTTTAGCAACCAGATCATTTTTTCTAGTTCTTCATTTGTAAGTCCTTTGTAATAAAATTCAAGAGTACGGAAATGTAGATAATTAGCTTTTCGTGGTAAACATTTTTGGATTTATAGTTAAAATACTCTTGAAAATATTTCCAGGAATAGAGACAAGATTTCAATAAATTTCTAATAAATTTATCTGTTCTTGGGTTTCAAACGAGAAAACTCTGGAAACTTTTTTCTATTTTAAACAAATCCAAACCAAATCGAAAAGGTTACTGTGAAAGTTAATTGCGCAAGAGATCAATCAAGTAAAGTCGAAGATACTGCGTTCTGACCGAACCACCCAACTACTCAGTAAATGTTCTAGTTTCTGAGATTATTCAGCTGAATGGGAACAACATGTTATAGTGATCGTGAAAGTTCTTGTATAGTGACCGAAACACCCAACTTGTCAGTAAATCTTCTAGTTTCTGAGCTTACTCTTTATAGTAATCGTGGAAATGAACTTATTAAAGATCACATCATTCTTTAATTGTGATCGTGTTGGAACTCATTGTACTCCAAAGTTAAGAAAACATATAATTAATTAATCATTATTTGAGGAATCAGCTTCGATCGAATCAAAACGTTGGACCACTAAGCTGACAACTTTTGAGAAGTAAACTCTCTTTTCTCCCAATTGTTAATATTTCTATTCTAATCTGTTGTAAATAGAGATAGAATAAAGAGTTGAATAGACTCCGTTTTGACCGGGCCACTCCACTCGTCAGTAAATCTTCTAGTTGTTTTTGTGCTTATGGGAAAAGCTTGTTAGTGATCGTGCAAAAGAACATCTTGTTTAGCGATTAAATGTATAATTCTAACAGGAATTATTCAAGGTTAAAGATCATATTATTCTTTAGCTGTATTAGAATGAAACTCGGCGTTTTCCAAAGTTAAGAATAAATACAATTAATTGTTGATTATCTGAGGAATCAGTATCGTCCGAGTTAAAACGTTGGACCACTAAGCTTACAACGTTCTGAGGAGTTAAACTCTCTTCGTTCCGAATTGGAAATAATTCTGTTCTAATCTGTTGTAAATAGAGATAGAATAAAGAGTTGGATAGATTCCGTTTTGAGTGGTTGACCTTTACTAGTCAGTACGTCTTCTAGTTTCTGTGCTTATTCTGCTGAATGGGAACAGCACGTTATAGTGATCGTGGTAATTAACATATTGTGTAGCGATCAAATGTATAACTCTAACAGGTATTCTTTAAGTTTAAAGATCACATCATTCATTAGTTGTGTTCGATTGGAACTCAAAGTGATCGAGTTCTCCAAAGTTAAGAAAATAATACAATTAATTGTTAATTATAAACGTTGGACCACTAAGCTAACGTTTTGAAAAGTAAAACTCTCTTCGTTCCCAATTTGAATAATTCAGTTCTAATCTGTTGAAAATAGAGTGGAATAGACTCCGTTTTGATCAGACAACTCAACTCGTCAGCACGTCTTCTAGTTTCTGTTCTTACTCAGCTGAATGGGAACAGCTTGTTATAGTGGTCGTGGAAATGAACATCTTGTGTAGCGATTAAAGGAATTATAAAAAGAATTATTCAAAGTTAAAGATCGCATCATTCATTAGTTGTGTTCAATTGGAACTCAAAGTGATCGAGTTCTCTAAAGTTAAGAAAAAATACAATTAATTGTTGATTATTTGAGGAATCAGCATCGTCCGAAAAAGTTTTCTTCGTTCCAAATTCAAGAACTTTCTATTCTAATCTGTAGATGAAGTGGGTGTTAGTTTTTTCCTTCGTGATAGAGTGATACTAAGTTTTCTGTTAAAGTTAAGAAAGTCATCCGCTTGAATAGACAGTTGTCGAGTTAAGTCAAAACTTTTTTAAAACTTTGGGCCACTAAACTTACGAGTTACAATCGGTTTGTTCCAATTAATGATTATAGAGCTGATTTTCTGTAAGAAACCTTATGTTTCGATCGTGTTAAGAACTAAGTTTTCTATAAAGTGAGGAAATATCGAATTGTTGTTTATTGAAGGAAAAATACATCCATCCGGTCTATGTTGCAATAAGGCCGAGTTTGTTCCCAAGATAAGTTTTTTATCTTCTCTTCTTTTTAATTCGAATTAAGGATCTACATAATTCATAATTCGAATGGCTTTAATAAATGTGAGAATTTTGGACTCTTTTCACCCGTTTTGAAACCTTGAGTTAGTTGCTGAATTAGAAATCATTAAAACAAAATTAAGATTAACGGTTCCTTTCTGTTATAGAACAAAGAATATGAAATGAAGAAGCATCTTCTGGTTGATTTAGTATTAATAGAATTCAGCCGTATGGGAAAGACTCGTTTTTTAAGACCGCTAATCATCAAAATCTTAAGACGTTTCATTGTCAGCCGGATAAGAAAAAACTTCCTTTAGCCGAGATCCTCTTCAGCTGCCAGCGAAATGAAGAAAAAACTTCCGATTCATTCAAGTAAAGAAGAGTTTATTCGAATCGGAGTTAATCTTTTTGGTTGTGAGCGAGAGAGAGTGAGAGAGAGAAATCTTCTTTAATACCAGATCGACACGTTCCTCTGTGGCTGTGAGGGAGAGGTAGAACATCGAATTGACTGTGTGGGACTTAGTTGGAGTAAACAAAATTCTTTAGCGGTGATCACAAGTTTCCGGCGTATTAAACTGTGATCGTCGAGTTTTAGCAAATAGGAACTAGTTTAAAACTATATGAAGATTTGTTTCTATATTTGATTAAAGTGAGGCAGCGTTTATTCAAATCGGAATTGTTTTAATTATCGTCAGATCTGAGATGTCCATCGGATATATGTGAGTGATGCTCAGTCGAGTTTGACTTAGTTGGGATAAACAGAATTCTTTAGCGGTGATCACAAGCGTATTAAACTGCGATCGTCGAGTTGTAGCAAATAGTTACTACTTTGAAACTATATAAAGATTTGTTACTAAATTTTGAGAAATTCGACCGCAAAGAAAGTCGTAAGTGTTTCAAATTATCTTCACAAAAATTTTTCAAATAATTCTCCTCTATAAGTGACGTCAAAACTTATTGCAAACAAAGACTACTGAATAAAATTCCTAATATATATGATAAGATAATTAAAGTCAAACCAAATTGCTTTAATTGTATCGCAAAAAAGAGGTTGTATTTAAAGAAAACGTGTTAAAACTTACTGAAAATAAATAATTTAAATCTAAAGGTTTTTCCCAAACTAGCCACTCGTAAAAAGGTTTCCTTTAGTAAAGAATTAAAATAATAAATCAAATCTTATCTCAACTGCTAGGAAAACCATAGATTATGGACAAAATTTCTCTATAAAACCTTTGAATTAAAAGTTTATAACTTTAGTAGTTTTGCAGAGTAGTAGACTAACATGAAATTCTTAATAATTTTTGCTTTGGCTTTGGCCAGTGCCACCGCTGAATTGCAGCAGCGCAATGTTGTAGTACCCGTCGTTGAAACTGAGGGTCGTATTACCAATGGCAATAATGCTGCTGTGGGTCAATTTCCCTATCAAGTTGGTTTGTCGTTGAAAGTTAATTTTCTTTCCTCCTCCTGGTGTGGTGGTTCTTTGATCGGCAACCAATGGGTTTTGACTGCTGCCCATTGTACTGATGGCATTAACACCATTACCGTTTACTTGGGTGCTACCGTGCGTACCGTAGCTGAAGTTAGCTATACTGTTACCAAGGATAATGTCTTGATTCATGCTGGCTGGAATAGTAAAACTTTAAAGAATGACATCTCTTTGATTAAAATCCCTGCTGTGGCTTATTCAGCCAAGATCCAACCAGTTAAATTGCCCGCCATTGCCAATTCTTACTCTACATATACTGGTGATTATGTTATTGCCTCCGGTTGGGGTCGTATCTCTGATGAAGCCAGTGGTGTTACTAATCATTTGCAATGGGCTCGCATGCAAGTAATCAGCAATGCTGTTTGTGCTCAAACTTATGGTTCGGCAATTGTTACTGCCTCCAATATTTGCATTTCTACTGCTAATGCTGTTTCCACCTGTAATGGTGATTCTGGTGGTCCTTTGGTTTTGGAATCCAGCAAGGTTCAAGTTGGTTTGACTTCGTTCGGTGCTAAAGTTGGATGTGAAAAGGGTTATCCTACCGCTTTTACCCGTTTGACTAGCTATTTGACCTGGATCCAGGCCAATACTGGTATTGCCTACTAAGTGTTTTCATGTAGTTGATAGTAATCGAATAAAATTGTTTTAATTTATTAAACAATATTTTGTTTTCATTAATTTAAACTAATTTAAAGAATTATTTAATTATTAAAGATGTCTCCTAAAAGTATGCCAAGCTTTAAAATTAAAACTCATTTAAATGGTTTTTAATAAAGAGCCTTGGGTTATACTTTAAATATAATAATATGGAATAGTTTTAAGTGTTGCAATAAAATTCAACATCCTTAAAATATGCCAACGTTTGTTATTAAAAAGGCTTTTTAATAAAGCGCCTAGGGTTATACTATTATTTGAAATTCCAAGCTAAATATTTCTATTTGTTATCTGGCGAAAAAGTTTATACTAAGAGGAAAATAAAGGGCCTTGAACAAAAGCAGAAAAAAACATGCCTCTTGTCTGTCAGTCTGCATGTCATTCGTTTAATTAAATTACTAGAACTGAACTAAAACAAGAACTGATCTAAAACTGAACTAGAACTGAACTAGAACTGAACCAGAACTGAATTAGAACTGAACTAGAACTGATCTAAAACTGAACTAGAACTGAACTAGAACTGAACCAGAACTGAACTAGAACTGAACTAGATCTAAACTAGAACTGAACTAGATCTAAACTAGAATTATAGCTTATATACAAAAGTACATATTAGAACATCAATTTTTAGTGCCAAAATGTTATGATTACTTTTAAATAAAATCGTTTATTTTGCATATGAGAATTCCGCAAACTTACCTTAATTTAGCGGCATATTCTGTTTCTATCGCTAAGCGATCTCTTATAAAATTTGCATATTTATCCAAAAATTCAATGCCTTTATTTGTGTGTATCGCTAAATTATCGTACTGATCCTGTAAATAGATAAAATTAAAAAAAATCAACAAATTTTTCACACAAAAAACTATAAAATTTTTTATTATAAATTTAATTTAATATGAAAAGCTTTTTATTATAAAATAAAAAGGTCAAAGGCTTTTTTATCAATTCAAAACAAAAATAAATTAATTAAATATTTGGCAATATCATTCTTTTTTAATTAAAAGTAAAAAGTTATATTTTCAAAAACTTTGGGCAGAATGCTTATGAAACAATTTTGCAACAATTTCTATTATTTATATATTTTTCATTAAAATGAATTTAAGAGTAAATAGTATATTTTAGATTGTTTAATTAAAATTTTATTTTTAATTGATTACGTCTATCATTCGGTTTGGACTGTGTGTGTGTTGCTGAAAGCAGATATTTTGCAAAAGAAACAAAATAAGAATTGCTAAAATTATTTTTTAAGATTTTGGGCAAGAAAAATTCTATTATTAAAATGTTGAGTTATTCAATTGACGTAGTACGCAGCCATAAATGGTGTGTTTAACTCTTTGGGAAATCCACAGAATAGTAAATTTAAAAATATATATTTTAATAATATTATTTAGGTTAAGCAAAATATTTCCTTTCTTCTTATTGAAAATTAAGTTAACTATATATTAACCCTTTTGATGACTTAAGTACAAAAAGGAAACCACATTTTTTCTTTCAAAAATTCTATATGTTTTATGAACTGAACTAGTACTGAACTAGAACAGGAATAGAACAGAAATAGAACAGAACTAGAACAGAACGGAACTAGAACAGAACGGAACTAGAACTGAACTAGAACTGAACTAGAACTGAACTAGAACTGAACTAGAACTGAACTAGAACTGAACTAGAACTGAACTAGAACTGAACTAGAACTGAACTAGAACTAGAACAGAACGGAACTAGAACTAGAACTGAACTAGAACTGAACTAGAACTGAACTAGAACTGAACTAGAACTGAACTAGAACTGAACTAGAACTGAACTAGAACTGAACTAGAACTGAATAAGAACTGAATAAGAACTGAACTAGAACTGAACTAGAACTGAACTAGAACTGAAATAGAACTGAACTAGAACTGAACTAGAACTGAACTAGAACTGAACTAGAACTGAACTAGAACTGAACTAGAACTGAACTAGAACTGAACTAGAACTAGAACTGAACTAGAACTGAAATAGAACTGAACTAGAACTGAACTAGAACTGAACTAGAACTGAACTAGAACTGAACTAGAACTGAACTAGAACTAGAACTGAACTAGGACTGTATTAGAACTAAACTAGAACTGAACTAAAAATAAACTAGATCAGAACTAGAACTAACTGAACTTGAACTAAACTCGTAGTGAACTAGAACTGTACTAGATCTAGTTAGTTAGTTATGAATAAAATAGTTATGAATAAAATACAAAATTTTGTTTATCTTGAAAATTAATAGACCAAAGTTCTACAAATTTTGCAAAAAGAACTTAATTATACATCCGAACAAATGGCCGGACTTTCATCTGGGGGCTGTATGCTTGTTCTTGGCACCTCCCATATGAATTAAGTACAAAATTTCATATATCTGGGAAACTACTAAACTCTTCCAATTTTCCATGAAAATCTCTATTAAAATCTTAATTAACGTTCGTATTTTTCTCGGAGTTACTTAAATCTTAAAGCGTATTTATGACTCTAAGTTATATGTACTTATTTTCCTTGAAATCTTTATGAAATGGGTTAATGTTTTGGAGATTAAACAAAAACCACATAAAAAAGAAAACATTTTTATAAAAATGATTCAATTTATGCGGTTATATATCTCATGTTATGGAATTTTTTTTATTTACGATATAAATTCAGAAAGCTATGAGTAAAAAAAATGGGTTCTTTTTAATTAGTTAGTAGTAATATTATGTTGATTGTTTTAAATTATACATACATAGTAATTTCTTTAAACAAATCTTTAAAGAATGGTAATTATTAAAATTTAAACATAAAGAAGGAAAGTTCAAAATAATGGGGATTTTCCAACCAGTAGTAGAATATTCATTTCAAAGCAAATGTTTTAAGTCCCTGAAATTGTACGTGGGGCAAAAGTATTGTTAGTTTTAATGCAATATAAAGCTAAATTATAACAATGGCGAAGATATAATTTTTATATCATGAGTGTGTATTACAGAATCGATGTAGCACAGAAAAAAGAACATACGTCTGACTTCATCTTAGATTACTAAAGACGTATAAAGTAATTAATGGTTATATCATTGCAATGAGTAAATATGTATGCGTTAAAAGCGAGGGCGAGAGAGATGCACATTAGTGTCTAAAAAAGAAACAATAGTTCAGGTATGGACAGACTCCATGCACTGGACTATGGTTTAGTTTAATGACTAGTCTAAGAACTATTCTATTGACAAGTTTATTGACTACTCAATGATCTCAGGCACTGTCTGGATTCTATGAATTTTTCTATTGAAAAGTCTTGTCTAGTCTATGTACTAGTCTATTGTCTAGCCTATGTACTAGTCTATTGACTAGGCTTGGTTATTAACTACTTTTTGAACAAATTTATTAACAACTCAATGGACTAATATATGATCTATTCTATGGACTAGTCTATTGACAAGTTTATTAACTACTCAATAGACTAAGATGCTGACTAGTCTACTGAATAGTTTATGCTTCAGTCTATGGAATATCCAATGGTCAAGTCCAAGTCAATTGACTATTCTATTGATTTGTCTATTGACACTTCTTTGAAATAGACTATGATCTAGTCCATGTTCTTGTTTATTGAGTAATCTATGGACAAGTCAAATGATTAGGCTAGACAATGGACTATTAGGAGATAGGTCTACCGACATGTCTATGGACTAATCTATTGTCTTATAGTTTATGATAATCTATGAACAAAACTATTGATAAATTACTATTCTAAGGACTAGTCGACTGACTATTCTATGGATTAATCTATTAAATTGTAGAATGATCATTCTAAAGACTGATCTATTGACAAGTTTATGGTTTAGTCTATTATCTAGTTGATCGACTATTCTTTGATCTAGACTATATAGTCTAGTCTGCAGACGTGTCTATGGTCTATTGAAGTATATATGGACTAATCTATTAACTTGTAGAATGACTATTCTGCAATCTGATCTATTGACAATCTACTATTATCTAGTAGATTGACTATTCATTGATTTAGAATATAGTCTCGTCTGCAGACTTGTGGTCTATGGTCTTTAGACAAATCTATGACTGATTCCATTACGCGTCTTTGGTCTAGATTACACACTAATCTATACTATAGATTATTGACCAATATATGGACTATTGTCGAAAGTTTGTAATTTAAAATTATTAAACTTTGAAAATATATCACTGTTTAGTGATTTGAGTGGATTATTGTTCAAAATTACATAATTTTTAATACTATGATTGATTTCCTTAACATATCTGTTGATAAATTACAAATGTTAAACAAACAAAAACAAGTAATAAACAAATATTTATGCAACAATTGAAAGATTAACAAAATTATTAATAAATAAAAAAAAAAACAACAAGCTCTTGAAAATAATACAAAAAATTAACAATATTTTCTTATGTAAATTATAGATATTTTTAAAAATTTAAAAATAAAATAAATTCAATAACAACAAAATTTATGTAAAATTTAAAATGTTAAACACTTGAAGTTCAATTATTTATCTATTAAAAACAAGTTGTAGGAGTAACCAAATAAATCAAAATTTTTAAGCAAAAAAAAAAAAAAAATAGAGAAAAACAAAATCTTAAAACTCAAAACAAACAAGAAAAAATACCCCTCAAGAAAATACATCATTTTTTGTTTTTAACAAAAACTAGAGCAATTTTGTTTGTTTTCCTAAAGCTGTTGACAAATGTTTTTAACAAACATTTTTTTTATAGTTTTCTTTTATTATTTATATTCAACGACATCAACATTGTCAATAAAAGCAGTGGAAACATTGACGACCATAATAATAAAGAAAAAACAATTGTTTTGATATAAACACTATTTGGCACAAATATTGAATTGTTTTCGTTTTTTTTTTTTTGGTTTGAAAAAAAAATTATATCTTTTTTTCTTCGTTGAATGTTTGATGGTGGCGCTTTGATTCGATATTTTTTGCTGCTACCAAAGAGAATGAAAAAAACTTAAATCACACACATATCTTATGTCACTTGTAAAATCTAAAGAAAGAACAGCGTTTAAAAGGAATGAATTCTTTGATTAAATGATATTTCGAAATCATCGATCTTTTATAGAAAACTTAAAGAAAACTATAGACCAGACTATAGACTAGAAGTCTATACACTATAGACTATAGAATATACACTATATAATAGACTATGACTGGACTATAGACTAGACTAGACAATAGACCAGACCATAGACTAGGCTAAGGGCTAGGCTATAGACTAGACTATAGCTTAGACTATAAACTAGATTATAGACTAGACCACAGACTAGACTATAGACTAGACTATAGACTAGACTATAGATTAGACTATAGACTACTATAGACTAGACTATAGACTAGACTATAGACTAGACTAAAGATTAGACTACAGACTAGACTATAGACTAGACTATAGATTAGACTATAGACTATACTATAGACTAACTATAGACTAGGCTATAGACTGTACTATAGACTAGACTATAGATTAGACTATAGACTATACTATAGACTAGACTATAGACTACACTATAGACTAGACTATAGACTAGACTATAGACTAGACTATAGACTAGACCATAGACTAGACTATAGACTAGACTATAGACTAGACTATAGACTAGACTATAGACTAGACTATAGACTAGACTATAGACTAGACTATAGACTAGACTATAGACTAGACTATAGACTAGACTATAGACTATACTATAGACTAATCAATAGACAAGCCTAAAGACTAGACTATAGATTAGACTTCAGACTAGAATTTCTATATATGTATAGACTATAGATTAGAAAAGTCTAAAAACAGGACTACAAATTCATATATGGACAAGACTATAGACCAAAATATAGACTAATCTGTAAATTAGACTATCCAATTCTACAGAATAGACTATAGACTAAGCTATATGGACTATACTACAGATTAAACTACAGATTAGGCTATAAGCTAGACTAAAGATTAAACTACAGACAAGACTATAGACTAGACTATAGATTAGACTATAGACTAGACTATAGATTAGACTATAGACTAGGCTATAGACTAGACTATAGACTAGACTATAGACTAGACTATAGACTAGACTATAGACTAGACTATAGACTAGACTATAGACTAGACTATAGACTAGACTATAGACTAGACTATAGACTAGACTATAGACTAGACTATAGACTAGACTATAGACTATACTATAGACTATAGACTAGACTATGACTAGACTATGACTAGACTATGACTAGACTATGACTAGACTATGACTAGACTATGACTAGACTATGACTAGACTATGACTAGACTATGACTAGACTATGACTAGACTATAGACTAGACTATAGACTAGACTATAGACTAAACTATAGACAAGCCTAGATACTAGACTATAGATTAGACTTCAGACTAGAATTTCTATATATGTATAGACTATAGATTAGAAAAGTCTAAAGACAGGACTATAAATTCAAGACTATAGACTAAATTATAGACTAAACTGTAAATTAGACTATATTATAGAATATCCAATTCTACAGAATAGACTTTAGTCTAAGCTATATGCCAGACAATGAAATATACTATAGATTAAACTATAGAGTAGGCTATAGACTAGATTATAGACTATACTCCATACTAAACTATTGACTAGACTATTTCCAATTTTCTAGCGAAAATTGAATACATTCTTTTACACCAACCGTTCATTCAACAACGACAAACTCCTCCGATTTTTCTACTACACAACAATTAAACACTTGAAAGAAAGCTAAAAGAGATAAAAAAACAAACTTTTATCTACAATTTTATTCTCATACTAAAAAAGAATTGGGGAATTGTGTCACATGAAGAAAATACATCTATTTATTGATCTTACTACGTAATATTTGTGTGTTTTAATAAATTTAATTTTAAACACTTTCAATCACCAAAACGGTTTCAATGATTGAACAAAAAAAGAGGCACACACACATATACATGTAATGATATTACATATATTTTTATCATATTTTTAAAATGATTTTGTGTTTTTTTTATAATTTTATTTAAAAAGTTTATTTTTATTTGAACAAGTGGTTGTTTGTTTTTCGAAAAAGAAATATCTTTATGTTATAAATATTATTCATTATGTTTCTTTAATAGATTTTTAATAAATCATAATTATTTTTTGTGTTGGTTTTTTACTTGTAGCCCTAGACACTATTAACAGTTTATTAAAACCTTAAATGTATTGTGTTTAATTTTATTTCAAAAGTATTTAAAATAAATCTGCCCTGAATGCTGTTTTAGCCTGTGATCTGTCATCATAAATTTGTGGCCTATTACCGCAAAAAATATTTATATTAAAATTTATGACACATTTAATACAAATAATAAATAAATGCGTGGTTTAATAGTAATTTATTTATGAAAACACATTAGAAGATAGACTAGATATAAGTTCAGAATATACACTCAACTAGAGTATATACTATTCACTAGGATATAGACTAGAGTACAGAAAAGACCATACACTAAACTATTTATCAGACTACAGATTAGACCATAGACAAGACTATAGACTAGACTATATACTAGACTACAGACTAGACTATAGACTAGAATATAGACTAGACTATAGACTAGACTATAGACTAGACTATAGACTAGACTATAGACTAGACTATAGACTAGACTATAGACTAGACTATAGACTAGACTATAGACTAGACTATAGACTAGACTATAGACTAGACTATAGACTAGACTATAGACTAGACTATAGACTAGACTATAGACTAGACTATAGACTAGACTATAGACTAGACTATAGATTTGACTACAGACTAGACTAAGCCTAGACTACAGACTAGACTAAAGACTAGACTATAGACTAGACAGCAGATTTAACTATAGACTAGACTATGGAGTAGACTATAGAGTAGGCTATAGAATAGGCTATAGACTAGACTATAGTCTAGACCATAGAATATACTATAGACTATATTATAAAGTAGACTATCGAGTAGATTATAGACTGGACTATAGAGTAGACTATAGACAAGTCAATTGTCATTACAGTGTCGGCTATTGTCCAGTCCATGATCTTATCTAGTCTATAGTCTGGTCTAATCAGAAAATGTAAACTACATATAAAAAACCTAACACATATGCAAATAGTTATTAAAACACTACATCACAGCTAAAGTAATATTCAATTAAAATTATATAACAAATTAGAAAACAAAATCTCAATTAAAAATCTCTTTTTTACACATAAAATTGAACATAAATCATTTTGTTTGGATTAATCTAACGTCACAAATTTCAATTAAAAATGATTAAACAAAAATTGTTTTACATTGGCATTTAGCAAAAAGATATCGATTACAAAATATTACACATTCATTTAAAATTGTATGAAACAAAAATCATTACATTCACACAAACAATGATTTAACAAGTTTAAAATGTGTGTAATTTTACTGCATAATTACTATGTCAAATATTACGTCAACTTTCACTCTTTCTAAATTTGTTAATAAATAAATAGCATAAATGATTTTTAGTTTTTTTTTTTAAATTATTTGTTAATCAATAAAGATTTATTTGTTAAAAACAACAATTTGTCTTAAACTAAAGACTCTCCGCACACCCGCTTTGTTTTTTTTTTATGTTTTATTATGACGAAAGTGGTGAAAATTTTGAATACAATTATAGAAAATGACACCTGTCAGTGAGTTGCATTCACCAATTAGGTTTAAAATTGAATGCATTATTGTGAGTGCATGTTTATGCATTACAAATAGTGTTGTGCGAGTGATGTAATATTTTCGTATAAATGCATTAGTATTTTTAACATGAGTGCTCGTGTTTAAATTGTAAATCAATCAATAGTGGAGTTTTGAAATGTTATTACAATTATTTGTTTTTTTTTAAGAATTTGGAATTTTATATAAGAAATTGAAATTATAATAAAATAATATATATTTTTATTGTACATTTTTTAAGGACTTTGCAAAAAATCTTGTTTACCACTTTCGCCAAAAGAAGAGAAAATTTTGTTCCCTTAAACTTTTCATTTCCTTCGAATGAAAAATTGCTATCGTGAACTTGTTGTGAACAATTCATTCACAATAGTTGATTTTGTATGAAACAGCTGTTCAATGTTTAGAAATTTTCATCAACAAATTTCACAACAGGGGATTTTTTTAAGACAAAAGAGAAATGATTGCTTAAACTTTATTTACAGCAAACTTTTCCTAAGAACTGATGTCAACTGATATTAATTGACTTCAACTTAATGCTACTTCAACTGTCATTTATTAATTTCAACTGACTTAAACTATCTTCAACTGACTTAGACTGACTTCAACTGACTTTTATTGATTTCAAGTAATTTCAAGTAGCTCCCACTGAACTAACTTCAACCGATTTCAATTTAATTCAATTGACATCAAATGACTTCAATTGATTGCAACTACCTTCAACTTACTTTAAATGACTTCAACTAACGTTAACTAATGACTTCAACTAACTTTAACTAACTTCACTGACTTCAATTAACATCAAATGACTTTAACGCTTTTGAACTACTTTCAACTGACATTAATTGACTTCAACTAACTTCACTGACTTCAATTAACTTCAAATGACTTAAATTAACATAAACTAACTTAAAGTAGCTTTTACTGACTTCAATATACTTCAACTGAGTTTAACTCACTTTAATTGAGCTCAACTCACTTCAAAGATATCAAGTCGCTTCTATTGACATCAACTGATTGAAACTATCTATCTATCTATCTATCTATCTATCTATCTATCTATCTATCTATCTATCTATCTATCTATCTATCTATCTATCTATCTATCTATCTATCTATCTATCTATCTATCTATCTATCTATCTATCTATCTATCTATCTATCTATCTATCTATCTATCTATCTATCTATCTATTTACCCTGTAACCGTCTCATCTCCTGCTATTAGCAAATATCATGCCCCATCTATTCGAAATTTTGAGTGCGTTGCACATTGTAATTATCATTATTTTTGTTGTTGTTGCATTTTCTTGAAGTGGCTGCCAATAATTTAACTAAATAATTTTGCAAACATGCGTGCCACTGCTTCGTGCCATAATTGTTATTTTACACTTGAATTTTTTGTAGGTAAAGTGTAAAAGCAAAGTATTTTATTTGAATACAAAATTTTGTATTCAAACTCTTCTTTTCAGAGAGGGTTGGGTTATTGTTTACGATTTATATGTTACAATATTCTTCGATTTTAGGAATAACAATTTGATTTACAAATTGAATTTATTTCAAATTAATAAAATATGCAAATATTTCAATTCCACTTACTAGAAGACATGGATGATGTTGTTGGTGAGGAGTAGTTTTACTTACATTAGAAACACTAACAGAATTTCTTATGAAAAATATGTCTTAAATTGAACCTCTATTTCGTTTGCAAAACAACATGCTCTGAATACTTAAATATGGTAAGAAAGTTAATTTTTCTGTTTGTTTTCGTAATTGTTTGTTATTTAATACCATTAAATGCAAATAGAAAATCAAAAGTAATGTTAACTTTACAATAGGTTCATAATACAAATAAGTAAGAGTGTTTTAGTGAAGGTAGTAATGAATTTGAAGTACACCCTGCATAATAAATTAACAAAATGCCCTTGATTGAAATACATAATATTATGTAAAAGTGATAAATTGTCTGGTAAATGGATTTGAAAAATTTGTCATATTTATAAAGTTTCAAACAATTTTAGGATTCTTGTTTTTGCAAACCAAATTATGCTTTAAATAAGACTTAACCTAGTTTTATCAAACAGTCCAACAATCTCTCCTCTAGTTTTTTTCAAATAACTTATTATTAACATATATTAATATGCAAAAATATGCCTTAACATTTACGCATATTTATAACATTCCATTAATGCAATTAAATATTATTTTATACTGCTACTGTATTTCTGGGCAATAATTGCAATTGTATGTCGATTAAATTTTTAATTAAATATCTATATAATTTATTTGTAATAATTTCTTCTTCATTATATTTTTATGATAATTCTGTTAGTGTATAGTTGGCTTCGAATATAATCACGTCTTTATATTTTGTCAAGACTTTTCCATGTAAAGTTGTACATTTTGAAATCAACTTTGTACTTTTTTAATGTTTTGTCTGTTTATCTATCAGCTTGACTCTACCTCGCTGTCACATGTTTAAAAAAATACGTTTTGCATAAGAAAAAGTGTTAAGTAAATGGCATAAAAAGAAATTATTATTTTAATAGCAAAACATAAATATTTTTTTATAATAAGGGAGGGTTAGCCAAGTGTTATAATCAGATATTATTTTAATAAAATTTGCAATAAAAGATAGAAAATATTCCAAAATAAATGTGATGTCATGAAGCTTCTTCCTAAAAATGCCAAAGTAGTCCTGTTGATTTTGTGTATTTCCTTAGTTTAGAGTTTTTTTATAACTGTCAACAAAATTTGGTTTGATCAGATGATGTGATAGTCTAGTCTATAGTCTAGTCTATAGTCTAATATATGGACTAGTCTATAGTCTAGGATATGGACTAGTCTATAGTCTAGTCTATAGTTTAGGATATAGTCTAGTCTATAGTCTAGTCTATAGTCTAGTCTATAGTCTAGTCTATAGTCTAGTCTATAGTCTAATCTATAGTCTAGTCTATAGTCTAGTCTATAGTCTAGT